>NW_026294540.1:0-29718 GCF_007827085.1 Peromyscus californicus insignis | reverse complement strand
AACTCACTTAAGATCTTTCTACTGGGATAGAAACCTAGTTCCCTATGGTGGTATTTTATTTGTGCTGAAATGCGGTTTTATTTGTATGTTAATAAAGATGCCTGGAGATCAGAAGTAAAACCGAGCCACTAAGCAGAAGTCAGGTGGTGGTGGCACATACCCTTAATCCAATCCCATGGCAGGCAGAGTCTCTGTGTGGTCAAGGACACAGCCAAGGAGTGGTGACCTGAACCTTTAATCCCAGTACCAACCATAGAGACCTGTAGGTCTGTATAGACAGGCAGTGACAGGGAAGTCATGTGGTTGGGTTTAGAGCCAATGAGAAGGCAGAACAGAAAGGCAATAAAAAGACAAGTCACACAGGAAGAAGGTCTCTCTCTCTCTCTAGAGAAGAGACAACAGCCAGGTATCAAGATAAGGCTGTCTTGGCTCTTCACTAGTGCTCTGATTTCTTGGACTTTTAACTCTGTATTTGGCTCTGTGTTTCTTATTTACTAAGACCATTTAGAATTTTGTCTACAGTTCTCCTTTTATATAAAAGAAGAAAGACAACACATGGTGAGATCCTATTGACATTACCCTTGAGAAAGTATCTTCCCATGGAAAATGAAGACTAGAAATGTGCCCAAGTGGCAGAGCACCTGTCTTGCAAAAATAGGGTAAAAGATAAAATGGGATTGTGGATGGATAGTCAAATATTCTCTGGTGTATGAGTGGCTTCATGTTTACTGATAAACACTATAGATATTAACCACCCACAATAAAAACAGAATTTAAATCTGGAATTAGCAGACTAGTTTCTTCTTTTTTTCCCCAAAGAAGAGGTTCATTATTTGCTTCATCTGTAGTATTCACATTCTAAAGGTTACTGCATATGGGAAAAAATCATGTGAAAGACTTGACTACAGTTTGGAAAAGTATGACCTCTGGAGATTGCCTTTTGGCAGTCAAGAGTCAGTTTGGCAACACAAAGCAGGAAGATAAAAATAAACAAAAATAAAAATAAAAATAGGGTCAGTGGAGTAGCAAATACATAGAGCACCTCCTTCTTAAAGGATGAAACCTTGAGTTCAACACCTCACAGATAAGAATATTAATTTCTAATTATACATTTAGAAACCAGACCATTGCCATATAGTAGAGCCAGAAGTAATCACCATGTATATAATCATTTCAGTAACACTATATGATGTATTTGTTTAAATGGAAGAATTTGAATACAAAATTACCATTATTTTAGGTTTTGTGCCACCTTTATTGAATAAGTCTATTTTTTCCTGTCACCCCCCCAAAAACTGCCATCAGTAAACTCACACCTGCTCCAGATCCAAGCTGACAACCCTCTTTGTTTTTAAGCCACCATTGTTGGGCAATTCTCTTTTTCCATTTCCCATCCTATTATCCCCTACTACTATCTCCAAACCCACATGCCTTGCTTGAGAAATGCAGCAGGCATGGCCTCCATGTTTCCTAGCTACCTTTGCTAGCTAGGTGGCTACTTCATTTTCTCTGGAAGCCAACAATCCTATTCCAGACCCTAAGCTGAGAACCCTCTGTTGCAGGAATCCTAAATGTTATTTTAATTAAAAAATGGAGCCAGATATTGGGGAAAATGCTGAAAGATCAGAGAGACAAAGAAACAAGTCATAGCCAAGTCTAACCTCGCCAACTCCAGGAATCCTCTGACTGAGTGCCTCTGAGTCCTCAGCTGAAAGCTCTGCAGCTGAAAAGCCTCTAGACAAAAGGTGTTCCAGCCAAAAAGCCTTTAGTTCCTGTCTCCTCATGCCTTATATACCTTTCTCCACCCAGCCTTCAATTCCTTCCTAGTGTGGGGATTAAAGGCATGTGACTTCCCAGTAATGGGATTAAGAGTTGGTGCCACCACTGCTTGGCTCTGTTTCTCTCCTAGACTGATTAAATCTCATGTAGTCCAAGGTAGATATAACTCACAGAGATCCAGATGGATCTCTGCCTCCTGAGTGCTAGAATTAAAGATGTGTGGTACCACTTCCTGGCCTCTATATTTAATCTAGTGGCTTGTTCTGTCCTCTTATCTTCAAGCAAATTTTGTTAGAGTACACAATATATCACAACCTTTTCTTGGCAAGTCACTTCTTCCCTGTTCTGCCCCCACATTTTTTTGTTTGTGGCTGTCACCATATACAGAAGACTAGGTCCAGATCAATGGCTGCAATAGATATAATATTGAAAATTTCAGCATCCCAATTAGAAAGTTCAGAGAAAAACCTTACCAATATAACAAAACAAACAAAGGATAGAATATGAGAATGTAAAGAAAAAGTAGAAAATCTAAAATTAATTAGCAAATGATATTAAAAAAAGAAGAAAAGCCAGGCTAGAAAACCAGGCAAGAAATTTGAGATACTATATAAGGCTCAAATCTTTGAATTCTATCGGCATACATGAAGAAACAGTTTTCTCAATCAATAGCATAGACAAGATTAATAGAAAAATCACAGAGGAATTCTTCATCCAAGTAAGGAAATATATACACAAATTGATATAAGAATCAAACAAAACCCCAACCACACAAGATCAGAAGAAGAAAACTCCAAAGCAAGTAATAGTAACACCACCAAATATACAGGACTAGGAAAAATATTGAAAGCTTAAGAAAAGAAAGTATACAAGTCATTTGGAAATGCACATGCCCAGGGCAACAGCTGAATTATCAAATAAAACTCTGAAAAGCAGAAGAGCCTGAAGCAATGAACTTCAAATACTACAAGGCCAAGCATGTCAACCAGGACTCATGTGCCCAGTGAATCTGTCTGCCATAGCTGAAGAGGAAACACTTCCATGATACAAGCAGCCTGAAACAGTCATAGCAAATAACAAATTCTAAACAGACTACTAAATGTAATACTTCTAACTGAGGATAGGAGTAAGTTGAGAGGAGACTTTTAGAAAGAAAACAAGCAAAGCTATAATTTAAGGAAATACAAAGGACATCTAACAACACAAAACAACAGGAAATTAAAACACTGCAATCTAGGTACAACTTGCAATAACGAATCCAGATATCAATGGCCTCAACACAACAGTCAAAAGACAAAGGCTACCTAAACAAATTAAGAAACAAAATCCAAGCCGGGCGGTGGTGGCGCACGCCTTTAATCCCAGCACTCGGGAGGCAGAGCCAGGCGGATCTTTGTGAGTTCGAGGCCAGCCTGGTCTCCAAAGCGAGTTCCAGGAAAGGCGCAAAGCTACACAGAGAAACCCTGTCTCGAAAAACCAAAAAAAAAAAAAAAAAAAAAAAAAAAAAGAAACAAAATCCAACTATCTATTGTCTATGAAAAATCCCATCTTAGTTTAAAAGTCAAGCACCCTCTGACAATGTATGGATGCAAAATGTATTCTCAAAATGTATTCTAAGCAAACACTGTCAGGAAGCAAGCAGGTATCGGCATCCTAGTACCTGAAAAATCATTTTCAAACTAAAATGAAGCAGAAGAGACAAAGATGTGCACTTCATACTAATTAAATTGTCAACAAATACAAAATAGAATACTTACACACACACACACACACACACACACACACACACACACACACACACACATATATATATATATGCAGGTGCACCCAACCTCACAAGAAACCTAGTGGAACAAAAGGCACAGATCAACACAGACCCAATAACATTATGTGATTGCTAACACCGATTTTTCCAATTGATTGGTCATCCAGCCCAAATACATACAATCTCAGAATTAAATGACACCTTCATTCAATTGACCTAACCAATAATTAAATATTCCACCTCAACACCAAAGAACACATATTCCACTCAGCAGCACAAAGAGGCTCCTCTTAAATAGAGCATATGCCTAGAGACAAAGGAAACTTTAAGAAATACAGAAAATTGAAATAATGCCATGTACAGTATGCAAACATTGAGTCATAAAAGTTAAAATTGACAGCAAAATAAACTCCAGTATGCATATAAACAAATAAATGACCTAATGATCCAAGTCAAGAATTTGAAGAAAAAAAAAGAACAAACGAAACCCCCAAATAATAAAAAGTAAATGAATTAAATAAAAAAAAGAAAACTGTACAAATAACTAATGAATCTATCAGCTATTTTTCTGAGAAGATAAAGATGACCCACTGACTCCTTCATCAAGATTCTCTGGAGTCCCACACCAGAATGTAGACATGGAGCAGAGATCAGCAGAGTCTAGGGAACCCAGTCTCAGTTGATAACTCCAGCATCTATAGCTCAGGGAACATCACAGAACCGGCAGATGGAAAGACTGCAAACATTAGGAAGTCTGCTGTGAAACAGTCTCTCATGGAAATGGCTACATTAACAAGATTTGAACAGAGACAATATCAATAGACATGCTAAGGAAGAAGTAGGGAGGAATCTCCGAGGGCCATGCTTCTGGACAAGGAACTGCAAGGAAACTAATGACTGCTGAGATAGGGATAGTGAGTCTCTCTCAGACAGGAACCCCTAATTGCTTGACTGATGAAATTGTAGTCAGCACTGAAACCATGTAACTACAAACAAGAAAACTGAACTCAGTAGGTTGTAGTTACACATTTGTGTCTCTGTGTGTGAATGTGTGCATTGAAGAGTAATTATAAGGGAAGAAGAGACTATCAATTTGAGACCTGCAGGGACATGGAAAAAGTGGGAGCATGGGGAGAGTGCTGGAGGGAAGAAAGGGAAGTGGGAAAGTGATCTAATTGTACTTTAGTTAAAATCTATAGAAAAGAAAACATTCCTTTAATAACATACACAGGAAAGGAAATCATAAAAGGATTGAATTTTGTGTCTTGTTTAGCCATACAAGTTATGTTTTCTATGATATGTATAACAAAGTAATTGTGTTCGCTTACTGCAATGCATTCATTTTTACTGTGAGAAAATAATGTGTTTTTTTATAATGTGTGTGGATAGATAAGAAGACAACTTAGAAGTTAACAGCATGATTTGCTCTTCAAGAGGACCTGTGTTCTGTTCTCAGAAACTATGTGGTATTTTACAATCACCTGTAACTCTAGTTCCAAAGAATACAACACCATCTTCTCTTACCACAAGCACCAGACATGAACATGGTGCACATGCCTGGTGAACATGCAGGCAAACACTCACACATGAAATAAAATAAACAAATAAAATGAATTACAATACAGTGTAGTGGAACTATTAATGAAATAGACACTATGTCAACATTTTTAGAAAAAAAATGTATGAAGTAAACTAAAATGTGCTGTGGGCTGGGGAGAGGCTGGCATCTCACCACAGTATGGTAATTTAAAAAAACATTTTTACGTGCTAGTATGTAATTCCGGTGCAAAACTGAGAAACTTTTTAACAAAGCAGTTTCATACAACTAATTTCTTAAACAATTCAGCAATCAATAGACACTTGGTTTTCAAAACTGCCTAGGAGGAGCTGGAGAAAGGAATGTAATGGGGGAAAGGATATTAATTCTATCATAACTTAAATGCATTTTAAAAATAAAAACTGCTCTTTGCGCGTGAAGGGGAAGGGGAACTCTCATCCACTCACCCAAAGTTAAGGGCAGTACAAACATATAACCACTATGGAAATCTGTTTGGCCATTATTCAAGAAGCTGGTTATGGATCTACCTCAAGATCCAGCTACACCATTCTTGGGTATATACCCAAATAATATCTAATTACAGAGAATTGAAAAATTCTAAATGCAACATTTTTAATCTAAAGAAGGGCTACAGAGAAGGAAACTTCAAAAGACTTACATGTGAAGGTATTTTCTTGTCTCAAGAGGAGTAAGTCGTGCTGAATAATCACCATTGTTCTGCCAAGTATGGAAATGGTGGTAAACAATGTTATTATTTTAATATGGATGGAAAACCATTTATCAATATACTAAATATTTAAGTTATTTCAAAGACAATATAAGATTCCATCAAGTCATCTGGACATACCCTTCAAATTTATTAGTTCTAAAAGATTTTACAAAGTGTCTCATTTTAGAAGGAAACAACAGAGTGAAATGGTGTAGATTTACTCTGGTTCAAATCATCTGCATTATCTTGACAGGATGGAAAGTGCCCTAATATAGGAAGGAGTCCTAAGTATTCTTGCTCTGGGAAAGTGTTTTCGTAGGCTCCAACTTAAGTTTCCAAAACTCAGGATTTCCCTACTTTAGTTTATCAGTTTGCTATGAAAATTTCACCACCTAAAAACAGGCACAGAAATAGTAAAGCAGTATCTAACTTGCTTCTCAGTCTTGATCTGATTAGAATCCTAAATGAAAGCACTCTGTAATTTATGAATGGACCTATTATCAAATGCTACAGAATTCAGAATTTGATATTACTGAAATAAAGAGTAAGCCCATGGTGAGAACACTAATGAATTCCAAGACATAGCTTGCTCTATTGCTGATCTTCCTTTAGCCAAGAAGGAAACAATGATCTGAGTTTTGTCATAATGATCCTGAAACGCCATGATTATCATCAACCTACATGGAAGACAAAAATCATTTTTTATACATGTTATAAGTATACTCATGGGCTGTGATGGGGCTTAAATACTGAATACAGTTAATATAATTTAGATTCACAGAATTGTATTCAGTGTCTTCCTTCTGAGGCAGAGTTGTGAAATATCCTGAAATCTTGAGGTAAAGATTCAAGTATCTTGAAAACTGTTCCTTTACACTGAAAAAGCACTTAGTAGGCCAATCACTTTCTGTCATCCTCCCTGGGAAAGGTGCTAGAGATCTGTCATAAACACAGATTGTGCTACAGAGGATGATACAAAGGAACCCTTGCTTACAGATTACTATGAAAGAAAGAAAGCTCTGGCCTCTTTCTGCAAGTGCTTGGATTCATGTGATAATTTAGTATATCTGCAAACCCATTTGATGGCTGAAAAAAGAGACTCCTCCAAAGTATTGTGCCATGATGGTCTTCTAGGATACTGGAATGCTTTGAATAAGTGATAAGGTTCAGATGCCTTGCAACAGCTTTGGAAAAATCTTAAGAGTTTTAGCTGCCAGAGAACACTGTTATATTAGGAGAAAATTTGAAGTTTCAAGCACATAGTTGAATTTTCAACTACCCTTTTCTCATGACTATTATGATAAAGATACAGATCAGTAGGTACAACCTGATAATCAAGTTTATTTAACACTGGACTAAAAGACAGGTGTAATCACATTAAATCCCCATGAATAAATGCTTCCTAAGTTTTTCTCATGTATGCCATATCTATCTGATATATGTAGGAATTTTTACTTTCTTGGACTGAGGGAGCATGTTAGATTGTTGAGCATTCAGGTAATAAGTTGAATTAAATATTTGGAAGAGAAGTATCAAGATTTTCTGTCAAACTACAAATGTTTAGATTCAAAGAAGTAACTCAAAAACTAAAATTCTGTGCCATGAATTGCTTTATTTTCGGAACGACCAGAGCATGCTGGGATCTTGAATGATAAAGATATTAAGGCTTCCAAAAGAGAGTTTAGTCATGAAGTTGAGTGGTAAAATAAATGTCTCATACATTCAAGTCCCTGAGTGTGATTCTCAGCATCATCATAGATCAGTCTTGAGATTAAGACTCTTGCACACCCGTTGCTATTCTGACCATTCTATCCCTTTGCTTGTCTCATGGCAAGTGGAGTTGCCTAAAACGCTTCCATTCCAAAAGCATTTAAATAATGAAGTCACGCTTGGTTAAAATACAACATTGGTAAATATTTCAGGTCTAAATTTAGTTTCAATTAGCATTTTAACTTCTGTACTTACGTTTTGCGTTTCCCCACAATGGCATAATAAAGAGCACTCCATCCAAATGTGTCCTTTAACTGCTGATCAACACCTTTCTTCAGTAAAATTTCAACAATATTTTCACAATCCCATCTAACTGCATACATAAGTGTTGTTCTAGAATGACAGAGGCAGTTCAATTACTTAAATGGTGAACTGTATACATTTTACCATATAAGTATAAGGCCTTTGTGTGTAGAATTGACCACTAACTAAGTAGCCTTAAGCATCCTGAAAGCAGAGTTCAGATTCCTAAAATATGTCCAAGGCTAAAACTAGAAAACAAGCAGAAAACTTCTTAGCCCACTATGAAACTTTATAGAGTAGAATTTGTATTTTAAATTGTTTATGGTGAATAACTGTTTGGAGAATATTGACCAGAAGTACAGAAAGCTTTATATGAAAAAGAACACCATTTCCTTCCTATTCTATTATAATATAATTCACTGTTAAATATGGAATTGCAATTTGTGTAAAATGATAGTAATAATGCTATCAAATAATTTTAATGTTAAAAATGAATGTTTTCAATTACTGATACTAATGTCATGCCATATATGTAAGTTTACAACTACCATTCATGTATCATCCTTCTCTGCACACCACCAAAAGTATTTGAAGATTAAAGGGTGTTCACAAGGTTACGTGACTGCAAACTTGAAAACTTTGGAACTGACACTGTAAATGTAAAATCTAATATAAATGCTATCAACTCATATAAGATCATATGGCAGTCAAAATAAAAATCAAAATAAAAACCTCTCATTATGAAAGAGAATATGAACCTGACTATAATTCTTTGGCATAACCATTTCATGTAATAGATATTTTTTAGATATGTAACTGATGTTTTATTGACTTTTTCTAATCTATTCCCATAACACATTTGAAATGAATGATTTTTACTATTCTAGACTATTTTCAACACAAGTAGTGTTTTAAAAATGCAAAGTGTAGTACCTTTGATATTTATCACATACGTGAAGATTCGCACCATGTGTGATTAGGTATGCTGCCATGCGTTGTTTCCTTTCTCGGAGTGCTAGCAGCAGAGGGGTCAACCCATCCTGTAATGATATCAATTAATCATTCGCAATACCACATATTTCTCAACTGAACTGAAAATCATATATGTAGCCCTGTGATCGTAATGTTTACCATAGACTTGACTGCAGTAGTCTTTTCCTTATTAGCTTAATGCACCTTCTAATGATCCTCAAGATTGCAATATTCTAACCATAGCTACAGTTGTCACAAAGTCCTCCAGTCCATTACAGAACTCATGTGACACCCATGGACCTGTGGTTCCTGTCACAGAAGTTGTCATGGTACTTTGAAGCCATGGCACTCTCCCCTCAGAGTTTATCTGAAGAGACACACACCGACACACAGTGGCAAAGGTGTTAGATCCTAAGTTGCATGGATGAGCAAAATTGTCTTTTCTATGTCAGAAATTCTCCTGTATTTCAAAAGACAGTTATGTGGCAGATGTAGCATTTCCCAACAGCAAAATTCAATTAAGGATGATGACAAAACTATGGAATTGTCCAGTATTTAAAACCTGATTTCTGAAGTACTGTTTGGCAAATCTTCTGTGGGGCAAATATCAGCAACAGCAAAAGTTGTTTCACAGGCACAATTCTCAGAGTATTGTAATGATGTGGTATTTGCTGAGGACACAGAGGAAGCTCTTCTTGATTCTCCATTAGGAAGGGCCAAGGGTAACAATGTCTGCCTCTTGCTCTGAACAGGTCACCAAAGAAATGACCTCAAAATGAGTAAGTTCTCAAAGAATCTTTTTTTTTGGAACTCACAAAGATCCGCCTGTCTCTGCCTCCTGAGTGCTGGAATTAAAAGTGTGTGCCATCACCGCCCAACTCAAAGAAACTTTGATTGCTTACCTTGAAATGTATTCTGTCCTGTTACAAGTTGAAAACTGTCTTAGTGTTTAGAATATCCAGTATATTTTTAAAATGTTTTTATTTATATTATTTTTAGACAATTTCCTACACGAGATCTGTATTTACATAGTTTCTATACTCTCACTCCTCCAACTTCCCCTAACTCCCTCTGAAATTCAGGACCTGTTTTTTATTACTGTCACACACACATGTGTATTATGTACAACCTACTGGTTCCATATAATGTGAGCAGACTCTCTGTGTGCCTCTTTTTTGTCTCTGCCTCTCCTTTTCTCTTTCCCTCCCCCTCTGTCTCTCTCTCTCCCTGTATGTGTGTTGGTTTGTGTGTGTGTGTATGTGTGTGTGTGTGTCCATGTGTGTGCATGTGCATGTGTGTAAGTGTGTGTGTTTAAGCATGGCCACTATGGTTGGATAAACTATTGAGGAGTTTAGAGTGTATCCCTGGAGAAAATTGAATTCTACTCTCAGCAGTTATGGATAATGGGTAACTTTATTTACGAGTGTAGTTTTGAAGTTTCCCCTATCAAGTTTGCATGTCAACTGGTGTTTTCCTTCTGCACGTCTTATTTAGGCAATCATATTGTTGAGATTTCATAGATGAATTATCCATTTTGTATCTAGAAGACACTTTTCTGCAACAGTCATCCTGGTCACTGGAACTCAGAGTTTTTTTGTTTGTTTGTTCGTTTGTTTTTTTAGAACTTTCTTTCTCAGTGTCACCTGAAACTTAAGTGTGGGTCTTGTATTGTAGATGTAGGATTGTGGTAGGCACCCATGGTCCTTTGGTCTTTGCATTTTCACTAGTTGTGGATCTCTGTTATACTCTGTATTTGTTGCATTTTAATCATCATTGCATCTAAGTCCAATTTACTGAGTGACTGTACTCTACTATAGCTAGTGCACACAGATCTGTGTAATGGAAGTTTTAGAGATGGGCAAGGCATTGCTTTCTTTCTGGTTTATATTTTGCTTAGAAAACAACCTAAGCAGGAATCAAAATAGAGCAATAATTTAAAGGTATTTTAAACATTAGAATTCAGAAATGAAGGCACAACTGTAATCCCATCAATAGAATGCAGGGTATTATTGCAGGAGGATCTCGACTTCTAGGAGAGTCTGGGCTACATAGTGAAACCCTATCTAAAAAATTAATATTGGAAGTCTATGATGATTTTAGGATTATCAATATCAGTGAGATTAAGATGATGTATTGTAATTTACATGAAGTTAAATGAACAAGGGGTGAAAAAGCCTTGCCCAACTCCACAGCTAACAAAATACACACTGCCAGGCAGGTAAAAATTCCCTAGACTTTTTGGGAGTTCCAGAGATTTCCCAAACAATATGAGCTACTGCCAGTGCTCTTGCTTGTCTCCAGTCACTTAAGTGTGAGATCTTGCTACAAAAGACACCAAATCCTTTGGAGAAAAGACTAGCAGGAATAAACCTGGAACTAACTCAGTGATTCCTACCCAAGTACTAGCTTCCTGTGGTGCTCTGCAAACTGCCAAGGGAGAAAAGGAATCTTCAGACATCCTAAATTTATATCAAACACCAAGAAATAAGGCTAGTAGACTGAAACACCTGTATCAGCAAAGCAAGTGAAATGGGGGAATACAGCTCTGGTTTTTTAGCAAATAAAACACACTTGGAGGGTGGATTGTGGAAGTACCTCCTGCAGGGAACCATTCCATCAAAGGGGCTCAAAAGCAAAATGATTTGATTTGTTATAGTCAGGATGAAGCATAGTTTTTAAAATTCTCCTAGAGATTGAGCGTGCACTGCATTCCTGGAGAAAACGGAGGTTATGAATGGACTGTGCTGTTCCATAGCCCTTGGGTTTGTTTACTAAAATTTTAACCTCTGCTGCATGCATACTAATGAATGTGTGGAAATCAAGTGCTTGTAGTGCAATGCACCATGCTTCAGTTGCAAATATTCAGTCTGTGATAGCAGTTTGAAGGTGAAGTATCACTCCCAGCCTGAAGTGATTTATATCCCAGTACAGCTTGTCAATATTTTGGGTAGGTGTTGAAGCTTTTGGAATTGGGTATTTGATGGGTGTGATATTGGTATGTAGGCAGTTTTGGGGTACACCTATTCTGAGTTTTTCAAGAGGCCACTGATTCTGTTTCTGTGGAGATATGAGGAGGAAGGAAGAATTACAAGTTCCTGATACCATAGACAAAGCTATATCCACCTGCCTATAGGAAGTTATCTTGATGGCTAACCAATGAAGAGAACCCAGCCCCTGGTGGGTGGCACCATAGCCTTGTTTCAGAACATGGCTGTGTAAGACTTTACAGAGATAGCTGCATAGTAAGCAAACAGGCATCCTGGACTCATTCATTTCTCCCTCTCTTGAGGATAGATGATATGTCAACAGCTTTCTCAAGATCCTGATTCTGTGCTTTTCCCAGTAATACACAGTAACTTGGAAATGTAAGTCAAATAATCCTTTTAGTCCATTATCTATTTTTATAAATATTTTCCATGGCTCCATAAAAGTAAGCTAAATTCTCTAATACTGATTTCAATAAATTAACATTTACTTCTCCCCCTTTGGAAATTATTTTGAGAGCTATATTCAATGCAATTTAATCATATTCACCCCTTCCCTTTCACTACTTTCCAAATGCACCCCTCTTCTGTACCCACCCATCTTTCTAACCTTATTGATATAAACCTCCTCTCAAGTCTCTGGGGTCACTATAGAAGATCAGGTTAAAGCTTGCAAGAGCCAGGTCCACTGGATGACCATAAGCAAAGAGTGTCTAATGGACACACCAGCGTAGATGTTCATATGACATCACAGTCACCGTGAAAACATTCAGAAGACCATTGGAAGCTCAAGTGAAACAAAATGTCATTATGCAAGCAGGAATTTATCATGAAGTTCTGCTCTGAGCTGAGAACTTCTTGACAGTTATAGCTGCTAGGACTGGATAGTCATTTTCATGTAAAGGTGTGGCGTGGGTGGACTGAGCATACTCCAGTGGATGGTCACATACCCAAGAGTATGTGGGCAGCACAAATTGGACTCAATGGGGTAAAAAACAAACTATAACAACATATCAATACTTAGATGGATACCGATCAAGTTATTTCAAAGTGCCAGTCAAGTAATACTTCAACTTCTAAACATGAAAAAATTGGACCAAGATATGACAACTGTTAAAGCATATAGTTTTCAAATACTTGGGAATTCAATTTAAAGAATCTTTACCTTTGTAGTGTCTTCAATGTTTCCCCCAAATTCAAGAAGACTGCTAGCAATATCTGGCCTGTCTACATACACTGCATGGTGGATCGCTGCTTCTCCATTGCAGTCTTTAATATTGGGATCTGCTCCATGATCAAGTAGGAAAGACACGATCTCTGTCTCCCAACTTTGTACTGCCTGTGTATATCATTACCAGGAAAACACTGTCAATTTAAAGAACCCACAAGAAACTTCCCACAGCTTTCACCATGATTTATATTTAAGTGACTTTAATTTTACTTTCATTCTAAACACTTAGATCAACTTAATTACTGAAATTGAAGTATTTGAAATACCTTCATTAGTGGCGTGGACATTTGATTGTCAAGGGCATTTATCTCACAGTCATTTAATCGCAATAGTAAACGAACCAGATTGATATGGCCATAGAAACAGGCGAAGTGGAGCGCAGTTCTGTGGGAATGAGAGACATTTTGAAGGAAAACTGTAAGGCACTATTATCAACATACACAATCACTCTGGCATTTATAAATATTATATAGTATGTAAGTCCATAGACCCATAAAATATTTAACTTCATTCAAAATATATTTTTATTTTCTCTTATAATTTACTGTATTTAAAAATTTATTGCAACTATCATTTATCGCAGTGTGAATAATATACACAGCTGTTGCAGCCTAGATAAGTGCTCTATTAGTGAACTACATAGTAAAGAGCAGCCTATTTGAACAAAAAGAACATGACTATTGGGTGAACTCATTTTCAGTTTGAATCCTACTCTAGACACTACCATCAACCAACTACTTCTCAGCCTTCCTGTGTTGTGAATTCTTGTCCAGAAAATGGGTGTTAAAAGGAATACTTCTATCAAATTTAGGATGACTCAATTAGATCCTTTGCAACTATTCAGAAAATATTCTTCAACAACAACTTAACAATCTTTTCGGTATTTAAGTTATGAATGTTAACACTATAATAAACATATTTCAAGTCAATGTTAGTTCCATTATCTCTATTTTGTAAATATATTAAAAAGTATAAATTTTAGAGTCTAAGGATATCTCTTGAAAACTTGAGACAAGTTCTGCAATAAACTTATGCTTCTGCTGCCTCAGCCTGCAAAGAGCTTGGATTGTAGATATGACACACCGCTGAGCTTGAGATTTGGTTTTTCACGCACTTTAACTCAGCTAAAATTGAAATGTCATTTACAATTCATAATGTACAACAGTGACTGCCAAAACTTAAAGGCAATTCTTAATACATAAGATAGCATGTCATTGTGCCATGCATGATGTCTCTACTAAGTGAAATGTGATATATAATGTGATATACATATACATACATATATACATATCCATATATATATAATATTTCTAGACTTTTACTGGATTTTTTAAAGAAAGCTATGAAATGTATTATTGATAAAAACTGAAAATTATCAACAGCAAAATCTAAATGCACAGCAAACTTGGCTTTGATTTTTAAGGAACTTTAATTCAAAGCAAGTAAGTATGGAACTTCAAGTCAAATACATAAGAATGCCCATTTTTGATACTAGTTAAATTCATAGCATACAGATGCTATGTCTAACATCAGTATCTAATATCAATTTCATGAGGGAGATTTAGTACACTGTGGGCCACCTCGAGTAAACCCAAAATTGTGAAAGCAAGATAGTTTGTTGATTTGTAAATCATGAAATTCACAGCAAGTTCCATTCACCTCTATCAGAAGTAAGTAAAGATGTCAGAAGTAACTTTCAGAGAACTTGGAGTTTGTCAGCACATTGTGTTATTAAAATGGTGGCTGATCAAGGCCGCACTGAATAAACTTTCAGAAACATATGAGGTAATGAGTGAAGGAAATTAAAAGAAATTTACGTAGATGGGAGAGTGATATCCCCAGGAAACTAGTGAGAAACCACAAGAAAATGAAGGAGCAGCAGGAAGAGGAGCACACAACCATCTATCAAGTTTAGATTATTTCTATTATTTTCAGTGAGGAATTTAAATGCTAGTACACACAGATAAAAGATCCATATTGAATGTTTTTGGGTGATTTTAGGTGGGAGGAAGACATTATGAGGAACACTACTTGATCTCCGTAGTTTCAACAGTTTACAAAACAATGTGTTTATTAGGTTCATTGAAATTAAATCCCATTTCTTTAGAGTTTGTTAGATTATTCTATTGTGTATTCAATGCTCCATAGGAAAATGCTCCATATGGGAATTACGGGGTGACAGTAAACCTGCTGGAGCTTTGGACTTATGGTTCTCCTGCTCCAGAAGAAGATCTGGACACTGGACCTGTGTGATCATGGGTACCAAGGAGACTGTAGTCCAGAAAGCACAGCTGGTCTCTCCTCACCCCTATTGCCCTCAACAGAACTAGGAAAGTTTGGCTTCTCCCATCATCCGATTTCCTCAAGGCCCCTCATCCTTATCTTCCAAGTGTTCTTACCGTTTCCCTTTATCCTCATCATTCACATGAAATTGCTTCTTCCTGAGGAGACGCACCACCACTTTGCGCTTTCCCATGCATACTGCCTCATGAAATTGATTTTCAGGGTCATAAGGCTGGCAGTACCTGTCTTCAGTTCTACAGTGAAAGCAGGACAAGTATCCCGTTGCCCTGCTTGGGTCGTCACAAAACCCCAAGGGGGTTTTCGGCTCCTTCTTAAAGCAGAAGAGCTTCCTCAGGGTGGACAACATAGCTGTGACCTCCTTTCTATCAACTCAACACTAAGTAATTTTAGGAAATGATGAACTTTTAACCACTGACCGTCTAACAACCAGAGCCTAACTCTGTGACTCTCACAAGTGCGAGGCTATGGTTTGACCAGTCAAAGGGAAACATCCAGTTATAGAACAGTCGTTGCTAAGCAACACTGGTAAACAAAAGCATGTTCGTTCTTCCTCAGGCATAACTGACAGTTTATGGAGCAAATAGTGCTCACTGTGCATGTGCAATATAAGTGTGGCGGTCTCCTGGGCTTTAGTTTGTGTATATCCTGCAAGATCTCGATCTCTTTATTTCTTTATTCGCCACAACAATCTTGCTTGGTACTTACTTTCTTTGTGGGTGTAATTACTCATTATGATATCTTTTTTTGGTTTTGTTCTTGTTTTGCTGAGTGTTTGTTTTTTATTTCCTTTTTCACTAAGAGGTCAAGGATGGGCTTGACTTTGTAAGGAAATTTCTCTTTTGAAGCTTCTCCCTGATATTTTTGGTTCAGTGTTCTTTGAATTTTCAGTGTAGTGAAAAGCTGTAAAATTACTATTTTCTGAGCTCAGGAGTGATGGGACACAGCTTAATCCCAGTCTTTGGCAGGAGGCAGAGACAAATGGATTTCTGTGAGTTTGAGGTCAGTCTGGTCTAGTGAGCCAGAGCTGCATAGTGAGAACCTCCTTAAGAAAATGAAATGAAAAAATGCTTTTAATTTCACATGATTTCAATACTAAGTGGAGAAGTTTTTATCCAGTCATGTCTGTTGTGATTCTAAATGTATTCTGTGCACCTGGGTCTATTTATTTCTCTTGATATGAGGAAATTTCTGCTATTGTTTCATAGAACATATTTTCTATCCCTGAATATCTCCACACACTATCTGTAGTGTTAGATACTTATATTTGCTGTCTGAGGTACTTTTGAAAGAGAATGTACCCACAGGTTTAGATAATTGAACACTTGGTCCCAGAGGGTGGTGCTAATTGGGGAGGATGTGGAACATCTGGGAGATGGAGCCTTGATAGATGACATCCATCCCTGGAGACAGGCCTTGAATGGTCATAGTCTCTGCCCATTGTGTTTGCTCTCTTCTTCCTGAGTGTGGTTGGGATGGAACCTCTAAGCTTCCTTTTCCTGCCCCCAGGTTGACCATTTGTACTAAGTCTCCCCACTATGATAGACTCCTATGCATGTGGAACTGAAAGCCTAAATACACTCTTCCTTCTGTAAGATGCTGCTGGTCATGATGTTTTATCACAGAAACAGAAAATTAACAAATGCAATCTCTGAACAGTAACATCTCAGGGATCATAAAAGATGTGCTCATTACTTTTAATTTATTAGTGTCTAAATATAATAATACACATAACTTAGTATCCCTGATGTTTTTGTACTGGATTTTCACTCTATTGCTGATTCTTTTGAAAGAATTCCTATGCTTTGTGTATAGAGATAGATTTCCATTAAAAAAAAAACCTGTAAATGTGAAATTCCCAAATAGCCAGCCACTCCAGTGAGTACATGAGCAACACAAATTGTACTTGGTGTATATGGAGCAGGGTCACAAGTGTTGGATGGTGGACCTGGGAGAACTGGGAAGCTAGTGTGATTGTTACACATTTTTTGAAATTCCCAATAAGCAATACAAATATTTTGTTGGAAAAATTACTGTGATAGGTTTCACATTCTTTCTCCTGAATTTCACATCCAAGTTGTGTATTAATTTTCTTATACATTCAGTTGTTTTATTTGTATCTTCACTGTAGTAATGGATGTTTCATTTCTAATTATTTTAAATTTTATTTATATAGTAGTTATTCGCCCCACAGCTCCAGAGAAGCTAGGAAACAAGGAGGATCCTAAGAGAGACACATGGATCACCTTGAGAAGGGGAAATAAATGAGTTCTCCATGTGTAAACTGGTGATGGGGGGCATTATAGGGGAGGGGATGGGAGATGAAAACATGTGGGAACAGGATAGTCAAGCCGGGGGAGGGATGGAGTGGGAGAGCAATGAAAGAGATATTTTGATAGAGAGAGAAATTATGGGGTTAAGGAGAAACCTAGTGCTAGAGAAGTTCCCAGGAATCCACAAAGACAACCTCAGATTAGACTACTAGAAATAGTGGAGAGGATGCCTGTACTACCCTACCCTGGTAATCAGATTAGTGAATACCATAACTGTCATCATTATGGTGGAAGCAAATGCAGAGATCCACAGCCAAGCACAAGGCCAAGCTCAGGGAGTCCAGTCAAGGAGAAGGAAGAGGGATTATACGAGCAAGAGGGTCAAGATCATGGTGGGGAAATATACAGAGACTACTGAACCAAGCTCATAGGAACTCACAATCTTTAGACAGATGTGGAACCTACATGGGACTGGACTAGGCCCTCTGCGCACAGGAGACAGTTGTGTAGTTGTGCCTACTTGTAGGGACCCTAGCAATGGGATCAGGATCTATTCCTGGTACATGAGCTGGCTTTCTGATCCTATTACCGATGGTGTGACACCTTGCTCAGCCATGATGCAAGGGGGAGGGGCTTGGTCCTGCCTCAACTGAATGTACCAGGCTTTGCTGATTCCCCATGGAAGGCCTTTCCCTTTCAGAGGAGGGGATGGGGGTTGGGTCAGGGGGAGGAAGGCTGTGGGGGAGTGGAAGGAGGTATGAGAGGAGGATCTGTCTCTGGTATGTAAAATGGATAAAAAAAATTCTTAAATTAAAAAAATTAAATTTCTCAAATGGCTGAAAGACATTTAAAGAATTGCTCAACATCCTTAGCCATCAGGGAAATGCAAATCAAAATGACTCTGAGATACCATCTTACACCTGTCCAAATGGCTAAGATCAAAAACACTGAAGACAGCTTATGTTGGAGAGAATGTAGAGCAAGGGGAACACTCCCCCTTTGTTGGTAGGAGTGCAAACTTATACAGCCACTTTGGAAATCAATATGGCAGTTTTTCAGAAAATTGCGAGTCAATCTTCCTCAAGACCCAGCTCTTGGGCATATACCCAAAAAATGTTCAATCACACCACAAGGACACATAATCAACTATATTCACAGCAGCATTATTTGTAATAGCCAGAACCTGGAAACAACCTAAATGCTCCTCAACTGAAAAATGGAATAAGAAAACGTGGTACATATACACAGTGTAGTACTACTCAGCAGTGAAAAACAATGACATCATGAAATTTTCAGGCAAATGGATAGAACTAGAAAATATCATCCTGAGTGAGGTAACCCAGACTCAGAAGGATAAACATGGTATGTACTCGCTCAAACATGGTATGTACTCACCCAGACTACAACCCACAGCTCCAGAAAAGCTAGCTAACAAGGAGGACCCAAAGAGGGACACATGGATTGCCCTGGGAAGGGGAAATAGATGATCTCCATGAGTAAATTGGGCATGAGGGGTGGGCAATGGAGGGTAGGGGATCGGGGATGGATGAGAACATAAGGGAACTGGATGGTTCAACTGGAACAAGGATGGAGTGGGAAAGCAATGAAAGAGATACCATGATAAAGGGAGATATCATGGGGATAGAGAGAAAACTGGTGCTAGGGAAGTTGCCAGGAATCCCCAAGGTTAACCCCAGCTTAGACTACTAGCAATAGTGGAGAGGGTGCCTGAACTGGCTTACCCTGATAATCAGATCGGTGAATACCCTAACTGTCATCATAGAGCCTTTCTCCAGTAACTGATGGAAGCAGATGCAGAGATCCACAACCATGCATCAGGCCGAGCTCCAGGAGTCCAGTGGAAGAGAGAGAAGAGGGATTGTATGAGCAAGTGCATCAGGATCATTATGGGGAAACCTGCAGAGATGACCAAACCAAACTAGTGGGAACTCATGAAATTTGGATCAACAGCTGTGGAGCATGCATGGGACTGGACTAGGCCCTCTGCATTTTGAGACAGTTGTGTAGCTTGATCTTCTTAAGGGGCCCATAGCAGTAGGATTAGAATCCATCCCAGGTGCATGAGAAGCTTTTTGGAGAGCACTACCTATGATGGGACATCTTGCATAGCCTTGGTTCAGGGGGTGAGGTTTGGACCTGCCTCTACTAACTACCTCCCCATGGGAGCCCTTACCTTCTTGTAGGAGGGAATGAAGGGTGGGTTGGGAAGAGGAGGCTGGAGGGGCAGAGGGAGAGAAGAAGAGATCTTTGATTGGTATGTAAAATGAATAAAAAATTCTAAAGAAAAAAATAAAATAAAATACAAATATATGAAAAAAAAATAAATTTCTCTGTCTCTGTCTCTCTGTGTATTTCTATGTGTTATGTGTGTGAAGGTGCTTGAGGTGGCTAGAATAAGGTGTTGTATTCCCTGGAGTTGAAGTAACAGGCAGTTGTGACCCACTTGAACTGCATTCTAAGAACTAAACTTTAGTTCTAATGGAGAGTAAGAAACACTTTAAGCACTACACAGTATCTCCAGTTCTGATTTTTTTAACTCCATATTATATTTTGATGAACATATAAATTATATCACTTTACCTTTTTCTTTCCTTCCTTGATCTCTTCCAATGTTTTCACCTTCCAAATTATTCTGTTTTTCCATTACCTCTTAAACTGATAGCCTCTTTTTAAAATTATTACTGTTACACACACACACACACACACAGAGAGAGAGAGAGAGAGAGAGAGAGAGAGAGAGAGAGAGAGAGATTAATGCAACCTGCTGAGCCCACTTCATATTGCTTTTGTGTATATGTACCACATTTTCATTATCCATCTATCAGTTGAAATACATTAAGATTTTTTCCATTTCCTAGCTATTGTTAAAGGAGCAAGAATGGACATGATTGAAAAGGCATGGATGAGGAGAGGGTATGTACATGAAAGTCATGGGAAACTCACTGAGCAAGAGCCTTAGGTTCCTTCCTAAGTTGGAGGTCTGGCTATTTAGAGTGTGTGATTAAATACTGTTACATGACAACTAGGGGACTCACCCCTGGAAAAGACTAATTTTCCCTCTTTCAGTAGTTGTTAGCTGTCTATTGTTCCTTTTAAAAATTATTTTTTTAATGTTTAAAATGTTTATTTTTTTTAGATTCATATTTTTTAACAATTACAAGATTACTGGTTTTCAAAATTTCATGCAAGATATTTTGACCATGCTTTCCCTTCCCCCAACTCACTCCAGATCCTCCCTTCCACATTATGAACCTAAGCTTTTGTTTTCTCTTTTCTTTTTCTTTTGCAATAATACCACAAAACAAATATAAAAACAAAAATGAGAAAACACAAATTCCCCCGACACATACACAAAAAACCTGGAATTCATTTTTGTTGGCCAACTACTCTTGGCTGTGGGATTTTGTATACACAGAGTCACTCCATTACAGAAAAAAGGTTTTCCCTTTCTGGTAGGTATAAATTTCAGATACCTTCTTTATTAGGGATGGGAACCCTACTTCATTTTCTACCCTCCTCAATGCTGGAACTCCATGCAGTTGAACCTGTGCAAGTTTTTTGTGTACTGCCACAGTCTTTATGAATTCACTTGTGCATCAGATCCATTGTGTCTAGAAGACATCATTTCCATGGTGTATTTTTTTTCATTTCATGACAAAAACTCATGTTAAAATTTTGTCACGAATGAATATATTCTTTTTATGTAGCAAGATTCTCTATTCTCATTTTAGGATAGATAACACATGAACAAGAAGCATGATCTAGGTAGATTTTCACTCTGGAAAAATAGTTACCACTTTGGATAATGCAGTTACATGATAGAGAAGAAAATGAAACACTGTTCTTTTCCAAAACAAAAGTTTATGAATGGTGCATTCTTCACTATTAATGAAGAAGCTGTGTGAAAAGTATACACTAACTATCACATTTTTAAATCTTATAGAACTATGGACAAGAAGAATGTTAGAATTTTTTTGAAATTGGTTACATAAAAGGTTGGAAGACACTTCACGTTCATCCAGTATTTGATAATTGAAATGTAGTCTATGAGGCATGATGAACACAGAATGAGTAGATTCTATTTTGTGAGCACATCTTTACAACTGTACAATATTGAGCTACTTGCAAACTTATGCAAAATATGTAGGAGAGCATTTAAATTATGTAACTGGATAAGAATGTGGCTAATTTCTCCAATGCACAATGAAAGTTTTGTCAAATGCTATGAAGTGGTCTTTCGGAACCCTGCGAATAGGTGTTGCTCTTATGGGTTGATGAATGAAGCTCTTTGGCCTATGGCAAGGCATCTTAGAGCCAGGTGGGAAATCCAAGGAGATATATAGGAAGAAGAAGAAAGACAGAGTCAGGGATGACAATGCATGACTCTGGAGGAGCAAGATGTAATAGAACACAGATAAAGCCACAAAACACATGCAATACATAGATTAATAGAAATGGGCTAATTTAAGAGGTAAGAGCTAGCTAGCAATAAGCCTGAGCCATACACAAAACAGTTTGTAATTGATAATAAGCCTCTGACTGGTTATTTGGAAATAGGCAGGTGGGAGAGATTCATTTGTCTATAGTCAATATTTCTTCTATATCACACAGGTACCATTTTATAAGCCCACATTTCCTCCAGCTCATTATAGGAATGTAAGTGTTATGGAAAAGATCTTTGGCATTACTCCTATTACAATATACAGAAGGAAGAAAATAAGAACTGTCTATTTAATTTGAAAAATTATATTTGAGTATCTTTCATCTAGAATAAAGAAATCTATTTTCCAAGAACATACTCTCCTTACATGATTATCAATCAAATGCACTGTTCTGGAAGACTTAGAGATGATTACTAAACAGAAGGTGTAAAGATGTGGCATTCTTTCAGGCCATGAGAGAACTCCTATGTGAATACCTCATAAGGATTCTATTTCAGAGGAAGGCATTTTCTCTGGTCATTATAGGTCTATATCATTTTATTATAAATACCTTATTAGAGAACTTGTGAAATGCAGTTCTAACCAGGGTGCATGAGAATGTACATTCTGTCCCATTCCTTTAGACAAGCATTTATATAATGCATCACTAACCTGGGAGAAGCAGATTCCTCTTGTGAGTGCACGAACCCTGTAGCTCTTTTAGACTATTTGGATTAGTGTGAAGAAGAATATGTTTCTCAAATCCAGTAACAGAGAGTAAAGAAATTAGAGTAGAACTTTTCATTTCACATAGGAAATGTTATGATTTGCCCTGGAGAAGATGGGAATGGGGGGTGGGCTGCAGGAAGGCAGGGGTTGGGGGGGGGCAGGAGGGGGGGGACAAGGGAATCTGTGGCTGATATGTAAAATTAAATTAAATTATAAAATAAAGGAAAAAAGAAGCATAAAAAAGAAATTTTATGATTAATCTTTCACCTAGAAAAATAAAATTCCGTCTTAAATGCACATATAATGGATAGCTCTTTATAGGTCTGTACACACAGGTATAAGGTTCTAGTTAGAGTACTCATAAATTGCATTTGTATTTACATATTTACAAAACTCAGGCTGAAACATCTACATCACAACTCTTACATCTCCAGATTTCAGGGAACATCACTGAAAAAGAGGTGGAAAGATGATAAGAGTTGGAGTATTAGTATATCTGTTAAAAGATTGTGTCTTCCAGCTATGGCAGGGAAGCTATACCTATGAAATCTCAATAATATGGCTGCTTAAATGAGATCTGAAAAATGAAACCATCAGTTGAAATGCTAGTTTGGATGAGGAAAATCTCATGAGAGCTCATCACCCCCCCCATTCCCATCTCCTCCAGGGTAAAGCCTTCCCCACAGACTGAGGTCAACCTGGTAGACTCAGTCCAGGTAGGTCTAGTCCCCTCCTCCCAGGCCGAGCCAAACAATCCTGCATAGGCCCCAGGTTTCAAACAGCCAACTCATGCAATGAGCACAAGATCTGGTCCCACTGCCTGGATGCCTCCCAAACAGATCAAGCCAATCAACTGTCTCACCCATTCAGAGGGCCTGATCCAGTGGGGACCCCTCAGCCATTGGTTCATAGTTCATGTGTTTCCATTCATTTGGCTATTTGTCCCTGTGCTTTATCCAACCTTGGTCTCAACAATTCTCGATCATATAAACCCTCCTCATTCTCGCTAATTGGACTCCCAGAGATCCACCCGGGGCCTAGTCATGGATCTCTGCATCCAGATCCCTCAGTAGTTGGATGAGGTTTCTAGCACAACAATTAGGGTGTTTGGCCATCCCATCACCAGAGTAGGTCAGTTCGGGCTGTCTCTCGACCATTGCCAGCAGTCTGTTGTGGGGGTATCTTTGTGGATTTCTGTGGGCCTCTCTAGCACTTTGCTTCTTCCTATTCTCATGTGGTCTTCATTTACCATGGTCTCCTATTCCTTGTTCTCCCTCTCTGTTGTTGATCCAGCTGGGATCTCCCGCTCCCCCAAGCTCTCTTTCCCTCAACCCTCGCCTTTCATTACCCCCACTCATGTCCAGGCTGTTCATGTAGATCTCATTCCATTTCTCTGTCATTGGGCAATCCCTGTGTCTTTCTTGGGGTCCTGTTTTCCAGGTAGCCTCCCTGGTGATGTGAGTAGCAGACAAGTCATCCTTGTTTCATGTCTAGTATCCTGCTATGAGTGAGTACATACCATGTTTGTCTTTCTGAGTCTGGGTTACCTCACTCAGGATGATTTTTTCTAGATCCATCCATTTGTCTGCAAACCTCATGATGCCATTGTTTTTCTCTGCTGAGTAGTATTCCATTGTGTATATGTACCACATTTTGTTTATCCATTCTTCAGTTGAAGGGCATCTGGGTTGTTTCCATGTTCTGGCTATTACAAACAATGCTGATATGAACATAGCTGAACAAGTGCTCTTATGGTGTGGTTGAGCATTTCTTGGGTATATGCCCAAGAGTGGTATAGCTGGATCTTGGGGGAGATTGATTCCCAATTTTCTAAGAAAGCGCCATATTGATTTCCAAAGTGGTTGTACAAGCTTGCATTCCCACCAGCAGTGGAGGAGAGTTCCCCTTCTCCAAGACCCCTGGCAGACACTGCAGTCTCCACGCCCTGCCCCCAGGCCCATCCGCCTGAGCCCTAAGCCTCTTCCTGAGACTTAGAGGCCAGCCCCCAGCTCCCATCTTGCTCCAGACTTCCCTTTTACAACACTGGTGAGTGCCCGTCCTTGCCCCAGACCCCATCCCTGGGCACCAGCCACTCCAGGGAAGACCTGCCCAACTCGGCCCCAGGTTCTGGACACCGGGCAGGTTCCCTGCTAGCCCCACAGGGAAGGATCCCCTTCTCCAAGACCCCTGGCAGACCCTGCAGTCTCCACGCCCTGCCCCCACGCCCATCTGCCTGAGCCCCAAGCCTCTTCCTGAGACTTAGAGGCCGGCCTCCAGCTCCCATCTTGCTCTGGACTTCCCTTTTGGAACACTGGTGAGTACCCTTCCTTGCCCCAGACCCCATCCCTGGGCACCAGTCACTCCAGGGAAGACCTGCCCAACTTGGCCCCAGGTTCTGGCCACCGGGCAGGTTCCCTGCTAGCCCCACCAGGAAGGATCCCCTTCTCCAAGACCCCTGGCAGACACTGCAGTCTCCACGCCCTGCCCCCACGCCCATCCGCCTGAGCCCCAAGCCTCTTCCTGAGACTTAGAGGCCGGCCCCCAGCTCCCATCTTGCTCCGGACTTCCCTTTTGGAACACTGGTGAGTACCCTTCCTTGCCCCAGACCCCATCCCTGGGCACCAGCCACTCCAGGGAAGACCTGCCCAACTCGGCCCCAGGTTCTGGCCACCGGGCAGGTTCCCTGCTAGCCCCACCGGGAAGGATCCCCTTCTCCAAGACCCCTGGCAGACCCTGCAGTCTCCACGCCCTGCCCCCACGCCCATCCGCCTGAGCCCCAAGCCTCTTCCTGAGACTTAGAGGCCGGCCCCCAGCTCCCATCTTGCTCCGGACTTCCCTTTTGGAACACTGATTTCCCTTTTGGAACACTGGTCTGTCTGAACCAAGTGTGCGGATAAGGCCAAGAACGAACCACAAGGAGATGGGCAGACGTCAAGGCAGAAACATATACAACAAAATGAATAGCAATACAGCATCACCAGGCCTTAGCCCTCCTCCAACACCTAGACCTGAACATCAGAAATTGGAAGAAGCAGAAGAAAACAGCCTTATGAATGACATCATGAAGAAGCTAGAGGCTTGTGTAGAGGAAAAGACAAAAAAATGTGAAGAACGCTGTAAACAACTAGAGGAAAGGGCAAACAAATTAGAAGAAATCAATAAAGTCCTAGAAGAAAACAATAAAAGCAATTCTTAATACATAACGTAACATGTCATTGTGCCATGCATGATGTCTCTACTAAGTGAAATGTGATATGATATATATCACATTTATATATATCAATTACACACACATCATTATTAGTCTTTATACTGTTTTTAACATAGTTATGAAGTGTACTATTGAGAAAAAATGAAAAGTGTCAACAGCAAAATCTAAATGCACAGCAAAATTGGTTTTGCTTTTCAAGGAACTTTAATTCAAAGGACATAAGTATGGAATCTCAAGTCAAATATGTAGGAACAGCCATTTTTGACAACAGTTAAATTCACGTCATATATATGAATTAGATGTATGCTATGCCTAACGTCAGTATCTAATATCAATTTCATGAGGATTTAGGACACTGTGGGCCAACTCGAGTAAACCTAAAATTGGGAAAGCAAGATAGTTTGTTGATTTGTAAATCATGAAATTCACAGCAAGCTCCATTCACCTCTATCAGAAGTAAGTAAAGATGTCAGAAGTAACTTTCAGAGAACTTGGAGCTTGTCAGCACATTGTGTTATTAAAATGGTGGCTGATCAAGGCAGCACTGAATAAACTTTCAGAAACACATGAAGTAATGAGTGAAGGAACTTAAGAGAAATCTATGGAGAAGGGAGAGTGATATCCCCAGGAAACTAGTGAGAAACAACAAGAAAATGAAGGAGCAGCAGGAAGAGGAGCACACAACCATCTATCAAGTTTAGATTATTTCTATTATTTTCAGTGAGGAATATAAATGTTAGTACACAGAGATAAAAGATCCATATTGAATGTTTTTGGGTGATTTTAGGTGGGAGGAAGACATTATGAGGAACACTACTTGATCTCTGTAGTTTCTACAGTTTACACAACATTGTGTTTATTAGGTACATTGAAATTAAATCCCATTTCTTTAGAGTTTGTTAGATTATTCTATTGTGTATTCGATGCTCCATAAGAAAATGCTCCATATGGGAATTACGGGGTGACAGTAAACCTGCTGGAGCTTTGGACTTATGGTTCTCCTGCTCCAGAAGAAGATCTGGACACTGGACCTGTGTGATCATGGGTACCAAGGAGACTGTAGTCCAGAAAGCACAGCTGGTCTCTCCTCACCCCTATTGCCCTCAACAGAACTAGGAAAGTTAGGCTTCTTCCATCACCTGATTTCCTCAAGGCCCCTCATCCTTATCTTCCAAGTGTTCTTACCGTTTCCCTTCATCCTCATCATTCACATGAAATTGCTTCTTCCTGAGGAGACGCACCACCACTTTGCGCTTTCCCATGCATACTGCCTCATGAAATTGATTTTCAGGGTCATAAGGCTGGCAGTACCTGTCTTCAGTTCTACAGTGAAAGCAGGACAAGTATCCCGTTGCCCTGCTTGGGTCGTCACAAAACCCCAAGGGGGTTTTCGGCTCCTTCTTAAAGCAGAAGAGCTTCCTCAGGGTGGACAACATAGCTGTGACCTCCTTTCTATCAACTCAACACTAAGTAATTTTAGGAAATGATGAACTTTTAACCACTGACCGTCTAACAACCAGAGCCTAACTCTGTGACTCTCACAAGTGCAAGGCTATGGTTTGACCAGTCAAAGGGAAACATCCAGTTATAGAACAGTCGTTGCTAAGCAACACTGGTAAACAAAAGCATGTTCGTTCTTCCTCAGGCATAACTGACAGTTTATGGAGCAAATAGTGCTCACTGCACATGTGCAATGTAAGTGTGGCGGTCTCCTGCACTCGTTTGCACATATCCTCAATCTCTTCCTCAGGTTTGGTGGATCCTTTCCTCCCCACTGTAATCTTGCTTGGTGATTCTTTTCTTTTGGGACTGCAATTATTCATTATAAAATTTCTTCTTGGGTTTGTGGCTTGTTTTTATTTACATTTTTACTAAGAGGTCATGGATGGATTGCCTTCGTAAGGACATGGAATTTCTTGAAACTTCTCTCTGGTGTTTTTGGTTCTGTGTTTTTGGAATTTTCAGTGAGGTGAAAAGCTGTAAAATAACGATTTTTGTGTTCTTGGGAGTGATGGTACACACCTTTAATGGGTAGGTGGAGTAGAGTACTGGAAGAGCATTTTAGTTTGGTCCTGTCAGGTAATTATTGATTTTACCAACCCAGGAAGGACATTGCCTTGGGACTTATGGGCAACACAGCAGGATATCGATCAGCAGTTTTACCCATGTAGTTATGTGAAAATCTATGGTCTGTGCTGCCTTCCAAGTGGGTCTCTGCTTCTTTAAGATGTATCTGTCAGCCATTGGTAATTCAGAAAATACTGGTATAAATGATGGAGACTCTCTCAGACAGGTTTTTTTTCTTTGGTAGTTTATTTCATAAATTTCAAATATGCTTGTTTTAAATGATGGATAAATGAAGGTTCTGAAGACCATGTTTTTATTTGTATGAGTGTGTTTGTGTGTGTGCATGCATGTATCTGTATGTGCGTGTGTTTATATGTGTGATAGTGTGTGATTTATATATGTATGTGTGTATGCATGTATGTATGTGTTTTTATATGTATGCATGCATGTATATGTGTATGTATGTTTATTATGATGTAGTCAAACCTTGCTACTCTGTCACTTTATTACATAACACAGTTATTTTGTTATGAGAGTCCATAGCTCACACCTCCTTTACATGTTTCACAAATACACTGTATCATCAGCCGTTGTGGGTGCCTTGCTGTGTGTTAAGTCTCTTGAAATACTTTCCTCTTAATTGCAGTGGTGTAGTTGTGACACAGATCTGACCATCTCCCCTCCAAGTACACCCAACTCTGTGAATCGCACTGTACTCTCGTCTTACGCCATCAACTCTCAGGGCTGAGTGAGGCACACAGATCATGTGGCATCAGCATGTGCTTGGTGAGTTCACTCAGAAACACACCCTCAAGGCTCATCCATGGGACTGCAGATTTCATGTCTCACTGTTCTGACAACCATGTAGTATCACTGTACATGTGTCATATGTACCTTAGCCACTTAGGTCCTGATGCTCACAGGGACTGGTTGGCTTTGTATCCTGTCTGCTATACAGTGCTCAGTCAACAGGGACGTGGACTTGTCTCTCCAAGGTCTGCATTTCCTCTGTCTGGACACATCCAGTGATGGGTTACTGTAACCCATGGCACTTCTCTCTTTAATGTTTGTACATAAATTCTCGTGTTTTCCATGATGGAGCCACTAGTTCACATTCCACTGCTGCAGTTCAGATTTTGTTAGATTGGTCCCTGTGGTGTCACTACTGAGGTATGGTGGAATCCTGGAGAGCTGCAGCTTTGTGGGGGTCATTTAGGATATTCAGGATGTCCTTAGAGGAGGCCAGTGCCCATGATTCCTTCCACTTCCTTTTTGTTCTCCGGCTCATGGTATAGCCAGTTCACTCTACCATGCACTTCTAACCTGATCTGTTGCCTCACCACTGGCCCAAATCAAGGATGCCAATGGGTCATAAACCAAAGCCTCCAAAACTGTAATCCACAATCAACCCTTTATCCTCATAAATTGATCAAGGGATTTCATTATAATCATGGGGAAGCTCTCTAACCCACAAACCAATGGTCATGTGAGTAAATTCTTACAGCCTGAAGCTCTAATCTTGTCTTTAGATGGCAGCCATTCTAATTAGAGTGGAGTGTCACTGGAGTGGAGTGTCATAGCCTGGGCTCATGTTTGCCTGGAGCTCTTCGATGTTAAACATTCTTTACAGACTTGGCCATCTATCTGTGCATCTTCTTCTGGAACTGTCCTGTCTTCTGCCCAT
>NW_026294537.1:0-2500 GCF_007827085.1 Peromyscus californicus insignis | reverse complement strand
GTTAGGGTTAGGGTTAGGGTTAGGGTTAGGGTTAGGGTTAGGGTTAGGGTTAGGGTTAGGGTTAGGGTTAGGGTTAGGTTAGGGTTAGGGTTAGGGTTAGGGTTAGGGTTAGGGTTAGGGTTAGGGTTAGGGTTAGGGTTAGGGTTAGGGTTAGGGTTAGGGTTAGGGTTAGGGTTAGGGTTAGGGTTAGGGTTAGGGTTAGGGTTAGGGTTAGGGTTAGGGTTAGGGTTAGGGTTAGGGTTAGGGTTAGGGTTAGGGTTAGGGTTAGGGTTAGGGTTAGGGTTAGGGTTAGGGTTAGGGTTAGGGTTAGGGTTAGGGTTAGGGTTAGGGTTAGGGTTAGGGTTAGGGTTAGGGTTAGGGTTAGGGTTAGGGTTAGGGTTAGGGTTAGGGTTAGGGTTAGGGTTAGGGTTAGGGTTAGGGTTAGGGTTAGGGTTAGGGTTAGGGTTAGGGTTAGGGTTAGGGTTAGGGTTAGGGTTAGGGTTAGGGTTAGGGTTAGGGTTAGGGTTAGGGTTAGGGTTAGGGTTAGGGTTAGGGTTAGGTTAGGGTTAGGGTTAGGGTTAGGGTTAGGGTTAGGGTTAGGGTTAGGGTTAGGGTTAGGGTTAGGGTTAGGGTTAGGGTTAGGGTTAGGGTTAGGGTTAGGGTTAGGGTTAGGGTTAGGGTTAGGGTTAGGGTTAGGGTTAGGGTTAGGGTTAGGGTTAGGGTTAGGGTTAGGGTTAGGGTTAGGGTTAGGGTTAGGGTTAGGGTTAGGGTTAGGGTTAGGGTTAGGGTTAGGGTTAGGGTTAGGGTTAGGGTTAGGGTTAGGGTTAGGGTTAGGGTTAGGGTTAGGGTTAGGGTTAGGGTTAGGGTTAGGGTTAGGGTTAGGGTTAGGGTTAGGGTTAGGGTTAGGGTTAGGGTTAGGGTTAGGGTTAGGGTTAGGGTTCGGGTTAGGGTTAGGGTTAGGGTTAGGGTTAGGGTTAGGGTTAGGGTTAGGGTTAGGGTTAGGGTTAGGGTTAGGGTTAGGGTTAGGGTTAGGGTTAGGGTTAGGGTTAGGGTTAGGGTTAGGGTTAGGGTTAGGGTTAGGGTTAGGGGTTAGGTTAGGGTTAGGGTTAGGGTTAGGGTTAGGGTTAGGGTTAGGGTTAGGGTTAGGGTTAGGGTTAGGGTTAGGGTTAGGGTTAGGGTTAGGGTTAGGGTTAGGGTTAGGGTTAGGGTTAGGGTTAGGGTTAGGGTTAGGGTTAGGGTTAGGGTTAGGGTTAGGGTTAGGGTTAGGGTTAGGGTTAGGGTTAGGGTTAGGGTTAGGGTTAGGGTTAGGGTTAGGGTTAGGGTTAGGGTTAGGGTTAGGGTTAGGGTTAGGGTTAGGGTTAGGGTTAGGGTTAGGGTTAGGGTTAGGGTTAGGGTTAGGGTTAGGGTTAGGGTTAGGGTTAGGGTTAGGGTTAGGGTTAGGGTTAGGGTTAGGGTTAGGGTTAGGGTTAGGGTTAGGGTTAGGGTTAGGGTTAGGGTTAGGGTTAGGGTTAGGGTTAGGGTTAGGGTTAGGGTTAGGGTTAGGGTTAGGGTTAGGGTTAGGGTTAGGGTTAGGGTTAGGGTTAGGGTTAGGGTTAGGGTTAGGGTTAGGGTTAGGGTTAGGGTTAGGGTTAGGGTTAGGGTTAGGGTTAGGGTTAGGGTTAGGGTTAGGGTTAGGGTTAGGGTTAGGGTTAGGGTTAGGGTTAGGGTTAGGGTTAGGGTTAGGGTTAGGGTTAGGGTTAGGGTTAGGGTTAGGGTTAGGGTTAGGGTTAGGGTTAGGGTTAGGGTTAGGGTTAGGGTTAGGGTTAGGGTTAGGGTTAGGGTTAGGGTTAGGGTTAGGGTTAGGGTTAGGGTTAGGGTTAGGGTTAGGGTTAGGGTTAGGGTTAGGGTTAGGGTTAGGGTTAGGGTTAGGGTTAGGGTTAGGGTTAGGGTTAGGGTTAGGGTTAGGGTTAGGGTTAGGGTTAGGGTTAGGGTTAGGGTTAGGGTTAGGGTTAGGGTTAGGGTTAGGGTTAGGGTTAGGGTTAGGGTTAGGGTTAGGGTTAGGGTTAGGGTTAGGGTTAGGGTTAGGTTAGGGTTAGGGTTAGGGTTAGGGTTAGGGTTAGGGTTAGGGTTAGGGTTAGGGTTAGGGTTAGGGTTAGGGTTAGGGTTAGGGTTAGGGTTAGGGTTAGGGTTAGGGTTTAGGGTTAGGGTTAGGGTTAGGGTTAGGGTTAGGGTTAGGGTTAGGGTTAGGGTTAGGGTTAGGGTTAGGGTTAGGGTTAGGGTTAGGGTTAGGGTTAGGGTTAGGGTTAGGGTTAGGGTTAGGGTTAGGGTTAGGGTTAGGGTTAGGGTTAGGGTTAGGGGTTAGGGTTAGGGTTAGGGTTAGGGTTAGGGTTAGGGTTAGGGTTAGGGTTAGGGTTAGGGTTAGGGTTAGGGTTAGGGTTAGGGTTAGGGTTAGGGTTAGGGTTAGGGTTAGGGTTAGGGTTAGGGTTAGGGTTAGGGTTAGGGTTAGGGTTAGGGTTAGGGTTAGGGTTAGGGTTAGGGTTAG
>NW_026294536.1:2840000-3188245 GCF_007827085.1 Peromyscus californicus insignis | reverse complement strand
AAGTAAAACAAAAACTTTGAGTAGATCAGACTCTCTCTCTCTCTCAAGCACACACACACACACACACGCACACACACACAAAGATTGGTGTAGCTAGAGTTTTCCTGCCTGGCCCACAGTCAGGACAAATCCCTGTCACCCGCCAGTCCCACAGCCGCTCAGACCCAACCAAGTAAACACAGAGACTTATATTGTTTAAACTGTTTGGCCTAATGGCTCAGGCTTCTAGCTATCTAGTTCTTACATCTTAAATTAATCCATTTCTATAAATCTATACCTTGCCACGTGGCTCGTGGCTTACCGGCATCTTCACATGCTGCTTGTCATGGCGGCGGCGGTCTCCTCCAATCAGCCTTCCACTTCCCAGAATTCTCCTCTCTCCTTGTCCCACCTATACTTCCTGCCTGGCCACTGGCCAATCAGTGTTTTATTTATACAGAATGATATCCACAGCAGATTGGGGCTAGAAAAATGGCTCAGTGGTTAAGAAAAATTTGTTGCTCTTTCAGGGGACCCAGACTCAATTCTCAGCACCCACATTGCAGATCACAACTACCTACAACTCCAGTTCCAGGATCCGGCACCCTCTTCTGATCTTTGCAGACACTAGGCACATACATGATGCAGAACATGTACTGTTCACATACATGCAGGCAGAATATCTCTACATATAAAATAAAATGATAATTTTTAAAAAGAAAAAGATTCAAACTTTAACCATAGAGAAAGCCATCAAACTACAAAAATGAACAAAAAAAGATCAAGATATGAAAACAATTTTTAAAAAGTTAAACTGACAGTAATATATTAGCTATAAAACAACCTTGAATATAAATTGATTAAAGTTCTAATTAAAATATTTAGAAGGTCAAAGTGTCACAAAAAATAATCCAATGATATGTTGCACTGTCATTACAGGTAGACATATGCATTGAATGTGAGCAGGTAGAAGAGGTCTTACACATACAGAAGCCAAAGGTAGCAAAAGTATCTATGTTTAGTTCAGACAAACAGGACTTTGAAACATAAAATAGTGGTCACTAAAATAATCAAAAGACCAATTTAAGAGAGGACTCTATATTAATATTGTATTATGCCATGGTACCCAGTTATATATAAAATATTAATATATCTAAAAAGATCCACAATAGTACTTTGGAATTGTCACATCCATTTCCATCAATAGGTAGATCATCTAAACAATGTATCAACAAAGAATATTGTAGTTAAATTATACTAGCAAAAAGAGCAGACATGACTTTATTTTACAGGGTGTTTCATCCACCAACTTTAGATCAACATTCTTCTCATGAGACTATCTTCAGGATAATTCATTTGGTAAGTTACAAAACAAGTCCTAACATGTTAGAAAATATCCTCATGTGTGTGTGGGAAAAGGGTTTTGGATCTTCACATGTGCACGGGTGTGTGAAGGTCAGACGAAAACCTCAAGTGTCCTTCCTCAGCACTCAGGATCTCTCATTGGCCTACCACTCACTGAGTAGGACAGCCTGGCTAGCCACAAGCCCCAGGGATCTGTCAAACTTTCTCCACATCTCTGCACGTGCATCTGCACACCTAGCTTTTACAAATGGATTCTTAAGTCCATAGTTTTTTGGGGCAAATAATTTACTGACTAAGCTATTCCCTTAGCACACCCAGACTCAAACCGAAAATATAACTTCCTTGACAACAGTGGCATAAACTACAAATCAATAACAAGTAAAAATTTTAAAGTGTGTAACACAGAAGTTATATGCCATGCTCAGAAAGGTCAATAGTCCAGCAGAAATCAATGAAACCTTAATTAATTTCATGAAACAAATGAAAGCAGAGCCTGAAACATTCCCATGCCAATGAAATCAATAAAACCATTTCTATGAAGAATGTTTATAGTAATACATATAAAAGTGAAAAGATACCAAATAATCAATATATCAAGTATAGCCCAGCCCATCAGTATAATGAGCAAAGCACTTATATTATTCTAATAGAGGAAGAGAAGGCATTTGACAAAATTCAGTGTTTCTGTAATAGTTCATGTAATATTAAAGAAATTTATTTCACAACTTAATAAAAACTATACATTGCAAACACACAATCCACATTATATTGAATATAGAAATCTAGAATATTCTCTTAAGATTTGAAAAGAAGAAAATAATGTCTATCTTATCACTCTTGTTCAACACAATGCTGAAAGTTTCAGGCAAAACAACTAAGAAGTAGAAAGAGAAATAGAGGGCATCTCAGTAGGAAAAAGTCAGATTATTCTTGTTTATAGATCATTTGATTTTACATGAAAAAGACTTTTAAAAATGATAAATGAATTCAATAATATATCAGAATACAAAATCAACTATAAAAATATAGGAACATTCAACTATGTTCATAGCAGCATTACTCATAATAGCCAGAACCTGGAAGCAACCTAGATGCCCCTCAACTGAAGAATGGATAAAGAAAATGTGGTACATATACACAGTGGAGTTTTACTCAACTGTAAAAAACAATGACATCATGGAATTTGCAAGCAAATGGATGGAATTAGAAAATACCATCCTGAGTGAGGTAACCCAGACTCAGAAAGACAAACATGGTATACACTCACTCATAAGTAGATACTAGATGTAAAGCAAAGGATAATCAGACTACAATCCACAGCTCCAGAGAAGCTAGGAAACAAGGAAGACCCTAAGAGGGATATACACATCACTTTGGGAAAGGGAAACAGAGGAGATCCTGATGAGTAAACTAGGGATGGGGGTCGGGGGCAATAGTGGATAGGGGTTGGGGGATGAGAACAAGAGGGAACAGGATGATTGAGCTGGGGGAGGGACAGAGAGAGAGCAATGAACAAGATATCTTGATAGAGAGAGATATTATGGGGTAAGGGAGAAACCTGGTGCTAGGGAAATTCCCAGGAATCCATAAAGATAACCCCAGATTAGACTGCTAGCAACAGTGGTGACAGTGCCTGAACTGGCATACCCTAGTAATCAGATTGGTGAATACCCTAACTGTCATCATAGAGCCTTCATCCAGTAACTGATGGAAGCAGATGCAGAGATCCACAGCCAAACACTAGGCCAAGCTCCAGGAATCCAGTCGAGGAGAGGGAAGAAGGATTATGCAATCAAGCAGGGGTCAAGATCATGATCGGGTAATCTGCAGAGTCAACTGAACCAAGCTCATAGGAACTCATGAACTTTATACCGACAGCTGTGGAACCTGCATAGGACCAGACTAGGCCCTCTGCATATGGGAGACAGTTGTGTAGCTGGGTCTGTTTGAGAGGCCCCTGACAGTGTGATCAGGATCTATCCCTGCTGCATGAGCTGACTTTTTGGAGCCCATTACCTGCAGTAGGACACCTTGCTCACCCCTGATAAAGTGGGGAGGGGCTTGGTCCTGACTCAACTGAATGTACCAGGCTTAGCTGACCACCTATGGGAGAACTTACCCTGTTGGACGAGAGGATGGGAGGGTGAGGTGGGAGGATGCGGGAGGAGGGATGAAATGGGGATCTGTGGTTGGTATGTAAAAGTAATAAAGGAAATTAAAAAAAAAGAATTGCACAATAAAAAAATATATATAGGAGCATTGTATACACCAACAATAAACTTTCTAGAAAAAAATCAAGAACATATTCTCCCTCACATTGGCTGTTATATATAGCAAATATATTAATAAGTAAAATAATATATCATTATATAATATTTATAAACACATATGTGTATATGCATAATATTAATATATTGTATATTAACATAATATATAAAATTAAAATATTTATATTAATACATGTATTTGTTATACATGTGTATATGTGTTTATATATTAAAGAAATTTAACTAAGAAGTGCATGGTCTCCTCAATGAAAGTTAGAAGGCTACTGAACAAATTTGAAGAAGACATTCGTAACAGGAAAGACATATTTATAAGTAGACAAACTAATACTGTTAAACATTTTATTGGCCAAACTCTCTTATAACGTCAATGCAAATGAATGACCTCTTCATAAAATAGAAATAGTCCTAAAATACAGAAGGCTGCGAAGAGCCAAGGTAATCTTGAGCAAAAAGAACAAAACTGGAGACATCAAAATATCTGACCTCCAAACAAACCAAACAGCATGGTTTTAACAAAACAGACACACAGACCAGTGAAAAGGAATGGAGATGACAGAAATAGTCTCCCACACATACAACTAACTGATTATTGGCAAAAAGGTCAAAAACACAGTGGAGTAAAGTTGGTTATTTTAATATATAATGATGGAAAACATAGACCCCTGCAAAACCGTAAAAGTGAACTGTCGTAGCCATGTAGTCTGTTGCTGTGAAGAGACACCATGACCATGGCAATTCTTATAAAGAAAAATATTTAATTGGCACTTGCTTACAGTTTCAGAGGTTTAGTTTTGAGCCTATGAGGACCATTTATTTTTTATTCAAACCGCCACCTGGACCTTTGTCTCTTCATTCACAAGGCCAATTCAGAAAGTATCAAATCCCCAGACATAAGGCCTAACACCATGGAACTGTTCTTAGTTAAGGTTTTTATTGCTGGGAAAAGACACCATGACCTCTGCAACTCTTATAAAGAAAACATTTACCTGAGGTGGTGGTGTATAGTTTCAGAGGTTCAGTCTATCATCGTCATTATAGGGAGCATGGCAGCATGCACTCAGACATGATGCTACATCTTGACCAGAAGGTAGCAGGAAGCTGACTGACTGTCACACTGAGGGAAGTTTGAGCAAGAGAGACCTCAAAGCCTGCCCCACAGTGACACACTTGACTCATCAAGACCACATCTCTTAATAGTACCACTCCCTTTGGGGGCCATTTTCTTTCAAATCACCACATTCCACTCCCTGGCTCCCAAAGGCTTACAGCCATATCATACTGCAAAAAATGCATTCAGTCCAACTTCAAAAGTCACTATAGTCTATAACAATCTCAAACTTGTTTCAAAGTTCAAAGTCTCTTCCGAGATGCATGGCAATCTGTTAACTGTAACCCCCTGTAAAAATCAAAATCAAAAAGCAGCTCACATACTTCCAACATATGATGGCACAGGATATACATTACCATTCCAAAACATAGAGAAGGGAGTATAGCAAGAAAATACTGGACCAAAGCAAGACCAAGGCCAAAAACCAGCTGGACAAACTCCAAACTCTGCATCTTCATGTCTGATCTCCAGATCTCCAACTCCATTCAGCTTTGTTGACTGTAACACACTTCTTTTTATTGGGCTGGTTCTACTTACTGTTAGCAGCTTTCCTCAGTAGGTATCCCATGACCCCATCATCTCTAACATCTTGCATTCTCCAAGGCAATCCAGGCTTCAACTTCATAGCTTCAAGCAACAGCCTCTACTAGGCCTCATTTCAGGGACACCCCTGATACATGCCTGGCCTCAGCATCTTTATTCCATATTCCCTTTCTTCTATCCTTAACTCTAAACCCAGAATCATGTAGCCAAAGCTGCCAAGCTCTGCTACTTGCTGAGGCTGGAACATGGCCCCCTCATTTAATTACATCTCCCCCAGCTTTCTGTTTTCCTTCACTGCCTAAACTTGGCTATCTGTGAACTCACACTGTACACCAAACTGGCCTCAAACTCAGAGATCTGCCAACCTCTACCTTAAAGGTGTGCATCACCACACCTGGCTCTAAACTTTTCTTTAATTCCCTTAGAAACTTAGCTGGGTGGGATCTTGCCCTGAGGTCACAACTCCCTTTATTCCATTTCTTAATCTGTTTATCTCCTTGAACAAATAATTTTGCTTCATTATGCTTTTTGGTGCTCTTTTTCTCCTCAAATTGTTTTTCCTTGCTCAGCTTGCTCCTTTTAATTATAAAGCTTAATTAGAGCTACCACTAATATCCACATGATGGAGTCTATACTAGTATGCTTTGAGATTTCTTCTGCCAATGGAATTAATCAAAAACACTTCACCCTCAGGCAGACTCTTCAGACAAGGGCAAAAGGCAGCCACTCTCTTCACCAAAATATCTCAAGAACAATTTCTAGGCAACACACTAAAATTCTTCTCTGAAACCTCCTTGAGCCAGCTCCTGACATTTCAAATCATTATCAGCACCATTGTCTAACATGATCCTACTAGTATGCCCCATTAAGCAGTGCTTAAAGAATTCTACTGGGGAAAAAAAAAAACCGCATTCCACTGCTTTCCTAACCCAAAGTAACCAAGTCCATATTATTCCAAACAAAAGCATGGTTAGGTCTATCACAGCAACACCCCACTCCCTGGTACCAATTTCTGTCTTAGTTAGGGTTTTTATTGCTGTGAAGAGACACCACAACCATGACAACTCTTACAAAGGAAACATTTAATTGTGGTGGTGGCTTACAGTTCAGAGGTTCCAACCATTACCATCATTACAGGGAACATGGCAATGTGCAAGCAGATGTTCATGCTGGCTAAATCTTGACCAGAAGGCAGCAGGAAGCTGACTGACTCACACTGAGGGAAGTTTGAACAAAAGAGACCTCAAAGCCGGCCTCCACAGTGACACACTTCCTCCAACAAGGCCACACCTCCTAATAATGCAATAGCTGTTTGATAAGAGCCTAAAACTACAGGTGACAAGAAAAAAGGGAACTAAATGGGCTGCATCAAGCTAAGAAGACTCTGTCCAGAAGAAGAAACAAAATGTATAACATGCAAAATGAGAAAAAAGGTGTTCAAACAATTCATTGCAAGCCAGACTCCTCAAAAGGCTGGTTATTTATATCAAAGGAGTTTTATTAAGGCCTCACTACATATAAATTTATATAAATATGTATATATAGTTTATATATTATGTTATATTTATGTTTATATAAACACATTAATTAACATATATAAATATATATTATATAATATGTATTTATTTAATAAAGATCTGGGTATTGTTAACTTCTCATAGTGAGGTTTATAGGAGATAGAATCATAACAATAATATTCAGTGTCTCAATTTATAAAAATCTATCTTATGTATGATTATGTATATATGTACTCTCTACATGTGCTTATATCTTTTATGTAATTTATTTTGTAGCAAATTGGCTTGTAGGTAAGTGTTTATACAAAATTAAGTGTAGCTGAAGTTTTCCTGTGTCCACCTGGGTCCTGTGGCCGCTTAGACCCAAGTAAACACAGAGACTTATATTACTTATAAACTGTATGGCCATGGCAGGCTTCTTGTTATCTAGTTTTTATATCTTAAATTAACCCATTTCTATTAATCTATAAGTTGCCAAGTGGCTCGTGGCTTTCCAGTACTTTACATCTTGCTTCTCATGGCGGTGACTGGCAGCGTCTCCTGGCAGCGTCTCCTGACTCAGCCTTCCTCTTCCCAGAATTCTCTTCTCTGCTTGTCCCACCTATATTATACTTCCTGCCTGGCTACTGGCCAGTCAGCATTTTATTTATCAACTAAATCAGAGCAACACACATTCACAGCATACAGATGACATTCCCACCACTCAAATTGTTAAATTGGGCCAGCTTCCTTTTGGTTCATAGTGAAACTAAAATTTTAAGGGAAAAATTCTCAACCCCAGCTGCTGTAACAGGGTAAGGTTGGCCACATGTGTAATATGTCAGTTAAAGAGACAGATAAAGGCAAAGAAAAAAGCAAGTCTATTCAGTTGATGTGACCACCGAGGAGACAGAAGTAGAGATGGCTCACAGTCCTAGATCTTTTATTCAGGACAACTAACATGAGTTTAAATTTAGACTTTTAAAATCATTTTTAAGGGCAGGAGATACATAATCATACAGTTCTGGTTTGTCATCTCCTGAGTCCTTGCCTTAGTTCCAGTTCTACTATATGCATGGTCCCTATTGCTTGAGGATGTAAGATAATTTTACTAATAATCACTCCTGCTCCAGGATACAATTTTTCTTACTGAGTAATTGGCTGACTGAAATGCTAAACTCTCTATTCCAAGAATTTTAAAGATTTCTTTTGTCACTACTGCCTTCTTTAAAACAAACAAGCAAACAAACAGGTTTTTCGAGGTCTGTGTCTTGGCCGAGTCCATATAAGATACACCTCTAAATGCTTTTTTCAAAAAAGGTCATTTTAAAAACCTGCTTCAAGGCTTACAAAACATCTTCAACTTTACAGATAATATGTTGCATCATTGTGATACATTTGGTACAATTATTTACTTCTGTATTTTTAGTTTTAAAGAAAAGATAAAATAGTCTCAGTAAAATACAGAAGTACTTACTACAAAGGTAAACAGGTGCCTCACAAGAGATAAAGTCAAAGATGCCAAATTCATTCCGCTCTTGGCATCTCAGAAACTATCATGATAATTGAAAGCTGTCTTTCTAACAGAAGCAACATCAAAGTACCTGTTACAACGACATAAATATTTAACAAATAATTAACTTCAATGCTGAAAATAAAAACTATTGATGTCTTTGACCCATATTTGTAACTGTTAGGTATTCCATATCAAGCATGTGTTTTCTCTGTATTAGACACAATATCAAATTGGTTTGTTAGAGTTTATGAGGCATCCAGGGCAGGTGAAGATTTGCAAGCCTCAACACTGGTTTGTAAATGACCTCGAGCCATCTCTACCCATATCACCCATGTGGTCACATCGATTAAATAGACTTCCTTTATGCTTTCCGTTATCTGTTCCTTTAACTGGCATATTGTACACATGGCCAACCTTATCATGTTGAATCAGTTGGAGTTGGGAATTTTTCTCTTAAAATTTTACTTTAACCATCCCAAAGGAAGATGGGCCCAAAACATGAGTTTACATGAGCACTTATAAGCTAATTTGCTACCAAATGAATAACATAAAAACATAAGCACATGTAAGGAATGCACATATACATAATCACACATGAGGTAGATTTTTATAAACCAAGACATTGAATGTCATTGTTTGTTATGATTATATCTTCTATTATCCTCATTATAAAAAAGAAACTTAACACAAATATCTTTAGCAAATGTGTGTGTGTGTGTGTGTGTTCCACCCATTCCCCCAAAAAACACACCCTTACATTTAGCAGTATTAAGAATATTTTGAAAAAGAACTCACACATTTTAATATGTTATTCCTCTTAAATATTCTATAAATAACTATGATCTGGGAACAATGGAACTTGGGGTAACCTGAACCCATGTTCTTGGGCAATGATCACTCAAATTTTATTCTAAAAAAAACTATCTCTTATTACCTTTGAGCTGAGAAATATCTTTTTGTGTGGAAAGCTGTCCCTGTCCTTAAATGAGCTAAAATTTCAATTAGTGTGATTCTGATTCTACCCATGTAAACATAGGCAGCATATATATTAATAACTTAAAAAAATAAAAACACCAGGAAAATCATGAATGTCTGACCTCTATGGTGGCAAGTCAAGTTTGGCGTAAACTTTTTGCTTATTACTTGTTATTTTCACAATATTGGTTAGACAATATATTTTTCTAAATAGATAAAGAATGTCTAGCCTGATGACTTGGTCTGTGTCAGTAGTGAAAGAGACACAGCTCCATACTGCCATCTTCAGTTCTCTGAAGGGGTCCCTGAGTGTCTTAGCGACCTCGACTCAGGCCAAATCAGAACCCCTGACCTCCATACCGAAAAGAATTTCAAAACTCGTCGGAGTAGTGATAAAGCAGAGTTGGAGATTTTACTTAAGATAACATAATTTAGTCTTAGACACAAGAGTTAGGGGAAGGAATGGTGGTCAGAAGAAAATAAGACACACTAGGGAGCCTGGTGTGGGTTTCTAAAGACCAAGAAGAAAAGAAAGTAAGACACCCAAGTGTGGCTAGGAGCACCTCACAGGACAGTCACAATTATCTTACCATTAGTCACATATATCATTATGACAGTTCTCAAGTTACACCTCAGAAGACCTATGAAGCCTTACACACAGACACACACACACACACACACACACACACACACACACACACACACACTCCTGCACACACACAAGCATGCACCTTTCCTGTCTTTGGATAAGTGAGACAAGTGGTGTGACTTGGGAAATGCCTTGGATGGAGTTATAATCTGGAAGGTGGACCAGAATCCACCCGGGTTGTTCAGCGGGCTTAGTACACGACCTTTCTCTGTAAAGGGGGTTTCTACCAAACTGCAGGCTCGTGGCTGAGAAAGAAGAAAGGCCTTACGCAGTTAGTAACTGTGCTGGAATTCTTACTTCTCTTCTGGCAGGAGACTCCAACTAGACTCCACGGTGAGAGAGTCTTCTCTCCTTTTTATAACTCCAGTGACCCCATCCCTTTCTACGCTATCCTGAGCTCACTGGCATTAAGAATTAGTTGTCTGTGAGATACTATTTATTGAGTCCTTATTAATTATTATTATCCAATAGTTTTATATTTATTCTTTTTATCCCTATAATACCTCTGTATACTGAACTTAAATGCTAGAGAATTAAATATTTGGCAATGGCCAAGTACACCAAGGGTGACTAACTCTAATCAACGAACACTTGATTCCAAAGGCTGTGATCTCAATAACCATCGTTCATCTACAGAAGAAGCCTTGCCTTTACCCCAGAAAACCTCCATCTCACTTAACTTCACCTTGTTTGGTGGCTAACACGAAATATTGAAAACAACCCTGCTCCTGGCTGTGTCTCAGGACAAGGTCTCCCAGGGGATTGCTGGACTGCTATCAGAGGTCCAGATGGGAAACCAATACAGTCTGCCTTCATGGGCCTTCTTTGGCAGCTCACATTCCCAGATGGAAACCGCAAGTGAACACAACAAGCTGAACAGCTTAAACTTGATCTAATTCAAGTTCTGTTACCTTCAGTTAAAAATTTCAAAGCTAAAATGCCAAGTAAAGAGAATGTATCATTTTTAATTTAAATGTCTGGTTTGTGTTGCCATTGAATTACAAAGTATATTCCTCTAAATTCTAATGACTAATTTGAAAAAATAATAGCTTCAACCCTTCTTTTTCCCCCAGCATATTTTTTTATTGATTATTTGGAAGTTTCACACAACACACCTCGATCACACTCACTTCTCATTCCTCCTAGTTCTATCCTCTCATCCTTGTGCCCCCCCGATTCCCCTCAAAAAATTAAAAAAAAAAAAACCTTCTTAAGCTGCTTTCATGGTTTTACCCTTAGGTGTTTGGTTTTCTTCTTAAGAGTTTCAGCCTAGTTTTACCTAATCCATATTTAATAGCACAGACACCATCATCTGTTAAAAAGGTAAAGTATGTTTCTTCTTTCTGGATGATGGGACAACTCCAGATGCCAAGAGAAATAAGCTCTGCTCGGCTGTTTGTAATTAAACCTTATCTGTAAAGGTTAGGCTCCCTTCTAACCCTTACCTGACACTACAGTCTTTGAGGAATCCTGGATTTCAGTGTGCACAAAAATAAGCACCCTTCCCTCACATCTCCCAAATACAGAAGGATCCTGCTTGCTGTAAATAAATCCTAAGATAACTATTTATTCCATTAGTCACTGTCATTGCCAAATAAAAACAATGACAATTATTACAATCTCTCTGCCTTTCAATGTCAGTGAATAACGAGGGTAAAGATTAGGTGGTTGTAATCTAATAAGCCAACATCTCAGATTTTATTCTGCAAAATAGAATTTTAGCAGGAACCTTTATTTTTTTTCTCCAATGTTGGTTGTACGGTGACACAGGTCTTTTGCTTTATTACCATGAACGGTTTAATCCAGGTCTTTAGTCATGTTCTCTTTAGTAATTGCTTACTTCTTTTGCACTGATTTTGAAATGTCTTATTTTACATTTAAAATTTTATTAATAACAACAAGTGCTCCCATCTTGCCAAAATTTGACTATATATTCATATCTGTTTGCTGATCAATCAGTCAATAAATAGATCAACATAGGTGCTTATACCCATGGGTGCCAGTGCACACACATACATACACACACAAACATATACATCTTAAGAGACAACTCATGAATATACACTGAGTTGGAAATGAAAGTTTACCAAATAGAAAGTAGAAGAAATAATCATTTATATTTCAAGAGAATTCATTAGCATCTTTTAAAGAAATTTCTCAGAATATACAAGTCACAATGCCATTACTCAAGTAATCCTTCCTTCCTTGTATGTCATACTGTAAAAGAAAAATCAGAACCTTTTAATGAAAGGTATATTACACTTTAAAATTCAGGGCGGGTACTGAGGGAAATGACTGAGGGAAGGGACTGGGGCTAAGGAAAGAAAAATACCTGAGAAAACCACAATAGCAGTAGTTGCTAAGGCAGAACACTCAATGGACCCTGAACAGTTTTTATAGGGAAGATACAAAATTGCTTCTGTATCAAGACCTCCAATTAATTTCTGATGCCTGATTCCTTCCTACTGTTATGAGGAAATTGACTTGCTTAGGGTCTAACTGAAGGAGAATCCTATCCAGTTCTTGGAGGAAGAAGTTAAGAAGCATTGCTAAATAGGTAAGGAGGGAAGTCCAAGAGTGATCTGGTCACAGATGAAGCCCCGTACTCCCTCATAGTAGAGTTGTAGGTGTCAGCGGTATCACAATAATAGGAACTTGAACACAACTTGCACACAGAAAACTGACTAGGAAACTGGGGAGACAAGCTCGAGCATAAGGAGGCTGCCTCTAACACCTTGCAAGACCCAGTAATGCTAACTCAATGCCTGTCCTTCAAATGCTAAGGGACAAAAGGTCAGCATTCAGGAGTGTCGTCTTGCAGGAGCAAAGGTAACAGTAGTACTATGACAGAAAGAGGACCACATATTCCTGAGTTACCTTGACTAACACTGAGGGTGCTAGAACATTGCATAATGAGCAATTATGGAGGCTTTGCTGTTTCAGGGAACAGAGTCTCAGACTCCTGTTTAATCTACAGCATGGAAAAGAAAATCACATAGTACTTCTCACACTCTCAGAGTAAACCCACACATGTTCCATGAAGAATGAATTATATCATCGTATAATTTTCTCATTGAAATTCCCACATGTGCAATTTACTGTGTTAAATCTCTGCCATCTGCAGATCCGTATAAGTGTATTTGCAGAGAAGCTGCTTTGAAAGACTCAAGAAGAAAAAGGTTAAGTAGAAATCTTAGTTCCAAAGATGAAATATTTTCAGTGTAGAATATTCAGCAGAAACATGTAATGGCTTGCAAGGGGGAAATTGAATACCATGGAGAATTTGGACACTAATTGAAATAGATTTAACAGCGCTCTCTTTCTCTCTCTCTCTCTCTCTCTCTCTCTCTCTCTCTCTCTCTCTCTCTCTCTGTAGTGCAGTGTCTTAGCTGCATGCAAACTATTTGCATAAACACCCATAGGCTGCTCAATGTTTAACTACTGGAATTAAATCCTACCATACCTTTCATTAAACAAATTCCCAACTACTTTTTCTTTAAATCTTTATGCACATTTCAAGATAGTTTGCTGCTAGACAGCTAAATGGAAAAGATATGAATTATATAAATCTGTCACCTGAGAAGGTCAGGCAAATACCACAACAGGCTCCTAATAACTCAGTTTAAAAACTAGGCCTTAGTTCCTGCCTCTTGAAACTGAACAGGCACTTTCTGAGTAAACCATGAACAAAGGACAATCAATCTTCAACAACCCTAACAACATGGATGAGGGAGATAACATGTACCAGGCCTGAGTTAGCCACCACAGTCAGCATGTACCAGGCCTGAGCCCCTACAGTCAATAGCTCAAGGTAATAACCAAATAGGGACAAAGGCTGGGACTTGTCCAGGCCTACCCCAAAGGGGAAAACCTATAGCCTTAACCAGCCCCTGCTAGCCCAAACACATTAACATGATTGCTACTTGCATGAGCTAATCCTATCTGAAATGACCTAACTGTCCCTGAAACTCCCCTTAGCTGTGTTTAAAAGGGGCCTGTGTGTAGCCATCTTGCCTTTGTGTCTGATGGGTGGCCACAGCATGCTAGTGCCTTTACCCTTGAGATAATAAACACTCTTCCTGATTGTATACATGAATGGCGGTCTTTTGTGGGACATCTCCAGGACCCTAACAATAATGATCTCTGATAGCCATGTTTTCAGTTTTGAATGTGTTGACTCTCTTAAGTTTATAGCAAGCAAGAGTATAGAATAAAGAGCAAGTAGAGATAGAGAAATGCAGTAGATAAATAGAAAACAAGATCAAGTTGGGCAACTCACAAAATCCAACAGAAATGACCAAAGGGGCCCAACTGAAAGAGCAAACAAGTGATAGCATCTTCAAATCAGGGGCTTGCCAACGCCCAGCAGAAGTGTACTGGGGGAATCTTGATGATTGTGGGAACTGACTGGAGCTCCTGGTAGTCTAAGGCAAGCCAGAATGTCTGTGGGGTTAGGCCTGCAGTAAAAGAACCAGGAGTAGCAGATAGGTGGCTTTCTTGAGTCAAGCCAAGCAGTTATACAACAGAAACCAACTGTGGAAGTTGAGACTGGAGTTCCCACGTGAGCTTTCTATGGATGAGCGTCCCACAGCTGAATTTCTGGCTTCCCTTTACCATCGCATGGATATGCTGTGATATAGGATATAGCACAAAATAAATATCATGAGCTGAACATAGCAATTACTATTGGAAATTGTTTACTTTCTAGCTGCTCTCAAGTGTACAATGCTTTTCATACCCTCAGCTGTTTGCTGTTTTCCTTCTCCCTGGTGCAGAAGCCTCTTCCAGGAAAAGATACTTTGTTGAATACCTGAAGTGAACGTGCTGGAGCCTGGGACAGAAAGACCCACTTCACTCCCAGAGTCCACTTTCAAAATGGTGAAACAGCATGTAATCATTTACCAATATAATTGGAATTGTACCAGAATCCTGTAGAATCTTGCCTCATGCCAACCACAACTATCGCTACCAGCTCCAGTGCCTCTCTTTTTTGGTTGAAAGGCTTGAGAAACAACCGAAAGTAGCTATGAACTGTGAAACAGAAGTCCAATGCACCAGTTTGTGGGTGAGACTTGGACCGATGAGAAACAACTGATGAGTATTGTTTACCAACTGCATTAGTTGGGGTTCTGTAGAGGAAAAGAATTGATAAAATGAAAACACGCGCGCACACACACACACACGTAGGGAATTTATTAGAGTGGCTTATCAACTTTGAGCCCTCTGATCCAACAAAGGCTGTCTACCAATGAAAGGTCCAAGAATCCAATAGGTGTTCATTCCCTGAGGCTGAAGGAATGGACTTTCCAAGAGTAAGGTGGGCAATCAGGCAAGGAGCAAAAGCTTCCGTCTTCCATGTCCTTTATATAAGCTGTCACTAGAAGGTGTAGCCTAGATTTAAAATGGGCCTGCTCACCACTGAAGATCCTGATTTAGGGTGGGTCTTTCCACTTCAAATGATTTAGTTAAGAAATATTCCTCACAGGTATACCCAGCTGCTCCAGTTTTAGTTTATTCCAGATGTTGTCAAGTTGACAACCAAGAATAGGCATTACATCCACCTCCTTCCTTCCCAATGTGAACTGTCCTGGGGAAAGTCATTAACCTCTTTGTACATTTACTCAAATGACCACCATGTCTAGTGATTGGTACTCTTCTGTTTCTGTCTCGCTCTCTTTCCTTCCCTCGTGCTACTTTGTTGTACTTCCCTACTAGACAGGCTCAATGACATGTGTCTCTTCAACCCGGGGTGAAACTAGACCCTTGTTGTATTTCTTAGTCATTTTTTTTTAAATCAGACCTGATTTTTATGTTACTAAAATGTAAAAACGTATTTCCATTGTATCCTCGATTTAAGAAAAAAAAATCTGTTATGGTCTCATTACTTTGAAGTACAAAAAGTGTACAATGCTTTTCATACCCTTAGCTGTTTGCCGTTTTCCTTCTCCCTGGTGCAGGAGAGTCTTCCAGGAAAAGATACTTTGTTGAATACCTAAAGTTGAACGTGCTGGAGCCTGGGACAGAAAGAACCACTTCACTCCCACTTTTAGAAAAGCAATACATCCTTCCTTTTATTTCTAGTCTTTCATAAATAATTATGTCAGCTTCTATAAAGACTGTTTTTAAAAGTGTACCCATTTTTAAAATACGCTGAGTACATTTTAAAAGAAGCAAAGTAGATAAAATATTATGCAATGGAAAAAATGAGCACGTGCTTTCAATTACATTAAACACTACTGAGACTTGCCAAAATTCCAGGATGTGTTTTCAGACATTTGTTATTAGTGAAGGGAAAGAGAAAACAAAATAATTTTTGGTAATATTAATTTTCTACTTACATTTTTTATAATTTCAATAATCTGTCAGAAAGTTTTTTTTATAACTGAAAGAGCAATTCTTTATGGAAAGCGTTATTATGTACAGAAGTGCTGTATCTGAGAGTAAAAGCTACCCATCATCCTCTAACGCATGGATGATGAGTGAGCAATGGCTACTGAAAGCACTACCTTATTCTGAGAGAGTGAGCATTGTGACTTTGGTGGCTTTGATAAACCTTCAAAATTTATTTGCTTACAAGGTAGTGTATATCTTAATTTCTACTACTAGTGTCCCATGTATGAAACTTCATGGATTTACCCTTAAGTGTTAGTTTTCTTGACGTATAAAACTTCCATACCTCTGCTTAAGTCTATAAACTGTTTCTATCCACTGACTTGTGTACTACATGTATCCCCAGTTCCCTGGGCATTTTATTTGTTTTATTCATATTTGTAAATATGTGTTAACACACACAGTCTGAAGGTGGCTAGCTTAGACGCTCCACCTTTATGCACTACCCCAGCCAGGACTTCAGATAAGCTCTACACTTTCCCATTACTCAGAGACTGGAAACAAATGGCACAGCTAATTCTCCAGAGACTCAACCATTGTTTTGATTTTTACAGGGTCCCTTAGAGATGCCATAACCCCCCAGAATGCAGCAAGTAATTTTATAACATAATACCCACTTTCCCAATAGATAGGATGGATGGTGTTTGGTCTTTATCAGGGTTATGGATATTTGTCATCATGTAGGGGAGTTGGTTATAAGTTGTTATAGGGTAAGGGGCTAAACAAATGAGATTAGATTCAAGGACCTGGTTTGGAAAAGAAAAGGGGGGGTATAGATATGATAGGATAAAAAGGTAGATTATTAAATAAACTTTCAAACTAAAAAAGCAATTATCACTTTTAAATAATTTACATGGCATGGATTCTTATACACTGACACATTTCTATGGATCCTTGTATATTGATACAAATTTAAGGTTATTTTTGTTATACTATACTCTCTCTCTCTCTCTCTATATATATATATATATATATATATATGTGTGTGTGTGTGTGTGTGTGTGTGTGTGTGTGTGTGTGTGTGTGTATACATGTTTCTACTTCCATTTAAGATATTTTCCCATATTGTTAGAAATTTGAGGCTATTTTTCTTATACTGTACATCTGTTTCTATTCTTGCTTTAGGTATTACCTATACAGCTCTTACCTATTCAGCTTGTTTATTTATGCAATGTGAAGCTTTAGTCCTTAAAAGCTAAATAAAGAATTACAGGTTAATAATCACCCATATTTATCAAACTTATAGTCATGTTAGTTAGGTTTTCTAGGTACACAGAGTTATGTTTTAATTAGATAGGTAATGTTCAAACACTTCGAAGACCTATAGAATATGGCATTTAAAATGTTTTAGACTTTTCTTGACATGAGACACATCTGCTCCTGGTGTCATCGATCTACTTCTAAATAAGATGATGGGCACCAAAGACACTCCTTATGGAGTTCGCTTTCTTTGTAGCACAAGCTGACCTATAGGGCAAGAGACTGCCCTTGCTTCAACTGCCGACAGTATGCTGTCCAATCTGGACAAACAAGACACAAAGAAAAGCAACTGACAAACTTTGCCAAGACAGAGAAGGACAGTCCTTCAAAATTTCTTGCTTATGAAAAAGGTCTGTCAGATATTCTAGGCCTGTAAGCCAGGGATAGATGCCCCAACATTGCAGAGGAAACTTGGGTGACTGTCCAAGCAGCCAGCTGTTTCTGCCATTTCTTGCACTTTTTAAAAGTTGCTTGCTTGCACTTCCTGCTGACTCAGGTAATATTGTTTTCCTTCTCAGGTCTTTGATGGGGTTGAAGACTAGGCAGTTATAGTTACAGTTCTTCCAAATCTTAGCTAAAGACATATTAGGTATAAAACTTTGGATTCTTCAGGAGAGGACAGCTATTGGAATAATCTCTATAAATTTGCCAATTACATATGGTGTGGACAATTAGAATGTATTTCTTACTTAATAATTATTCCTGTTGTATGTAGTTTCCTTTTTGCTTAGGTTATTATCTTTTCTTTCTTCTGGACAATACTTGATAATAATTCTTATTGTATATGGTTTTATTATGTTAGGATTAGAACCTTTCCTTCTTAATTAGATGAAAAGGGGGAAATGTTGGGGAGAATTCTGTCACTGATCCACTAGCCAATTGAAAGGAGTATTTGGATCCAAGAGAAGGAGCTTTCTTGGGGAATGGATGTGACTCAAATCTAAGTTGGGCTGAGGTCCTTTGGAATGAGGAACAAGTAGAGGGGCAGCAGCAGAGCAGCTGGTGACCTGGTTCAGATTCCCCACTCTGTCTTGTGATTATTGTGCAAGGATTTTGCTTATTAATAAACAGTAAGGTAATCTTTTGACTTCCTTCATCGCTGAAGTGTGTGTATAAGTTTATCTCAAAGACATATTATATAGAAACATAAGCTCTATGATAATAAGATCAAAGTTTTTTCCCCTTTTTCACTACATATACCTAATAAATAGCTATTGAATAGACAATAGCTGTTGGGAGAAGTTGAAGGGTAAATGGAGATACAGGCTCTCTGGGATATTATAAGCTCCATGAAAAAAATGTGGCTATGTACTGAAGAAACATTTCCCCAAGGACTCTGAGGGACTCTGGAGTTGAAAAAAATTCTACTTTCAAGTTCAGTAAAAAGTGAGACAGAATTTTCCCCACTACATTTAGAAGCAGAAAGAAGCTACTACAGTTGGAGGACTGAAACACAACATGAGCTTTGCAGGTAATGAAATCAATGCTCCTTCCTCTTAATCATTCACAGTTGAAACAGCTTTAAAGAAAGCTAGAATATGGCTCACCGTTTTGGAAATCAGTTTTTTATGTGGATAGCACCTTCTATAGCATCAGCAGAAAGTGAATACTGTCTTCCTTCCCTAAGTGTAGAAAGAATTCCCAATGAAAAGTACGAGCCAAGTGTGCATGGTTCTCCAAAGGCATGGTTACCATCATTTCATTCTGCAAGGAGTCTAACCCTTCCTGTAAAGCTCACAGCTCCTTTTTACAGGTTATTCTATGTCCTCTTGTCATATTTATTATACCTGAGTTGAGAAGAGAGATCAAAGAAAATATCTAGAGAACCTAGATAAATTAAGATAAAAAATCTAGAGAAAGTGGGAAGACTGTTCCTTGTCATTGAACTTGGGAATGATCCAAAGCTTAGAGAACAAAACACATAGACAAGAAGGAAAATATCTGTAGTGTAAGTATCTAAGAACAGAAGTTTTCACAAGGGAGATTGCTTATGTGAGAGTAAAGAAGCAGAATCCAGGATCTTATAATTCAGTAGCAGAAAGACTCTTAACAAAACTTTAAAGTAAGAAAAAAGGGTATGGGCCAACAATTTTCCCAAGGCATAAATCATGAAAGTCAACAGGAAAAGTTCTCAGCACTGGAGAAGCATGAATCAGAGGGATAAGGTACCACCACCTTACCTTCAACACAAGGACTATTTGGAAAGACAATAGATAAAAAGTGTTGACAATGTTTGGGGGAAAGGGAACACTTGTATAATATTGATAGACCATGGATTGTAGTCAATACAGAAACAAAAAAGGAACTTTCTAAAAAGATTAAAACTAGAACATTAAGTGCTTATTTCTTCTGCCTACATATCCAAATGATATAAAAGACCCTCCCATGAAGATATCTACAAAACCATCACCATTCTAACATTGGACACATTTCCTAAGGTATAGAAGAAACAGAAATGCCTGACAGAATAAATGAATGGATAAAGAAACAGTGATGTTCACATAATGAAGCATTATTCCACCATAAAAAGGAGATCTCACTGTCTTGCCAAAGTGTGAATAGACCTGAAAGAGATAGTGCTAAGTGGATTATACAGATGCAGGAAGCAAATGTTACATAATTTCACATGTGGACTGTAAAAGGAGATCTCTCTCTCTCTGTGTCTCTCTGTCTCTGTCTGTCTGTCACACACACACACACACACACACACACACACACACACACACACACACACACTAAAACAGTGGTTACCAGGAGACTGGAGTGAGGGGAGTGAAAAAATAAAGAAATGAAATACAACAGATAAACAGTGTTGGGTTTGCTGTGTGGATAAGTCTAGAGACCTCATGTACTGCATGAGGACCAGAATTAATAAAACTCAATGTATTAGGGGTTTTGTTAAATAAGCAAAATTTAGTTGCTCTTGTCCTAAACAGTAACTATGTGGGATGGTAGACAAGCTAATGTGCTTATCTAGAGTAATCACTTTACTCTCTATGTATATCCCACAGCATGAATGGGAGACACACTGTCTCATGTAGAAGACACAGTGCTAAGTAAGGAAAACATTACATTGTAAACCTTGAAGCTGTATGATGAAATCTACTGAACAACACTCTAAATTAGCATTTCTCAGCCTATGGGTCGTCACTCCTTTGGAGGTTGAACAATCCACTCACAGGAGTTGTATCTAAAATATCCTGTATATCAGATATTTACATTACAATTCATAACAGCAGTGAAATTATAGTTATGAAGTAGCAATAAAATAATTTTATGGTTTGTGGGTCATCACAACATGAGGAACTACATTAAGGGGTCACAGCACTAGTAAAGTCGAGAACCACTAATCTAAATGAATGTTTCTCTGTTGCTGGATCCTAATGGCTCCCTTGGGGGAGGGGGTAAGAAGGTGCCATGTTAATGGCACAGACACTGGAAGCCAGTTGAAGGCAAATAAGAAACTTATTTATTTAATAATGGGGAAGGCCTTATATACCCTTCTTTCAGCACCTGGTCTATGTTGCAATCTGATGGCATTGATTGCATGGTCATTCTTCATTGACTGGGCACGATCAAGAACTCTGATAGCAACCAGGAATTCCAACAGCACCTGTTGCTAGGCCCTCAGTCAGACTCCAAGTTGGCTCATAAGGAAGTACCTTATGTGTATGCCTTGGCAATTGGTCTGAGTCAATTTTCTCAATCCTATGGGCCTGTCCTACTACATTTCTCTTCCACTTAGTTGAAGAACAAAGGCTGGTCCCAGGTGATACTCTAAAGAGTCCTTGCCTCTCCCATCCCCATGGTAGGTTAAAGTTTCCCCTCCACCCACCAAGATGTTCCTGTTCTGGTCCCCAGGTTCTAGAAATGCTCCATTATAAGGCATGAGGCACTTTGCAGATGTCCTAAGATCAAAGGTTCTGAGTCAGGGAGATTGCCCTCATAGGAAATTGATCACAAGAGTCCTTCAAAGGGTTGGGAGTGAGGAAGAAGGAGAAAGAGAGAGGGAGAGTACTGTGGGATGGTCTTTCTGTACACTGCGAATATGTGTTGCTACTGTTGGTTAATAAAGAAGCTGTTTTGGCCTATGGCAACCACAGGATAAGAGCCAGGTGGGAAATCCAAGCAAAGATACAGGGAGAAGAAAGGCAGAGTCAGGGGAGATGCCAGCTTGCCACCAAAGGAGCAACATGCCAACAGACAGGTAATGCCATGGCCACATGGCAGAATGTAGATTAATGGAAATGGTTTAATTTAAGATATCAGAGCTAGCTAACAAGAAGCCTGAGCCATAGACCAAACAGTTTGTAATTGGTCATAAGCCTCTGTATGTTTATTTGGGACTGAGCAGCTGTGGAATGTAGGAAAACTTCTGGCTACAGGAGTGGTATGAACAGCAGATAGAGGAGGTTGTATGCAGATAGCCGCAGATTGCACAGTGTACTTTGATGGCAAAGGAAGAAGTTACAAGTCCAGGTTCAGAGGATTCATAGGAACTAAGCTGAGGGAACTAGATCCTCTTCTAGAGACCAGAGGGGATGGGTCCTGCTAACACCTTGATTTTATATGTAAGATTCTGAGTTAGGATTTGCGGTCCAGAACTGTAAGAAAAAAAATCCTTGTATTGCTTCAAGCTATCAAGTCTGTGACCTGTGTTATTGGGGCAATAAGAAACTATTGACCATGGGCCTAGGAAGCTGCTGTGTTATGTCGCTGAAAATGGGAAGTGAAGTTCAGCTTGGGTAATGAATAGAATATTGAAGAATCTGGAAGTCAAAGAGAAAAGCTGTACTTGAAGAGCAAATCTAATTATCATAAGGTGTGGATAAAATATAGACTTTAGAGTGCTGCTGGAGAAGACTTGGGAGGAAACATAGGATGTGTTATCACAAACTGGAAGATAAGACTTTCAATATAGAAAACATGCTTTTCTCTGCAGATACTGTTGAATTACATTCTGTGTGGAAAGCTAAAAGTGTGAGCAAAGACACTGAGGTGTGCCAGGGAAGTTTGAGGACATGGGTGACTCTCCCCTTGCTGACACTGTAAGTGAGACTGGAAGAGAGCATGTGAAGGAAATTCTAACCAAGTGGAACTAGGAATTGGTGACAGAAGACTTCCCAGTCTATCCAAATCTCAAAAGAAACTGAAACGTGAGACTCGCCTGAGGGAAATGCTCTCTGGAGGAAAAGCCACATTGTAAGACACACAAACCAGTGAATAAAGTGAAATTCACTCACTGCCTATGGGATTAAAAAATGAAATGGGCAAGGAAGAAGACAATCTAGAACTTTCTTATAAAACTAAACATATTCTTCCCATATTATGTAGCAATCACACTCCTTGGGATTCATCCAAGTGAAATGAATACATCCACACAAAAACCAGCACACAGCTTCTGTAGCAACTTCATTTATGAGTGTCATTGTTTATAGCACATTGTAAAATATCGTGCGGTGTTCAAATGGAGTAAGCTATCAGGTCACAGAAAGACAGACAAAATTCAAGTGCTTGTTAATAAATGAAAGAAATAAGACCACCCCAGACTATTCATTCCTACATGCTTGCAAATGTGCAGATAGCATCCTCAGAATCATAGTTGTGGAGATTCCACAAGGACTTGTGTGTTTCAGGGGTAAAGAGGAAAGAAGAAATGATTATAGGAGAAGACAGAGGTCCTTTGAGTCAATGAAACCATTTTGTATGGTGCTATAACAGCGCAACCATGTCATCTTATATTTGTCAAGGGCCATAGCATTTACTACAACATTAGTGAAGTCTAATGTCTGTTATAAACACTGGGTGATAATGAGGTCTTAATTTAGGCTCAAGAACTGTCACTAATTTATCATCTAATGAGGAAATTTGAAAGTGCCTAGACTGTGTATATGTGGGAAAAGGGCATAAATAGTAAGTCTCTATATTCCACTGTATTTTGTTGTGAACTTAAGACAGCTCTTAAAATAAAGCCTATGTTAAGTAGAATAGACTGGGAACAAATAATGCATGCTCTAATGTATATGTGAAATTTTACAATATTGACATAGAAGTAGATACTAGAGAAATTAACACCACAGACTGGGAAGGGTGGGGAGTACAGAAGTTGAGAGAAGTTGGATAAGGAACATGGAAATACACTTACCTACTGAATTCTAAGTCTTTATAGCACAACATGCTGCCTCTTATTTTGTAAGAATTTGTTTCTTATTTTAGAACTAAAAGAAAGGAATTTGAAAAAATCTCATGTCCCCAAAATTATGTTTTTTAACATGGAAAAACTAATTCCTGTAATTCAATATTGAATGCATATATTGAATTATTTAATATATTATGTCCCATAAACAAGGTGCAATTAAAATTTTTAAAAGTCAGCACTAGCAAACATCCTGCAAAAAAAACACAATGTCTGAGATAACTTAATGGAAAAGATTTGGTGGAGTCACAGTTCTTTAGGATGCAATCTATGATCAAGTGTCTCTAGTGCTGGCTTCCTTCAAGAGCAGTATACCATGGTGGGGATAAAGGAAATCCACAATTGATTATTTCCAAGACTTGAAACTTAACAGAGGCTAACCTATTTATATTATGCAAAATAAGTAAATAAAAAGGCCAAGGGGGTCTTTTCTTTCTTTCATTATCTCAGTTTAGGAAATGGGCTGTTTTTGTTTCCAGTGCCTTTTTCATATTGTAAAAACAATTGAATTATTTTCTAGCATTACAGATCTGTGGTACAGAACATCAGAATCTGGGCATCTGATTGGGGTGATTGTCTTTTGTATTTGGAGGATATGTGGTGAATCTTTGAAAACCATTATAATAGGCCTGAATAATGTGGATTGTGTCCACACCCCAATCCCCCAAAGCCTATGAATGTTAACTAACACGGTGGAGATGTTGAAGATATGATGACATAAAAGATTCTGACATGAAGTTACTACCTTAGTTTATCTAGAAGAACTGAAATAATAACAAGAATTCTTACAAGTGGAATGCCATGGGCAGGAGAACTAGACAGAAAGCCATGGGATGATGGAAGACAGAGGAAAGAGGTTGTAGTAGCTGATTTGATAGACCACCAAGGTAAGCTGTGATGCTCATATATTTGGCCAAACACAAGCTTAGATGTCATGAAGATGTGTTTCAATATGATTAACATTGAGTCATTGGACTTTATGTAAAGCATAGGACTCTCTGTCAAGTAAGTGAAAAATGAACCTCATCAAGCAACGGAAGGCTCTAAGAGAAAAATATTGAAACTGCCCAAGAAGGAAGGAATCTCATCTCCATATTCCTTTAGAGCTTGAGACTGAGATTGTAATCTGCTCAGCCAATATCTTTGTCATTGTCTTCATCTCCTCCTCCTCCTCCTCCTCCTCCTCCTCCTCCTCCTCCCCCACTCTCTCTTTCTCTCTCCCTGCAATAAACTATGTGTTATATGTAGCTGGAGAGCTTTTCTCTCCGGGTCCCACCAAGTCCCACCAGTCCCAGAGCCCACTTATAAAATAAACACACAGACGCTTACATTATTTAAACTGCTTGGCCATTAGCTCAGGCCTATCATTGTCTAGCTCTTACTCTTATATTTAGCCCATCTCTATTAATCTATACTTTGCCACGTGGCTCGTGGCTTACTGGTACCTTACATCTTGCTTGTCCTGGTGGCAGCTCCAGGCAGTCTCTCTCCCTGCCTTCCTGTTTCCTCAATTCTCCTCTCTGTTAGTCCCGCCTATACTTCCTGTCTGGCTACTGGCCAATCAGTGTTTATTTATACAGAGTGATATCCACAGCAGTTATATGCAATTATTTCATGCTAGCTTTGGAGTTAAATAGTGAGGAAACACACACACACACACACACACACACACACACACACACACACACACACATGGGTGTGGAGGAGGAGGGGTTGCTGCTAGGCTGTGGGTGGCAATTTTCACTGCCTACTTATTATTCCATATACTCGGGATTTACCCCGTGATCAGCTGGGATGAGATATAACTAAATGTAAAGCTTTGTATCAAGTTCCTTTTGAAGGATGCTATGTAAACCATACAGGAGCTTGAAATGGCTTTTAAACTTACAGCAACACACTCAGCTGGTTCTACCATCAAAATAAAAAACCTTCATGACAGTAGTTCGAGTGGTCCTGCACTCCAAAGCTGGAAGATGTAATTACTGTTGGAGCACAGCTACACTGGAGCTGGTTTAGCCTCAGAAGGTTAATCCTAAAACCAGGTGCCAAGAGAAAAAGAGGAACACCTGAAGTCCGTGATGGATTTCTGATTGGATGAACTTTGGAAATTATTGCTGTAGAGTCTTCTCTGCTTCTTGGAGACAGTAGAGATGACTTTATTTCTCCTGCAGTTGAAATGATACTACCTGGTCTCTTGGTGTTCATGCAAAGACCTGGATAGTTGTCCTGTGAGGTCATCTTCGTTTTCAAGATCACCTTTCTTTGCATTTTCTCCACACTGATAAATATATAGACTGGGACAGCTGTTACAACCCACATGAGGAAGCAACTGAGCTGACAAAGGATTAACAAAAGTGAGTGGAGAGAAAGGTGTGGACATATTCTTTTAACCATTTTCATTTCAACAGCTTTTCTAAGTTTCAAATCATTTCCAAACCAAAAAAACAAAAAAACTTTTTAGGAGTAGGAGTATCTTCATTTCAAAGAGATAAGTTTTCCTCATAACTGAAGTTAAGTACTGGAGTTCAACACATTTTCTGTGATTGCTCTAATGGGGTTTGAGAGCTTAGCAAGTCCATAATACCCCATTTCATCACACAGTTTAGGAACAAGTCTCAGATGAGCCATTGCTCCCTATGTCTAATGAGACTCCTTCCCTCACTACACATGTCAGGATGTTGTGAAATTGGGGGGAGCAGGTTTAAAGTTAACCTAAGCCCTTGCTTTGCATTCCAAACAAGATCAGAAGCAGAAGCCTCAGAGCAGCTGGCCCCTCCAGTCTGTGACTTCATTGACATCTGCCCCCAGAAATGGCTGAATTTAAAAGAGCAGGGTAATAACCATTAAATGAAAATTTCTGAAACCTTTGATAGCTGTTATCAAAGTGTTCACTATGAGTTCAAACTGCTAGCTTTAGCTAAAAGTTATAGGAAAGGGCTTTGCTTTTTTTTTAAGCTTTTGATATGTGACAGCGAAAGCAATTTTAAAGTATGCCATCTGAAATTATATTACTATGTCATCTAAATATTTTTACCCATGTCTAATAATTTTTAAATGTGTATTTATTTTGTTTTATGTGCATATGTATGCACCTGATTGTATGTATACCACATGTATGCAGGAGCTCACAGAAGTCAGAAGAGGCCATCAGATTCCATGAATGTTAGAAACCACCATGTGGGTGTTGGAAACCAAACCCAGGTCCTCTGAAAGAGTGGTAAGCACTCTCAACCACCTTACCATTTCTTCAGCCCTCAGCTTTTATAATTTAAAGCAAAATTGTAAGTGGTGAACCATTTGGTATGTTTTTTTTTTTATAATTTATTGTATCTGACCTCTGCTCATCTGCTTTTTATTGCAAATTCAGCTGAATACTTGCAATTTGTACCTACAGGACACTGCACCAGGTTTGGCATACAGAGACAAAGGCACAGCTCTCATTGCAGAGGTGACAATCATGGGGACAGTGTTCACAGCTCTTTCCCTTCCTGTCATTCTCTGGAAGTATTGAGACTTATATGTTTAACCAAATTAGGTCCTCACATCAGATGGCCTGTTAATAAACTTAATATGTTCTGCTAAAACGCCATGTGATCCCTACCCTACAGATATAACTACACTTGTCACTCAAGTCACACTTTTACAGCCTACATTTCTTCTCCTCCTCCTTCCTTTCTCTCCTACTTTCTTTCTTTCTTGTTTCTTTTTAATCCTTTTTGGAGCAAGATCTCCTTTAGTCTAACCTAGCCTCTTAAAATCATTATATTGCCAAGTATGCCCTCCTGATCCTTCTGTCTCCACCTCCCAGGTACTAGAACCACAGGAATGCAGCATCTTCTTACATGGATTAATAGCCTTAGGAACCATTGAGTATGGACCTTTCCCTCAAAGTGATCTTTGGTCTACACCATGTTAATTAGAAAAGGAAGCCCTTGGGATTTAAATAAGCATATGAAAAAGTGGAAGCTTCTTAAAGCTAAGCTTCTTCCTCTTGATCAAAATAATAGAGTCTTGACTCTACCTGGGCCATAATAGAGACCCACAACATTACACATTAGTGTCTCTTTTATGAGACAATCTAGCTGAGCCAGCCAATGAAGTAAAGCTCCCACTTCCACCTAAGAATATGCTAAGGAGAGGTGGAATAATTATCCCCTTAATGGGATAATGTATCTATCTTTCCCAGAAGTCCCTCTGTCATTGCAGACACTAGAAGAGTTTCCATAGTACTTTTGCGAAAGTCTCTCTGTGAAGATACTTCTAAGTGGAGTTTATCTGAGTGGTAAGATACATGTTTAAACTTTTATAGTTATGCCCTAATCATTTCAGGAACACTTGTGGCAATGAATAAATACCACAGCCAAAGACGTAATATGTCTGTGAACCTCAGACTCATTTGCCGCTTTCATCTTAACGGACTCTGAAAATAGAAAATTTGGTTTTTTCCAAGTTTTTATTAGCATAACTGATTTATACATAACAATGGGTTTCATGGTGACATTTTCACACATATAATATATATTTTAATCATATTCATTCTTCTACTGCTGTCTGTTATCCCCTTCCCACTTCTGATGATCCCCATTTATCTTTGCAAATCATCTCTCTTTTCCTTTCTTTTTGTTGTTGTTTTGAGCCAGTGCCTTTAATTAGAGTTGATTAAAGAAGCATAGACAACTTACCAGTGGACATACCACTATAGAAAGTGTATTTCCCTCCTTAGGAGTCAAAAGCTACTTACTATTCATCTTTTCTGTCAAACACTGTAAAATTTTTGTTGAGGACTTGTTGTTGGTTGTTTTTACTGCTTTAAAGGGTCTGGCATCCTGCTCCCAGATAAATCACACATGGAGGCTTATTATTACTTATAATGCTCGGCCTTAACTTGGCTTATTTCTAGCCATCTTTCCTTAACCTTAAATTATACTACCTACCTTTTGCCAATGGGCTTTTTCCTTTTCTTACTTCTGTATATCTTACTCTTACTCCATGGCTAGCTGGGTGGCTGGGTGGCTGGTCCCTAGAGTCCTCCTCTCCTCCTTTACTTGCTCTTTCCTTCTCACCTCCTCCCAGATTTCTCCTATTTATTCTCTCTACCTGCCACCCCACCTATCCTTTCTCCTGCCTTGCTATTGGCCATTCAGCCCTTTATTATATCATCAAGTGTTTTAGACAGGCACAGTAACACAGCTTCACAGAGTTAAACAAATGTAACATAAACAAAAGTAACATACCTTAACATAATATTCTACAACAAGGACCAAGAAGTCAAATCTTTTTACCAGCCCCACTTTTTAAGACATTATGAAAATCTTTTTATCTACTCCATCTTATAAAACCTTTTTGCAAATATTTTAGTCCCCACTCATTAAACTTTTGTTTATACAAAGGCCCCTCTGCATTATCTGAACTTAAGTGACTTAAGTATATGACCCTTTCTAGCTTTATTTCCTTTGTTGGGATTCCTTTAAAACTAGCCAATCAGGAAACACTGTGAGGTCTGACCCCCCAACTAATGAGGCAAAGACATTGTCCCTACCTGTGTCAGAATAAAACCCAAGATGACTTTCTTCCTTAGTGTGCTTGTTTTTCTGCTTTTTTGGGTAGTACACGTTCTTGATCAGGAGTAAAATTTTGTCTGTGGAGACACTTCAGTTGGAGTAGTTATATCTTCCTTTGTAACCTTAAATTAGTTTCTAGCAGGGCCTCTTAAGCACTTCCAGCCCCCGTGACAGAATGTTGGTGGGACCAACCTGTGCAGCTTTTCTGCTATAATCACTATTTCCTCGAGTTCAAGAGTTGAGTTGTCAATTAATGTTCTAAAGATATCACTTGACAACATTCTATCTTTTCCTCTGACTCTCACATTGTTACCACCTCCTGTTTTAGGATGTCCCCTGATCCTTAGAAGGATAGTGATTCAGATGTTTGATTAAGGGCCAACCATTCAACATAAATGATATACTTAAATTATTTGTAATATTTTCTTCATGAGTTTGAGTAGAATGTATGGATGAAAAAAACATTCTCATCTTAAAGGGTATAAGAGATCATCTGTTCTGAAGCAAAACATAAGTGACCATGGCCCAAGAAAAAGATTTAAGTTACAGTAGATACTATGCTCCAATGTGGCAATAATTTTATAAAATTTTTGCAGTAGCATAACAAAGATAGTTATAAATCAAGATGTTATTTAAGTACTTTGGTAGAAACATAAGTTAGATTGATTACAGCAAAGTGGAGAAATCTGATGCTATCTGATGATACCCTTAGCTTTTGGTTTGATGATAGCTAGGGATCTGTTTGTACATTCTAAAGTATTTACCTAACAATCACAAGATGTAAGATCCCACACAGAAGTGGACACTAAATGGCTATTTGGAGAGCTAAAATAGTCCAAGATAATTTGGCTGCTGTGATGGCTATCCTTGGTTGTCAACTTGGCTACATCTGGAATTAACCAAACCCCAAGTGATTAAGTACACCTGTGAGACATTTTCCTTAGTTAAGTCATTTAAGTGGGAAGACTCACTTTTAAACCAGATCCTTTTGAGGTGGAAAGATCCACCTTTAATATGGCCCACATCTTCTGCTGGCAACCTATACAAAGAACGTGGAAGAAGAGAGTTTGTTTTCTTTGTCTGCTTATTCTCACTAGCAAGTCCATTTCTCATGATTACAGCATACTGAAGACAAGCTAAAATATCCAGCCTCATGAACTGAATAACTACTGAATTATTGGTCCTTGCATTGGTAGACAGTTGTTAGACTAGCTGAACCACAGCATATAAGCCATTCTAATAAATCCCCTTCATATATATATATATATATATATATATATATATATATATATATATATTAGTTCTGTTCCTCTAGAGAACCCTGACTAACAGATTTAAACTCATAGATTGTGCATGCAGTATACCAGAAACCTAGACAAGTAAGGATGTATCTTTCCAAAGAGTTTACAGAGGTAACAATAAATTTACTAGATTCAGTCATTTCAACAACAGAAAATTGGCAGATAATCACTCTATCATGGTAATCTGGCCAAGGCAAAGAATAGTTTAATTTTTAATACTGTTAAGTCCTAAGTGCCCTGCCCTCCCCCCACAAAAAAAAATGGTACTTCTAGTGACAATGTCCTAAAGAGAAGGATTGCTATTGGTAAACAGAAGCCTAAAGGTGAGTTTCTGTTTGCCAAAAGTGCAGATCTTATAAGGAGAGTGTCCTAATTAAAGTTACTATTGCTGGGATGGAATACCATAACCAAAAGCAACTAGGGGAGGACAATGCTTACACTTTCACTTTACTATTCATCCTTGAAGAAAGTTAGGACAGGAACTCAATCAGCCAGGAGTTTGGAGACAGGAGTTGATGCAGAGGACACGCAGGGGTGCTGTTTACTGGCTTGCTCCTCATTGCTTGCTCGGAACTGCTACAGAGGCCCATGACAGTATAGAATCCAGAGTCCAGGAAAAGAGCTGAATTGAGCTTAGAGAAGGAAACAGTGGCTTCACATCCAAATGGGTACCAGGTGGACAGGCGTTGCCCCAAAGCAGATGAGTAGACAGCATCAACAGCAAAGGAATGTGCCCATTTGAAGCTCCAGGGATGGTCATGAGTTTCCTTCTTGTTTGTTTCTGACATCTTGGGTGTTAAGTTGGTAGACCATGACATCATAGGGCTAGGCACTGATCACTTTTAGACCCATGTGAGAGATTTATCCCCTTTCCTTTATCTGGTGTATCTGATAAATTCTTGGGCCTGGTTCCTAATATGATTTTTAAATGCTCACATGCCCCTATAGTCTTAATCACCATGATAAACTTGTAGAGAGTCACCCTTTCTATTCCAAGGAATATCTCATATATCAGTCTTGCTTCTGGGATGGTGGGGAACAAATGGTGTTGTTTATCACACTCTGCCCAGGGACAGAGTCCCTTTAAATGGAGTCGAAAGCTGCTTGTAGAATGGAATCCTCTGGGGCAGTGTACAGGTTGAAAACAAAACTATTTTACATGGTATGGGGTAACAGTAAAGAACAGACTGATCTCAACACTATAATGCTTAGGTTCTGCACAATCATGGAAGTTCTAATCCACCAGCTTTGTAGTGTGTTCAGCATGGGTGGGTCTTTGTCCTGAAAATTTCAGTTCACAAATGGAATTTATTTCTCAAAACTGTTTTGAGTTTCTTGCTATTGCTTTATTATCCAAATACTTTACTTTCCATTTTTAAAAACTATAATAGAATTATATATTACCTCATTACACATCTACTTGAACTTATCTGTATTTTCACTGACATTTTATAAAAAGTGTAATGTGATCAAAGGATTAATTATATGATAATATATACTTGTATGTAAAAACCCTATTTTTAACCAATGTGAATATGTTTTCAAGTAGTCTTATATCAACCAAGTAGCCTGTCATAGAGATGGTTCATTTTTTATTATATTTTAGAAGATATAAAAATATCATTGTTATTTCCTTTACTTATTTACCACCCAACTAAATGGACTAGATAAAAAGATGTAAACTATATGGCATGTGGTATTCCTAGCAGTGCACAGAGTACTGTACATTGACAGGTGATAATATAACATGATAAATACCACAATTCAACCTTTAGAATTACTTGAAGACGGTAAAGCTGAATCAACTCAGTCCTGACAGCCATGAAGAATCTTCCACATGCATGTGATCACTTTTGCTGAAGTTTAGCAAAATAAGTAATGAGGGATTTCTAGGACATTTGGGAAAGCAACACCATGGTGATGAACCAAGAAACGCATCAGGTATGAGAGCTTGGCTGCAATGTTAAGGAATTTTAAGTTTAATCTGTGTAGAAAATGTCTCAAAATTTAACATATGCCAGTCAGAGAAGACAACATATGCGATGTCAGGAAGTTGTGAAAAAATAGACACATGTGGACATGAAGTTTTATAAGAATAGATGGTGAGTTATTTAAGGAGTGGGTTTCCTTATATGTAAGGCTTGATGTGAGAGTGGAAGTCAATTTAAAATGGTTATGAATGATTTGCTAAGGAATATGTGATGTGATTTGCAATGAATTTTTACATAGTGAAACACTAGTTTTGCATTGTGAGATTGATCTAATCAACATTTTTAGCTGATGCTTGTGAGGCATCGAAATGAGTACCATCTTGCCCATATGATTTCAGTGCAACTGTGATGGACTCTGGTGTTTTGAATATATTCATCCCCTATAATCTCATAGGGAGTGGTACTATCAGGAGGTGTGGCTTTGTTGGAGTGGGTATGGCCTTGTTGGAGGAAGTGTGTCACTGTGGGAGTGGGCTTTGAAGTTTCCTATGCTCAAGATACTGCCCAATGTGTCAGTTGACTTCCTGTTGCCTGCAAGATATAGAACTCTGAGCTCTTCTAGCACCATATCTGTCTGCACACTGCCATGCTCCCTGCCATGATGATAATGGACTGAACCTCTGAAACTGTGAAAGAGCCCCCTCAATTAAATGTTTTCCTTATAAGAGTTCTTGTGGTCATGGTGTCTCTTCACAACAATAAACACACTAACTAAGACAGACTCCCTGTGTGCTTAGTTCAGAAGGAGCTTCAAAGACTTCCTATTTGCTTTTGGCAAAACAGAGAAAGCTGTTTTGACATATTCACATGTGGCCTCTGTGTATGGAGATTAGTAGTGCTAAAGGAAAGAAGCTCCCACCTATAGATGGACCTTTCTGTCACACCAGCCAGTTCCCAAATAACCACACAGAGACTTATTATTATTTATAAATGCTCAGCTGATAGCTCAGGGTTGTTACTAACTAGCTCTTACATTTTAACCCATATTTCTTATCCATGCTCTGCCATATGTCAGTACCTTTTTTCAACATAGCAAGTTCATCTTGCTTCTCTCTGTGACTCCTGAGATTCCTCCCTTCTTCTTTTTCACACTCTCTTTTTGTCTGCAAGTCCTGCCCAACCTCTACCTCTCCAGCTGTAGGCCAGTCAGCACTTTTATTAACCAATGAGAACAATACATACTTACAGTGGATAAAGATTGTTCCACAGCACCCACCCAAGACAAACACAGTGCAGGGTTTTCATCCACTCTATGAGTAATTCTAAGATGTGCTCGCTAGCTTGCAGGAGGGCCCAAGAGAAAAGTCTCCACAGGGATAATGAACCATTTACTCATTCTTCCCTTTGTTCCTTCTCTATTTTGCTTTCCTCATCTCTTCACTTTTGCTTCCTGGGATTGCAATGAGCTTGCCTCATGGTTCACTTTAGAAGAATCTCAAATTGAGGGAATTCACAAAGGAAGTGACCCCAGAATGTATGCACAAGATGGAATTTTTGATTAGATCCATTGCTTCTCAGATGCTTGCCAGGAATGTAGACAGAGGTAAAGAAATGATTATTGTTACTGAAATGCTATATTCTTGTGGATTAGAATTACTGAATGTGAATCAACTATGCAGCACACTTAGAAAGCAATAAGAGAAACCATGGTTTTATGGAGTCACATAGCCTAGTCATCTCCATGTAAGCCACTTAAGAAAGAGAAAGATGCAGTTTTAGTCAGGTAACAATCAATTCAGGGATGATTGTGAAAGATGGAGGGCCTCAAATAGTGTATAAAGTTATTCTCATTCATGAAGACAACTGGTGGACTGATACTAAAGTCTGGCTCAGCATTCAATTAATGGGGAGGTGGAATTATGAAAGAGACAAAAATGAGTCTCTTGACTTTGTGGTTGTGAAAGGAAAGGTTTGAAGACCTGGGAAGGCAAATATTTTAATATATGTGTTTAAGAACCAACAAACTCCAAATTAAACCCTCCAGAGCAGAAGTCACTCTGTTCTTGCTGGGAAAGTAGTATCCTTTCTTTGCTTGGAGACTATACAGATGCTATATTTGAAGTGAAGATCTCACAGGATGAAGCTTTTCTCCCTCTAAATCTGTCCCTGTCTCTGGTTGTGTATTGCTCAATTATTAGTGCTGTTTTCTGTTTAGAATTGTCTGAAAGAAAATGTGTTATTTGGTCAGATAGTAGTTGTTATTCTTACTCAAGTGCTTCATGTTCAAATTAATGTGTAAGGAAACAATCTCCTAAAAGCATTTGGCTAAGATGAAGGATAAACCCAAGTCAGGGAAATAATTTGTTCAATGGGAGAATGTGTCCTTGGTTCTAGATTTAATGTAATGGCAATGAGCATGCTCACAGATGGCCTTTAAGTGTTATTAGAATGCTTTCTACAACTTGAGCATGATGAACATTACAGAAAGTCAATAAGGTGTAAATGGAAGAACTGTTTTCTAAGAATTGGATGGAGGAATCAGAAAACATGTTGAGATAGGTTAGTTAGAATTGGTTTAACGTGTCAGACTAGTGAACCAATCATTTGTCCTGTATCTCCTGAGCTGGTCTGGAGGTTACACTCTTTACTTAGGCAATAGGAATGCAGTTGTAAAGAGAGTATTTGCTTCATTGAAAACATTTTTGCTCACTGACTTTTCTCAGCCAAGATTGACAGCTAAAGGTTCACAGAACTGGAAAGGTTCATGTCATAAGTATATCAGACATCTGTGTAAGAAAATGCAGGTGTTAAAAGTTGAATCTTTGTAGGAAACCTGAATTAAACTATAGGTTTCGTGTGAGAGCAAAGGCATTTAGAATCTTCAGAATCAATGTCAATCACAATTGTGCCATAGCAATCATGATGTGAGGTGCATGGACTTTTCAAGTTTGTAAACAGAAAAATAAAACACTGGAAAGTAGAAAGCAGTTGGCAATGGTTAACAAGGAAAATAGTGAAACTACTTTCTTCATGGAAGAAAATTCTCAAAACTAGAGTCCACCAATCAAAATCTCTTAGAGCAAAGATCTGCAATGGTATCAATCAGCAAAAACAAAACAAAACAAAACTACTTCCCAATTATTACCCCCACAAAACAATAGCCAGTAGTAAGAGTTTACAAATACTTCCAGGACAGATTGATCAAAATCTACATTGACACTGAACATGACTTACAAGACCTAAAAGATACTGTTTCCTCAAGATAGAGACTAGTAGAGGCCAATTGATGAACAAAACTGTGGGTCAAATCTATCTAACTGTGTAGGCTGGTCTGTGGACACGTGCTCTGCTCATTTCTTTTATCTCAAGTATCACTGCCTGGGGGAAAGAGCCTCCAGCAGTACAGGGCTTCAAAGCAATCCACAGAGTCGGCAGGTACTATGACTTTTTTACCTGAGGGGGTTAGGGAAAAAGACACTCACATACTCTCTTGATCATTTTCTTCAGACTCTTTCTTTATTCTTTTTTTGTACTCTCATTCTTTATTTTCCTGGTGATTTCCTTCTCTTATTCTTGATGTTTTACTTCTAACTCTATCTTTATTTTTGATGTTTTTCTTCTAATTCCTTCTAACTCTCTCATTTTTGTGTTTTCCTTCTAACTCTCTCATTTTTTTATGTTTTCCTTCTAACTCTCTCATTCTTGATGTTTTCCTTCTAACTCACTTTAACTCTATTCTCTCCATCTTATATACCCCAGCAAAATCTTTCAGGTAATATAAAAATTACCATGTGGTTACATTCTGGTTTTCAAGTGAATGATTACAATGAATACAAAACAAACAATAAAACAACATGTTTTCCATATCCCTTACATGACTAAACATTTTATGTATTACAGGTGAAAAACAAATTATCTCAAGAACCCATGTATATTCATACCCAAGCAACTTGTTATAGATTAACAGTATGTAAGCAGGCAAGATATTCTTTTACTGGCAGGCTGTGTTTTGAGGTTACAAAGAAAGAACCAATCACTTTATCACTTATCTTGAAAGGTAATCTTATAAGGAATCATAAAGAAATCACAAACCTAAATTTTTATAGATGAAAAATAATCAGTTATCTTTACTTTAAATCTGTAGGGTGCATACTCAATAGTTTTTTATATCAGGAGATTGAAGGCAGAAATGGCTACAAGGAATTAATCATCACCTTTGGTCATTGACCAATCCTATCAGCTAATGATAATCAGGCTGCTTTGTTCTTGTTCCCTGACCTTAAATAGTTCCTCACTCAACTAGGTGTCTTACTAAAACTTTAGATTGTCTTCTTGGGTTTCGCAACTCAAAGCTATTTGACAAAAACCTTTTAGTCTAACTTTAATTTATTTTCAAAGCTTTGCTTCAGCTATGATGTGCTCCAAAACCTGTGAATACATCTCCCAACATTAAGATTAGAAGTACTTAAACTAGCTGGGCTACTGGAATTCAATTGTTTTTTTTTTTTAAATCATTAACCTAAGTCACAGTCTATATGGCTCCTCAATAAAAACACATGTTTTAGCTGTGTGCCATTTCCTTGTTTTATTTTTTATCAACAAAACTCTATTTAAACTATTATCAGTTAGACAGTACAATTTAGGAAGAAATCATCTTTGTAAAAATCCACAGTTAAGAATGCTCAGTAGAACAGGATATTACCATGAGATAATATGCTACATTAGAGGCAGTGGGGATCTTCCCACACCCATTCATACCATGCCAGATACCAGAGAAGATGGCAGTGGCAAACATGTAAAGGCACAGTAGAAGCAAAAATCATTCTGGAGTCTGTGGTCTTGGGGCCTTGCCTATCTGAGATTCACCCATCAGTGATTTTCCTCCTGGTAGGCTGACATCTGAACTTCAATTGCTGCCTGCTGCTCCTCTGACCTGGCCACTGGCACCTAAGTACATAACTGGGATGTATATGTAGTAGATGACAGAAACATGGTATTACTTATGATTGTGGAATAAATGATTTTATGATTCCAAGGGTCAAGTGGATCTCCTGGATCTCTCCAAAGTTACAAAGAGGGTAAATCAGCATCGATGCTGTACCCTAGAAGGAACTACAAATGTTTGAGCCATCATTGCAGATAGTCAGTTCTTAGGGCTTAGTGATGATACCCATTCACTTCATATTGTGTGCTTACCAAGTTGGACATACCATTGAAGGATTGGCAATATGGTCAGCCTCATAACGCGATGGGACTAACTGTAGCTATGGCAACTTTGGATCCATATTGTGACAAATCAAGATAGTCTGATTCTTCATGTTCCATGACAGACGGATAGGAGGTGTTGTTCTCAATCTCTACCAATAAAGGGGGAAAATGTGTGCACACTTGTTTGATCCTGTTCATTTTTCTGGTCTTTCTCACATTTGAGACTTTATTAAAGGTCATGATTATCTTAAACTTTATATAACATTACATCTATATAGTAGTGTTGACCCATCATGCTGATTGGATGTGAACAGGAGAAAGATAAATGTGCATTTGGAATCTTTCCATAATTTTTAAGTTATAAAAATTGGAAACTAATGACACTTCTTTTTGTGTATCTAGCCCTTTAATCTAAGGTCCTACATATTTAATATGCCTTGAAAAGTTGTTCTGTATTTCCACATGGAGTCTTAAACATTTATTTTAGATCTACTATTAAATAAGCCTCAAGTTATATATTGCTTTGCAAATGTCTTCTCAAGTATGTTAATTTTACATGTAGCATTGTCCATATTCCATTTTGTATATCTAGTTTTCAAGTACCATGTGCTTTAATTTATAAAATTATCTAACTGCATTTCCATGTTTTCATTACAATTATCCTTTAATAGTTTTACCTGTTTGTGTGTCCAGATACTTTTTTTTCATTAAAGAGTTTCAGGAAAAGTCACGAGAGATTCAATAATGAAACTACAGCTATAACTTTGAAAAATTTGAAAAATCTACAATAATATTTATGCACAAAGATTAGTATTTAATTTATATAGTTCTTAAATTCTATTTTATATAAACTGTGCATGTTTTTTTTAGGCTATTCCCTAAAAATTCTGTATTATTACCTCTACAAATGCAATCTACATTAATTAACCATAATATATATGGAATTTATATAATATATAATTTATAAGGAAACAACGACCATTGTGGCAAATCAAATATAGATATTAGAAAGAAATATGTGGGACTTTGTATACCTGATCTGTCTAAATACAGATGTGTGGGGGAAAGTATCCCTGATATCACATAAAGAAATAAATGTAATGGTTAGCTCAAACTGATGAGACATTTTGTATGTGTGTGTGAGGTGTGTGTGTTGTATAAGCATAGAGGTCACATATTCCTGTACACAGATGTCAGAATTCTACTACTGTCTACTGTACTCCCTTAAAATATGGTTGTTTTCTGAACCTAGAGTTAGGCTGGCAACCAACAATCCTCAGAGATTCTTCTGTCTAGCTCCTCTGCCCTCTGCCAGATACACACAGTGCTAAGGTTATAGGCATGCACAATCACATGTGGCTTTTCATGTGGATTGTGAGAACTTGAACTCAGATCCTCATGCTTGTTCAGCAAACATTCTTAGCCTCAGAGCCATCTCCCCAGCCTGTGAGCAATTATGTTTTGCTATTATAAAGTTTTTCATGTAGACTCAGTAGTATTTGTGGTCGAAAGAAATACTTCAAGATAATGAATGACAATGTACTATAATAAATTCACTTAAATACAGCAGAGGTATCTACTACATATAATATATAAAATACATAATATGTTTATATAACAATATAATATAGTATAGTATAGTATAATATAATTAATATAATATAATATAATATAATATAATATAATATAATATAATATAATATAATATAATATAATATAATATATAATATATACAGCGATGCAGGGAACACTATAGTCACTAGAAGGAAATTTGTGAATCAAAAGAGATGTTGACAGTGTTGTTTTAGAAATTGTCCAGTAGTGGGTTTTAGTACCGTAGCAGTTACCTTGTAGTTCATTTATTCCCCATTTCAATGTTCTCCTAATCCACTACACAAGCTTTATAATCGTAACAGCTCTAGAAGATATGCATTCCCGTGACGGCATTGTTTCAGCCCATCGGGCAGAGGCATTTTGTTGGCCAATGTGAACTTGCACCTGTTATGCAGGAGAAACTTTGAGGACATGGCCTTTATCTGAATTCCTTCAGAGTTTATCTTAAAGCCAAAGGTTTCAGCAGATGTTTTGTGGATTTGATTCACATTGTTAGTAGGATTAATACAAATTGGAAGAGCCAACTTTACATTCTTTTGCATGAGAGCAAAAGGAATCTCCTAATCCTCTAAGACAAAGCAAAGAAGGATGACTGACCTAACAACTTTTCTACTCTTATTTGTTGAGGAAGTGGAAAGGGCCATAAGATTGATTAAACCAAATAAATAGGTTTAGGTTGACACTTTGAGCATTTGTTCATCTCTGTTTACCCCCTTCTAAGTATTGCCAAGTCTGTTACCATGCAAGCAAACATGGTTTCTGGTAAATTATTACTTTTTTGGAAACAGAGTTAATGCTGGTTCCTCATTTAAAGAAATTGATGTTAAGGCTAATGTAAATACCCAGCAGTCCATTGCTGTTTGTGTTTCGGTTGGGTGACTTAAATGGTTTATAATTTAGTTTCCTCTCCTGAGTCAGCAGAGCCCCATTTTTGGTCCTCATGCTAGAAACTAATTCCTTCCATTCCTTCGAGTGCAGGTAGTACAATCTGAAGATCTCGGTCCAGATTGTAAGAAAACATTTATTTTATCATTACTATTATCCTATTCATTCCCAAGCCTTTCCACAGGCAGCATGATGAATACGACAAAATACACAATTACCTTTTCTCAGTAAGGCCTGGGTATCTGCTGATGCCAATTTGAATGACATGACCTATATTGGCTTCCAGAGATAGAGATTCAACTTAGTTTCTTTTATTTAAAGATTTATTTTTATACCCACAACATTCTCCAAAGAAATATAAAACACAAAATCAAAAAAACTAAGGGCAAACTATTCCTTATGAATATAAAGGCAAAAATCCTGAATAAAATTCTCGCAATTGAAATACCAAGATGATCATCCACCACAATCAAATTGGCTTTATGCATAAAATGCAGGGTTTAAACCAACACACACGTAAGACAATAAGTATAATAAATCAGATAAATAAACTTAAGTCAAAAATCATATCACCGTCATGGTAGATACCAAAAAGGCCTTAAACAAAATGCATGTGGTTTCCTGAAAAAAGTCCTAGAGAAAGTGGTACTGGAGGAAACATACCCCAATATAGTATGACAATTACATATGCCAAATCCACAGCCAACATTAACATAGGAGAGAAAATCCCAATCCCTTCAGAATCAGGGAAAACATAGGACTTCCCACTGCCGCTACTCCTTTTCAATATAGTGCCGAAGCCCTGGCTGGAACAATAAGGATGGAAATGAAAACTAAACAGATGCAACTTTGAAAAGAAGTCAAATTATCTCTATTTGTAGATGATATGATATTATACATAAGCGATCCCCCCCAAAAACAATTCCACAGAAAGAGTCTAGAAAAAAATTAACAATTTCAGAAAAGTGTCTAGGTACAAACATCAGTAGGCTTTCTATTCACCACCCACAAACACACTGAAAAAGCTACCATGGGCATTCTCATTTACAATAGCATCAAAGATAATAAAGCATTGTGGGATCAACAAATCAAGGGGATGAAAGACCTCCATAGGGAAAACTTCAAATCTCTGAAGAAAAAGATTTAGAGGAAAAACAATCGAAAATGGAAAGACATCCTGTGCTCATGGAGTAGAACTAATATTTTGAAAATGAACATCATACCAAAAGCAACTTAACAACTTTAATGCAGTCCCAGTTGAAATGACCATGATATTCTTACAGAAATAGAAAAAAAAATACATCCTAAAACTCATATGGAACCAGAAAAGATCCCAGATAGCTAAAGAAATCCTGAGCAAACATAATAATAATGGAGGGGTTACCATTCCAACCTTCAAGATATATTATAGAGCTAGAGTGATAAAACAAATATAGTACTGCCACAACAATAGACACGTAGACCACTAGAATAAAATAGAAGACTCAGACAGTAGTGCTCATAATTACAGCCATCTGATATATGACAAAAAGTCATAAAAACACACTCTGGTTGGAGAGAGAGAGAGAGAGAGAGAGAGAGAGAGAGAGAGAGAGAGAGAGAGAGAGAGAGAGAAAGCCAGCAAGCAAAAGGCAAGCAAACAAGCAAGTAAGCATCTTCAAGAAACAATGCTCGGAAAATTGGATGTCCAAGTACAGAAGAATGAAATTAGACCTACACCTATCACCCTGCACAAAAATTAGATCTAAGTGAATCCAAGACCTCAATTTGAAACCTAAGACACTGCAACAACTAGAACATAGGAATTACTCTATAAGATATAGGTATAGAAAAGGACTTTCTGAACAGGACTCCTTATGTTCAAGATTTAAGGCTGACTACTGGGACCTCATAAAACCAGAAAGCTCCTATACAACTAAGAAAACAATCCATGCAGTTAAGAAGAAACAGAATGGGAGAAAATATTTGCCAGGTATACTTCTGACACAGGTTAATAGACAGTATATGCAAAGAACTCAAAAAACAAAGGGTCAAGGGTCAAAAAACAAATGACCCAATTTAAAAAAAAAAAAAGTGCCAGGAATCTAAACAGAGTTCTCAAGACAAGAAATAAAAAAAGGCTAAAAAAAACAAAACAAAACAAAAAAAACCCTCAGAAAGTGTTCAGCAATTCGGAAAATGCAAATTCAAACAACTTGGTGATTTTCTCCTACTCTGGTCAGAATGGCTAAGAACAACAACACAACTAACAACAAATGCTGGCCAAGTTCCGGGGAAAGAGGAATGCTCATTTACTGCTGGTGGAAATGCACATAATGCATATGGGGATAGCCACTCTGGAAATCAGTGCGGAGATTCCTCAGACAACTGAAAATAAATATGCCACGGGACCCAGCTATACTTCTCCTTGGCATGTACCCAGAGGACCTGATCAGCAATGTTCATAGGACTTTTTTTGTTGTTGTTGTTTTTGTTTTAATAGTGAGGAAACATAGTTTATTTGACACAATATATACCTTCTGAATTTTGTCTACATTCTTCCCAGAAAAAAAAACCACAGCAAAAATAAATAGTTTCTTTTTGTGACAAGCAAAGATCATGACAAAAACCAACAGTGGCTATATCTACAACACAGTTCCTGCATCTATGGCTTAGGTAAGACTGTGCAAGAGGGGTACAAAGATTCTAAGAGCCAAAGGACCAGGGAGTCAGCTGTGAGACTGAGTCTCTTAGAAATAACAGGAGCTATATCTATGATGTTGCAAAAATATGACTGCCTAAACAAGACTTGAATATTGATAGAACCAAGATTATCAACATTTAATATTATACCTATTTTTAATGATTTAAAGAAAGACTAAACTGACTTGTGCCAAACTATGATTTCTTTTTTTTTTTTTTTAATTTATTTTGCAATACAATTCAGTTCTACATATCAGCCACGGATTCCCTTGTTCTCCCCCCTCCCGTCCCCCTCACCTTCCCCCCAACCCCCCCCCCCCATTCCCATCTCCTCCAGGGCAAAGCCTTCCCCACAGACTGAGGTCAACCTGGTAGACTCAGTCCAGGTAGGTCTAGTCCCCTCCTCCCAGGCCGAGCCAAACAATCCTGCATAGGCCCCAGGTTTCAAACAGCCAACTAATGCAATGAGCACAAGATCTGGTCCCACTGCCTGGATGCCTCCCAAACAGATCAAGCCAATCAACTGTCTCACCCATTCAGAGGGCCTGATCCAGTGGGGACCCCTCAGCCATTGGTTCATAGTTCATGTGTTTCCATTCATTTGGCTATTTGTCCCTGTGCTTTATCCAACCTTGGTCTCAACAATTCTCGCTCATATAAACCCTCCTCATTCTCGCTAATTGGACTCCCAGAGATCCACCCGGGGCCTAGTCATGGATCTCTGCATCCAGATCCCTCAGTAGTTGGATGAGGTTTCTAGCACAACAATTAGGGTGTTTGGCCATCCCATCGCCAGAGTAGGTCAGTTCGGGCTGTCTCTCGACCATTGCCAGCAGTCTGTTGTGTGGGTATCTTTGTGGATTTCTGTGGGCCTCTCTAGCACTTTGCTTCTTCCTATTCTCATGTGGTCTTCATTTACCATGATCTCCTATTCCTTGTTCTCCCTCTCTGTTGTTGATCCAGCTGGGATCTCCCGCTCCCCCAAGCTCTCTTTCCCTCAACCCTCGCCTTTCATTACCCCCACTCATGTCCAGGCTGTTCATGTAGATCTCATTCCATTTCTCTGTCATTGGGCGATCCCTGTGTCTTTCTTGGGGTCCTGTTTTCCAGGTAGCCTCCCTGGTGATGTGAGTAGCAGACAAGTCATCCTTGTTTCATGTCTAGTATCCTGCTATGAGTGAGTACATACCATGTTTGTCTTTCTGAGTCTGGGTTACCTCACTCAGGATGATAAAAAAAAGCCTGTCATAGGACTTTTTTAAAGTTCTCAACTATGATATATTCAGTTTCTTTGAACACCAGAATCTTAGACACTGGTTTCTGACCAAATGATATATTTGTTGTCTTTTCAGCCTCATTCCTACTGCGTTTTGGTTTTTCCTAATTCCTGCTGGAATAATTTCCAGATTTTTCAACCATTTTAACTATAATCCAGCCTGAATCCTTCACCCATTCAGAAATGGGTGAAACAAATGCCCGACAACATAAGATAACCATACCACATACAACTATACCTTTCATTTGATTCTGCTCAATCCTTTCATTGGATGAGAGCCAAAAGAAACTATGGCCTCAGGAGAAGTAATTTGATTAGAGTAATGAGAAAATTTGTGGAAAAGCCAGAAGTGACTTCCAGGTCTCCCACTCAGTCCTCTTTCATCGATAGCATACAGCTTCAATGACCCTGATTTATAGAAGGGTCTTTTCTAATGAATACTCAGAATTGGCTTGGACTGAACTATAAAGAATAGTGTTAAGCAATCATGATTCTCCCTCCCCCACTCCTGACCTTTAGATTTCATGCTGAGTGATTTCCTGGATGTGAGTTGTACCATAGCAAATACGTATTTTTTTCTAAAAGTCATTAACTTGTTCTGCCTTTTGAATTCATCATGGAGTCATAGGTTTAAAAGCCCCTTGAGGAATTGCTGAATGTCTCAGACATTTCAAAGATGTTCTGGGTCAAATTATCATTTAGAAAGAGGACACTCAAATTAGAGGTGAAGAAAAGAGTTGAAAATCAACTGATTTAGTCCCTGAAGTAAGCAGGGATGTCTCAATTATATGCAGTATCAGGTCAGGGCTCTCTGGAGGTTTTGTAGTGACATATGATTTCAGTGTCCCTGAAAACCAAACCTTTACAGATGACCTAATTTAGTTATAAAGATAATTGCAGTAAAGGGCAGTACTCACCTTGTGTTAGACTAAAAGTATAGGCTTTTCCAATTCATGAGTACATTGGATCCACTCAGAAAGGGGACAACTTCCCTGTTATGGGGGCCTTATTTCCTCTTTCTCATTTTCTTTTTCTGCTTCAAATGCCACTCAACTTCGAAGTTTACAACTTCTGTTGTGAACTTGTAAACTGTTAAAAATAATTAAGATATGCAAGCTAATGGTCAGTCATGCTAAATACAAATGTAATTTATTGACAGAAACAAGCTTGGAGGAAGAGAGCAATTTCCATCTCCCATCACATAATCTTTTGTTATCTCCTGTCATATAGCATTCTGCATATGATGTCAAAGTTAAGCCTAGAGAAAGTAAAATGACACGAGTCTAAAATATACTTAGTTTGTTTAGTGTAAAATAATATTAAAAATGCTTATAAAAATTGAATGATTAAGTAAAATGGGTTAAATTTACAGCACACTTACATGGCAGGAAGTCCCCAGGCTCAACAAGTTCCCTTGGATGGAGCACCATCCCACCAGAGTAAGTTGCATGCTACCGTCATTACAGGACAAGGATGCACAAGAAATAAGACCTGCCAGAAGTATGTTGCTTCTGTCTCTGGCTGTATAGGCCTGACCAGCTCTGGCCATGTAGCTCAAACTATAAAGAAACCTCCTCCTTATCTAAAAATAAATTGCTCCTCATGTCTCACATGACCGGGCAGATGGATTCTCTTGGCCAGTGGAGGATCTCATAGTCTGCATCCACATCAGAAAATATCTCAAACAACAGAGAGGCAAATAACAATCATTCTGCTCTCAATGCCTCCTGAACTGATGTATGAGGATACTGTGAACAGGGGAATCTTGTACCTGCCTACCACCTACTGGTATGCTAATTCAATTGGTCATGTCCCTTACCTTGACATTCAGTTCTTCCTCTTAGCAAAAGCTAATTTCAGGGTCTATACCCTAGCAACCCGTGTTCCCTCATTAAATGTGGATGCCAGATACTCTTACCAAACTCACAGCTTTGGAAAGTTATTCAGATTATTCAAGCAGTTCTTTGACAGTTGATTTTATATCTGTAGAGTCAACAAATAATTCTATTAAGTGATATCCCAATTCCTCAGATTCTTCAGGAGAAGGTGACTTAGATGAAGGAGACTCTCTCCAACATAGGCTCACCTGTGGTGCTTTGAGAATGCAATCTAGTCTCTACCCAGATAGAGGGTTTCAGAGCCAGCACCTGAAGTCTCACCTTAAAGCCTATAAGGAGCATATGGGTTGGGCAGTGTGATGGTTTGAATCAGAATAGCCCCCATAGACTCATATTTGAATGCTCATTCACCAGGGAGTGGCAATACTTAAGAAGTACTAGGAGGTGTAGTCTTGGTGGAGTTGATGTGGCCTTGCTGGAGGAAATTTGTCACTCTGTGTAGTCCTGAGAATATAATTGGACCCCATATTCTCATAGGGAGTAGCACTATTAGGAAGTTTGTCTTTGTTGGGGTGGTTACGGCCTTGTTGGAGGAAGTGTGTCACTGTGGGGGCAGGCTTTACGGTTTCTTATGCTCAGGATACCAACCAGTGTGTCAGTCGACTTCCTGTTGCCTAAAAGATGTAGGACACTCAGCTAACTCTCCAGCACCATATCTGCCTGCACACCACCATGCTCCCTGTCATGATGATAATCGACTGAACCTCTAAAACCATAACATGCCACCCTAATTTAAGTTTTCTTTATAAGAGTTGCTGTGGTCATGGTATCTCTTCACATAAGCAGAAACCTAACTAAGACACTGGGCTTTGAGGCTTCAAAAGCTCAAGCCAAGCCTGGTTCTCTCTCCCTGCTGCCTGTGGATCTGGATGTAGAACTCTCAACTACATCCACAATGCCATGTCTGCCTGCATGCCACTATGTTACCTGTTATGATGACAATGGACTAAACTTTTGAACTGTAAGCAAGCCCCAATTAAATACTATCCTTTATAAGAGTTGCCATGGTCATGGTTTCTCCTCACAGCAATAGAACACTAAGACAGACAATGACGCTTTTCAATGTTTTCTCATAAATTTCCCAAACCACTATTAGTTAAATCTCACTTAATTCAGTTGTCTGGCTTTACAAATTATGCCTCTAAACAACCAATCTTTTTTTATTTATTTATTTATTTATTTATTTATTTATTTATTTATTTTTGGTTTTTCGAGACAGGGTTTCTCTGTGTAGCTTTGCGCCTTTCCTGGAACTCACTTGGTAGCCCAGGCTGGCCTCGAACTCACAGCGATCCGCCTGCCTCTGCCTCCCAAGTGCTGGGATTAAAGGCGTGCGCCACCACCGCCCGGCCCAATCTTTTTTTAAATAAAGTGATACGAAGTAACTTTCTTACTGTTGTCAGTATATGGTAATCTAGAGATTTTTCTATCAACAAAAGGTGTAGAGTTGGCTTTAGCCTTCTTTGTTAATTCAGTCTATGATACGAATTTTTTATTAGATTTGACATGACCGACTGCTATCCTCTTACATCACTTGGTATACGGAATGAAAATGTTTGCTGAGCAGTGGTGGTGCACGCCTTTAATCCCAGCACCCGGGAGGCAGAGGCAGGCAGATCTCTGTGAGTTTGAGGCCAGCCTGGTCTACAGAGTGAGTTCCAGAAAAGGCACAAAGCTACACAGAGAAGCCCTGTCTCGAAAAACGAGAGAGAGAGAGAGAGAGAGAGAGAGAGAGAGAGAGAGAGAGAGAGAGAGAGAGAGAGAGAATTTTACACCCTGGCTGCAGTTTCCCTCCCTCCTGTCCTGCCCTACTCCCAACCCACTCCTCCTCTGTTTCTGTTCAGGAAAGTGCAGGCCTCCCATGAATTTCAACAAAATATGGAATATCAAGTTGCAGTAAGACTAAGCACCTCCTCCCCATGTATTAAGAATGGGCAAGGCGACCCAATATGAGAATTTTTTATAAATTAAAAATAATCATTCTAGTTGTTCAGTGTCAAGGTAATCAATCAGTTACCTTATCTTTCTGCAGAACACCAGTACAAGGTCCAGCCAGTTGTATAATTGCATTTAACTTTATGTAAAAGTTTTCCTCGTGTGTCTTTGTCTCTTGATGTTCCCCACAGTTATTGCCTTCTGATTTCTGTTCTGGATCTTTGCCAACTGTTAAGCTTCATCACGGCCCCTTGGATGGAGCCTCTTCTGGGTCTCTCTAACTGCTGCTCCCCTCTCTGCCCTTCTGTCAGCCTTGAAGCAGTTACTGAGAGAAACTGGTGCCTCCAAACCTCTAAAAGCAGTCCAGGTGACCTCTAAAAGGGGACTAATGGGCCATTGGACACCCACCCCATCCCTCTTCTTACCACTCTTGGCATTGTTTGGGGGACTTAGAACTAAAACAGCTGGGTCGAAGCCTTCTTTCCATCAATCAACCCCCCTGTCTCACCAGCTCAGATCAGCTTAATATCCTTCAGGACCAGCTCAACTCCTTGACTGCCAAAGTACTCCAAAATCAAAAGGACTGGATTTTACTACTGGGATAGGATCTGTGCTCTCATCTGCAAGCACGCTGTTTCCAAGCCAGCAATCCTAACGGGTTTGAGATGATGCCTGGAGTCAGGGAGGGGCCAGGCAAAAATGCAACCACAAGCCTCCTTCTATATATGGGCTTCTAGTTCCCTCCCACTCTGGCTCCTCCCCTTTCCTCCTTGTCTTAATAATGGTTTTAGTCCATCTTTTAAATGTTTTACTTTTCATCCTCTACCCCCGCCCCCTAAAAAAATAATATTCCACAAGCTCTCCCAAAAGCTCTCACCCTACCACAGCTCCATTTGTTCCTGATACACCTGCAAAAGACCTTTCAGACGTTGTGAAGAAACCCTGGCTAAAATGAACTGTTGGGTCCTTCTCACCCCAGGTCAGATACAGTCCTCTGCATTTGTTTTCTGTTTTCTCCTGTCCCCTTCCTTTGATGCTCTGTAGCTCCCCGCTTCTTCTGCTAACTCATGTTGGTGCAACCGTCTTGACAATGAGAGGAGTCACTGTCACCCTGAATCAACTCCGTGACCACTTTCTCTCACTAACCCCCTCTGTCTCTCATGCCTCTGCTCCTCTCCCTCCCCCAGCCTTCCCAGAAAATGTCTGTTCTGCTCTGTAACCAAGTCTTCTGCCCTCCAACAATTGTTTTCCAAGCCTCTTCAGATGTGCAGGACGACAGTCACCTGATCATCACAGCTGATCAAGTTAAGATTCTTTCCCTACCCTTCTTCATTCCACTCAGAACTATCCCCTCGGACACAGACCCTCCTCAATAAAACACTGCTAGAACTCTCTGCCCTGCGCCGCCGTTTATATCACCTCAGAGATAGGAATGATAGTTTCTTGCTGAAAGACTACATTCCCCAGCTTCCCTTGTGGACTACGGGAGTCATTTTCACCCCATAAGGGGCCTCATCCCATCTTCTGTAGGCGTTTTGATCATCTGCACACTTGCGTGAAAAAAGTGCCCCTTTGCCATGAATAAACGCGACCAGACCAGGCCTGTCTTTCTTTCTGCCATTTGTCTCCCTACAGCTGCTTTTACACATAATTTCACCATCAGCAGGTGAGCTTCAAATCTTGAGTCACCTGAGAACACTGTAGTATCCTTCCTTTCCTTGCTTCCGCCCTCTCCCATTAGTCCCCTCTATGGTCTAGGCAGTTCTACTTTTACATTATATACACATATAGGGCTTTATGATCCATACAAATTCTAATAAACACAAATGAGAGAGACATACACTATTTGTATTTCTAAGGTCAGTCGACTTAATTCCCTTTATGGGAGTATGCATCTCGTCACATCCGTTTTTCTGCAAACAACATAGCTTTGTTCTCTGGGGCTTACAAATTTCCACAGTGTATATATACCATATTTTCATTATCCACTCTTCTGTTGTTGGACAATTAGCATAGTTTCATAACATAGTTATTGTGAATAGTGTTGTAGTAAACATTGATATGCAAGTGTCTCCATGATATGCTTACTTGGAGTGCTTACATGGCTATTTACATGATAGATACATGTTTAATTTCACTTATTTATTTGTGTGTGTGTGTGTGTGTGTGTGTGTGTGTGTGTGTGTGTGTGTGTGTGTGTGTGTGGCAGGTATGCCACAATGCTCCAGTGGAGGTCAGAGGACAACTTCCCTGAGTCAGTTCCATCTCTGTGTGGGTTTGGGGAATTGATCTCTGGTCATCGGCTTATCAAGCAAGCACCTTTACTCTTTCAGCCATCTCACGGGTCTTCCTGTAGATTTTATACAAACCTTCATACTGACTCCCATAATGCCTGCACTGTTTGGTGTTCTCATCAGCAAGTATATCAGGGCTTTCTCTGTCCATAACCTCACCAGCATTAGTTAACTGTTTTCTTAGTGCTTGCCATTCTGACCAGGTAAGATAGAATCTCAAGGTGGCTTTGTTTCAATTTCATTAATGACCAGTGAGGTTAAACTTTGTTTTCATGTGTATATTGGCCATTTGTATTTAATCTTTGTGAACTGTCCATTCATTCCATTAGCCAATTTGCTGGTTGGATTGTTTAGATTCTTACACAAGTGAAGGATGTTGGAAGGCAGGAATGTAGCAGCCTCACTTACTGGATCACGGCCATAACAATAATGACCAGTAATCTAATTACCAAAGATGGCAGGATTTAAAAGAATGGAGCAGAGCAGCTGTTGAGCTTCTAATGACAAAATTAGGTTAAGCTTCTATAATTAAATCACAGGCTAGAAAATTGATTCAGATATTAGAAATACAAGGGTTGGATTAGACTTTTTTTAAGTATATAGCTGACACATGAATTTATATGTGTAGAAACTTGGGGCCCAGAAAGCTTTGGGGAGCAATAGACAATGAAGATATAGAAATAGAGATAGATAAATAGATAAATAGATAGATAGATAGATGAGAAAAAGAATAATTTTCAAAATAACAATTTCATTAAATTGCTATTTTTTTCATGGTTAAAAAAAATCAGTTGATAAATATAACCTAAAGACCAGTAGTAGTATCCCAGGGCATCATGTCAGAGCACCCTGGGATGGGTTACCGTCCCTAAGAATTCCTTGGATGTGTACCTGCTTCTATTTCCTCTTTAAATGCATTGATCAACTCAACTGTGAGTGTAGATCTCAGTTGAACTTTGTTAAAGTTTCTTGTGAGCTTTATTACACAGTAGAGCTTCTCTATATTCTCTCTGAGTACAGAAAGTTTCTACAAATATTTTATAAGTTTCAACTTCAAAAGAAAAAGTGTTAAAATATTCAAAATTGGACTGGGCAGGTAGATCCAACACACAGGCACAAACATACAAACACACATACATGCATACATACACAAACACACACATAAATGAGTAATAAATAAATAAATAAGAAAGAAAGAAAGAAAATATTGAAAATTTATTGACTGTTACATGTTAATAATCTGCACGTGTGTGTGTGTGTGTGTGTGTGTGTGTGTGTGTGTGTGTGTGTGTGTGTTAAAGGAAGACAGCAAAAATGAATACAAAATTTCAGGACAGCCCTTAGCTTTAGGTTATATAGGAGATCTGATACATATTATCTCATTTTAGAAACAATTAACTGTGCCTTAAAAATTTCCTGTAAAAGTGATATTGTATATTCATACCGCTGTGTGTTCCTCAGGAGAGTTACTGTTTGTAACAGCATCCTGTGGGAAGAGAGAGGGCATTTCAGATGATTAGTGCATTTAAAGGCAGTTGTGAAACTTGAGCTGCAGATGGGTCTACAAACACAAGATGAAAAAACAAAAAACATCTGTTGAGGTATTTGGATTACATCTTCTCACAAAGAAGGTATCAGAAGATTGTAGGTTCACGAGAAGATCAAATTGACCTTTTAGGAAAATAGCTCTGCAGAAAAGAAATCAAGGACAGATTGACAAAACAGGGCTGAAAAATATGCATATGTTACTTTATTGATGTCATAAACACCATGACCCGGGCAGCTTATAGAAGAAGTTTCCTTTGAGCTTGTGGTTCCATGGATAGCGTCTATGATGGCAGGGCAGAAGCAGCAGGCAGCTGGAACAGCAGCTTAGAGTTCACATCTCCAACCACCAGCAGAAAGCAGAGAGCTAACTTGAAATGACATTGGTCTTTTGAAACCTCAAAACCTGCCCTCAGTGACAATACTTCCTCGAGCAAGGGAACACTTTCTAATCCTCCCCCAAACAGCCACCAACCAGGGACCAAGTATTCAAATGCTGAAGACTTATCAACCCCACTCCTTCTCCTTCCCTCTCCTCTCTTTCCTCCTCTCTCCCTCCCTTTCTCTTCCTCCCTTTCTCTGTGGTGTGTGTGTCACAAAGACAGACAGACAGAGACAGAGAGACAAAGAGAGGGTGTGTGAGAGAGAGAGAGTTTCAAAAGTCTATGTGAGAAACTTTTTATTAAAGAAGTAAGATAAAGAGTGGAATTGCTGAAATATCTACTTTTGTGCTCCCTGCCACAAGTCTCTTGGACTTACTAGCCCATGAAAAGCAAGCAACCACCTTGGATTTTCTAGATTGCAGAAGAAATGGGTCTTATACCATTATTGAACACCAAGACTAGAAGACCTTTTTGTCTGCAATCCAATTTTTATACTTCCTTGCCAGTTTTCTTTGATTAGTTTTGTTGTGTATTTACCTCTTTGTAGTTTTAAGCAGTCGTATAGGGGTGTGGTAATATTTTGTTTGTGCCCTAACAAATAAAGCTTACCTGGAGATCAGAGAAGAAAAGGAGCAAGCCACATACCTATTACCTCGACAACTCCTCAGCCAAAAAGGGCTGAGTTCCTGTCTCCTCCTTCCTAATACTCCTCTCTCCACCCAGCCATAGATCACTTCCTGTTTTCACCTCCCTATTTCTGATATTAAAGGTGTGTTCCTCCCAAGTACTGAGATCAAAGGCATGAGATCCCAAGTGCTGGGATTAAAGGTGTGCCGCCACCACTGCCTGGTTTCTGTGGTTAACTAGTGGCTAGCTCCTCACTCTGATCTCCAAGCAAGCTGTATTTGTTAGAGCACAAACAAAAGTATCACCACATAGGGGTTTAGCTGTCTCCACACTTGGGAAAACTCCAGCCTAACGGGAGATGGGTGTGCAGAGAGTGACAGGAGATTCATAAACTCAGTTTCAAACACCATGTGAACACCAAGAAAATTGGCTGATCCTGATTGGGAGTTGGACAATACAGAGTTAGAATGTGGGTAAATGTAGCTCAGAAGAAATGTACTTTTTCCGCATTGGACTTGGTGTATTTTTTTTTCTTTTTGGGGGCACGACTCAGGGTGGAGAGGGTGGGCCTGAGAGAAATGGGAGGCTAGTGTGATGGGGTGCATTGTAAGAAATTCCAAAATAATCAATAAAAATTATTTCCAATATTATGTTGGAAAACGAAAATGAAAGACAAAGATGGGGTGTCTCTACTTGCCTGACCAGTTAGCATCTACTGTATAGCTCTTTTGCTCTATTCTAACTAAAGCATAGACGGGCACGGTGCTGCTTCCCTGAAGTCAACAGCTCCTGAGCGTCCTGTGTCAGGGGCCTTTAACTCTCAAGGTTGTAGCTGAGAGAACGGGGCTCCAGCAGTCCTCCGCTGGTACTGTTTCAGCTTCCAGTTTTGAGCACTGGTGGCCCTCAGATAGAAGATGCTCCCTAAGTGGCTCTGGGCAGCTCCTCCCGCAGTCAGTGCTACAGCTGGTTTGTGGTGTTAGCTCTTCACGGCCCCTTGCCATCCACAGGCCCTCAACTCGCCGTATTCATGTGCTCAGACACCCTCTGAAATTCTTTAACTACCTTCTAGTGGACCTTGTGCATGTGTCTGGGCTAAGAGCCCAAGGAGTCACGTGTGTCCTTTGTGTCAACACTTCAGTTTACCCAGCCTGTGATAAGGGCTACCCCTATCAACAAAATTACAACAAAATCGCAGGAATGGGGGTTGTCAGGACCTATGTGGCTGTTGTATGGAGGTCTGGGTTAATCAGAGCAGAGTGAGAAGTTTCTCAAATTGCTAGCACAATCCTTTTGCTTAGTTTCACATGGCTGTCCCGGTTGGTGTGGGTATAGGAGATGTTCGTCTCCCACTTGATCTGCATAATGGCCTGGTCTTCTGGAGAAGCTATGGGTTGAATCTCTAGCCTGCAAAGGGAACTTGTCTGGAGTCATTGGGCTGGCTGAAGTGGTGGGGACTGAAGCAGAACCTCCTTTCTTTACAACTATTGAAATGCCGTTCCTTGGAACAGAAGAAGCAGGGTTACTGCAGCAGCCATGACACCTGCAGCAGTTTCTGCTTCTGGATTGAAGTCTCCTGTCTGCATTTATGGCTAGATTGAAGTCTCTTTGAGCAGGCATGAAGGATTTAAAACACCTATAGCTGCTATGATGACAAACTCCCCTGATTGTGAAAGAAGCAGTTAGTTGATGGACAGCCGGGTAATTTCCTCTTACAAGCCAGGTTTGTACTGGAGTTGATTCTCCTTTTCATGTTAAATATTCAGTCCAGACAAGAATAAGAACACTCCCTATACATACTTAAATGCTTCTTCCTTTATCCCATCTCAATAGATACTCATTTATCCCAGGCTACTCTTAATGTCTTTTTTTTTCCAGGAAAGAATAACTGCCCTACTCTGTCTTAAAACATCTCTAAGATATAGGTAATGAACATTTTTTACTTAGTAATAGACATATTCTTAAGAAAAGGGAACTCATAATGTCCGATGAATTTGAGGAGCATGCCTACTCTTAAGATTTGATGTTGTTTTATCAAATTCTGTTTTCTGGTACTTACTAATAATAGTGCTGGAAGTTAGAGGAGGTCATTGATTTTTTTTTTTTTTCAAAACAAATAAATTGTATTAAGATGAATGATTATGTCCTAAAAATGAAAATCTCAGTGATAGTCACATTTCATAAGCCCATAAAGTGGGACTGGTGGCCCAAACCTGTAACCCCACATATTTGGGAAGTTGAAGAAGAAGGATCTCAAGCCCAAGACTTGCCTGAAGTACAAAGTGATTCCAAAGCCACCCTGGGCAATTTATCAAGACCCTGTCTCAAAATAAAAAGTGGGGGTAAAGACTTAAGAACAATAGCCCAGTGTAGAGTACTTGCTTATATACATAAAGCCATAGATTCAACCCCCAGAATTAGAAATCTGTAACAATTTAAAGCTATCTGTCTTGATTTAGAAACTTTGAGTACATATTTTACTTGGAAAAGTGTGTCTGAAAATATTTGATAGTATACAAATGTTCTTAGATAAGTGTTTGTTAAATACTCATGAAAATTTTGTTAGCTAAATATTGTTATCCTTATTTTAGCACTGGGAACATATGCTTATCTAATATAATGGGAGTATTAAGAAGCAGAGGCAGGGCCAGCCTGGGCTACCAAGTGAGTTCCAGGAAAGGCACAAAGCTACACAGAGAAACCCTGTCTCGAAAAACCAAAAAAAAAAAAAAAAGAAGCAGAGGCAGGACTAAGGCATTTAAATTCTGACGTTGAGTTTATTAAGAACTTGTCAAAAGCTAATACAATTGTGCAAAGAGAAAATACAACCATCCACATAGAGCTCCTTAACCAGCTGACACCTGACCTGCCGAGAATATTCATTGCATGTCACTATAGGTCTCCTGGGGCTCTATAGCTGTTTACAGCACCATAGGTTATTTCAACTGTAGATTGTTTTCTTTACAAACTTGAAATTTTCATTCCAGAGTGAGAAACTCTTAGATAGCAATGTAATACTCCAGGATGGAAGACAAATGAAAAATTGGGGACCTAAGAAGAATACAAAACTCGTATCTTGAAGCAGCGCACTGCTGTTTGGGGAGGATTTTAGGCAGATATTATTACCAGTGCCACAGTGAGCCAAGGCCACAAGTCTGATCTCCAGGCTCAATACAGTGCTCTTTCCACTCTCTTAAGTAAATAAGTAAAATTTCATATCATATTGATTTATTGTCTCTCAAACTCCAGGAATTATGTTACAAATATTCTTGCTTAGTTCAAAGTGCAGTGAGAAAGTGAGCACTAATCAGAAGAAATAGGTTTGGAATTGCATTCTTTCTGACCATATCAAAGCAGCCCTCGTTTCTAGCTTCCATTTGCATGAGAAGTCATCCAAACATATTAGCTATTTTCCATATGACTAACAATGTACGTCTATCAGTTGATGGAAATGTCAGTACTCTAGGCTTCTGAAAAGGGGTTACTGTGATTACGCAGACTACAAGCTGTGTTGACTGGGTGTGATTTCAGTAATTGTATCCATAATCATATTTACATTTCTGTAATTAGGTACAACTAACTGTATGAAGTGAACTTTCTTATTTAATGTAGTTACTGTTTATCACTCAGTAAATAATAAGCTTGAATTCCATTGATACTATTTGAAAAGTATTAATTTTATAGGAATACTTTTCTAATAAAGACCTAATTGCAATCTACCAACAATGACTGAGCAACCACTTAGGTGTAGACCAGGGGCAACAAAGAGTGAGAATTCAAGTGCCCAACCCTTAAATAGCTTACTGTGAGGCTGCATAAAATATTATAATGGTACAAAGCCACATAAATCGTCACAGTTCAAATGACTAGGATGAAATATCAGAGCTTAGAAAAGGAACATTGTACTGTGAACTAAGATGGAAAATATTGTGTAGGGAAGGAGGTTTATTGTTTATAGAAAGTGCAATATATAAATACAACATTATTTTATCCATGAGAATGAATCTTGAACTTCCAGAGAAGACTTGACTTTAGTCATGTGATTCTTCATATGCATCATTTCTACCATGTTATTAGTTACAAAATTTCTACATTTTAAAAATATATTAATTCTGTGAGATTACACACACACACACACACACACACACACACACACACACACACACACACACACACAATGTAGGGGGAAAAAGAAAGGAAAAGAGCATTTTGTTCTGCCCAGGTATTCTTGAATGTGTGACCTTCCATTGGAACATGGTCAACTTAGCCTACACTTTCAGGGAAAAACATCCTTCCCTCTTCCAGAAGACCACAACTGCCAATAGTTGCACAGCGATGGGTGGGACTTCATGCTCAACGTCCCTCTCCACGATGGGTTTGGTCTATCTTGAGCTTTCCCAGGCCTTATGCATGCCATCATAACTGCTGGGGACTCATTTGTGCGCCTGCTTCACGGTGTCCTGACAATACTGCTTCCTTGTAGCATCCACCATCTCTAGCTCTAACACTCTTTACAGCCCATTCTTCTGCAATGATCCCTGAGCCTGGAGAGGAAGTGTGCAGTATGTATGTTTCATTTAGGATTTACCATTCTCTAGTCTCTTGTTTTCTGCACCTCAGCCAGTTATGGATCTCTGTGTTAATCACCATTTACTACAAACAGAACTTTCTCAGATGAGGGTTAAGACAGATACACTAATCAATGAGCGATTCCTTAGGAGTTGATTTATGTCCATTTATCAGCATAATAGTAATAGCTTTTAGTAGTAATAATAATAATAACACCTAGGCCCCATGACTGTCTAGTCAGAGGTTCTTGGTCTGATAATGTTGTCAGGAATGGGTTTCTTCTTTTGGAGTTTACCTTAAATCTAGTCAGAAAGTGGTTGGTTGTTTCTGTGATGGTTGTGCCCCTCTTGCACCTGTGGGCATGTCCTGCAAGGCCAGTCATTATTATAGCACACAGAGTTCATAGCTGGGTAGGCTTGATGATTATTTCTCTCAAGTGAATACCATCTTTCAGCACTATGAATCTTCCATGTGCGAATCTGTCTGATTTTTCCATGTTCTGTGTCACAAGTATGTGGTAGCTTCAGTAGCAGGGTCTTACCACTAAGTTCTTGAGGGTAACTGTGCTAGGTAATTTTATGTCAGCTCAACAGAACCTATAGTCATCTGAGAGGAAGAAACCTGAGAAAATGCCTGCAGATCAGACTGTAAGCAGTGAAACCTTTGGGGCATTTTCTTACTTAGTGATTGATGAGGGAGGGCCCATCCCATTGTGGGGTAGGACATCCCTGGGCAGGTGATCCTGGATTCTAAGCCAGGTGAGCAAGCTATGTGGAGAAAACCAGCAAGCAGCCCACCTCCATGGCCTCTGAATCAGCTCCTGCAGCTATGTTCCTGTCCAGTTTGAATTCCTGCTTTGGCTTCCCTCAATAGATTGTAATTAAGGATATGTAAGCCAAATAAACTCTTTTGTCCCCAGGTTGCCATGGTCGTGGTGTTTTATCACTGCAATAAACCTCCTAAATAAGACAGTAGCCAAGAGCACTGGCAATAGCCTATCCTGTTTGGGGTCTATGGGAACTCACTGGCCAATAGTTCAAAAAAGGCAACCCATTCCTTCACTGGGCTTTTTGTTTGTTAGTTGCTAGTATCTCGTAGGGGCATTACTGCCTTGCTATTATAGTAATATGGGAATTTTAGTTCTTTTTTTGTATACACACACACACACACACACACACAGTTAGTAAATACCTACAAAATCTGTTTTTCTCTCAACATTATGCTCATGTTATGTCTCAAAAAGAAGAACTTGTTTTTATTTTCTGTAATGTATCCAGTTTACAGAATTTTGAGGGAGCATAGAAACTTCAATGAAAGTTTTTGTAATTGTTTCATCCATAACATACTGTCATCTTCTCCTCTTGAAAAGAATGGATCTGAGTATGTTAATAACTTATTTACTCTCCATGACAAGATCCTTCTCTACATTCTCAGTCATTATAGTTAAGCATTTGTTTCTTCTTGGCAAAAAGAGAAAACTTTTGGCAATAGTTTGGTTCTTACTAATTACAGCTGTTCTTACAGGAAAAGAGTCTCATAAAGGTGTTAAATAGGAAATACCTGGACTCATTCAATACACATTTATGAGAGTCACACCAGTCCAGAAGTCCTAAAGGGTACAGGAGTCAAAGTTACGAGGCTAACAAAGGGACCTCTAATAATTGCAGAATATTCCTTTAGAGCAGTAATTCTCCTGTGAATTGGATAGACCTAATGCCTGAAACTAAAGAGAAAGTGGTGTCTCCATCAAACAGTAAAATCTCTATGTACAATGGTAATTTCTTTACACTTGTCCGTTGTTTCTACTTTCTGTATGGACCAAAAATCATAGAGCTGACACAATTGAGTAAAATGTAGCAATTGAGAGCATAGATTTGGGGACTGGAGAGATGACTCCATGGTTAAAAGCACTTGTTGCTTGCTACTCCAGCATGAATAGGAGAGATAACATGTCTCTAACTTGAGTTCCAGTGGTTCTAAGACATTTTTCTGGCCTCCATGGTCACTATACACAAACAGTACACAGACATACAGACAGGGAAAACACTCACACATAAAATAAAAATAAATAAATAGATAGATAAACAAACAAATAAATAAATAAATAAATCTAGCTGAATATGGTGGTTCATGCCTTTAATCCTAGCACTTGGGAGGTAGGCAGATCCCTTTAAGTTCAAGTTTCTAGATCGTTACAGCTACATAGAGAGACCTTGTTTCAAAAAGAATGAAATGAATGATTGAATAAATCTTTTTTTTTAAAAAAAAAGAGCACAGAGTTTTAAGAAAAGAGAGAGTTAGAAGACAAATATCCTACATGGTTCATAACATGATAATAGAAACTGTGGATTATTATGCGGGCTAGTTTTATGTCAACTTGACACAAGTTAGATTTATCTGAAAGGAAGGAACCTCAATTGAGATAATTCCCTATGGTGATATTTTATTTGTACTGAAATGTGACTTATATGTTAATAAATAAAGTTGCCCGGGGGTCAGAGCTATTAGCAAGCCATAGCGAAAGCTGGGCAGTGGTGGTGCATGCCTTTAATCCCAGCACTTGGTAGGCAGAGCTAGGTAGATCTCTGTGTGTTCAAGGATACAGCCAGCCTTGGAGACACACACCTTTAATCTCAATACCAACCATAGAAGACCTGGAGGTCTGTACAGACAGGCAGTGACTAGGAGGTCATGTGGCTGGGTTTACAACCAATGAGAAGGCAGAACAGAAACTCTATAAAAAAAGACAGATGCAGGAAGTAGGTCTCTTTTGGACAGGTAGGACCACCGCGATAGTGAAGGGTAAGGTTTTTAGCTCTTAGCTATTGCTCTGACCTCTTGGCTTTTATCTCTGTATTGGTTCTGTGTTTCTTATTTAATAAGACAGTTGGTTACTTCTACAATTCCCCCATAAGATACTGTTGTGGGGCATTTTCTTAATTAGTGATTGATGTGGGAGGGTCCAACCTATTATGTGGGGTGCCATCCCTGAGCTGGTGGTCCTTTGTTCTATAAGAAATCAGGCTAAGAAAGCCATGGGGAGTAAGCCAGTAAGCAGCGCCCCTCCATGGCTTCTGCATCAGCTCCTGCCTGCAGGTTCTTTCCCTGTTTGAGTTCTTGTTCTGACTTCCTTCAGTGGTGGACTACAGTGTAGAAGTATGAATCAAATAAAGCCTTTCCTCCCCAAGTTGCTTTAATCAGGATGTTTCATCACAGCAATAGTAATCCCAACTAAGACAATTATTAAACAAAAATTCCAGTGCCAAGTGTGGGATACCTTCTTGTGAGCTGTTGGTCAGGGAGGTAGGCCCCCAAACAATTTCAGGATCTGGTTGCCCACCATAACCAGGTGATGGAACGTTTTTGTTGAAGATGACATATGCCTTGATTTCAACCTCTTAGAATTCAAGCTGTAGCCTAACTGAAGGCTTTCCCCCTGCTGGCTAAGTTTGATAATGTTAGACAGGGTTATTCAGGCTACCAGAGAAGGGGAAAGGAACAGCATTGGGAGACTTACCATCTGTGAACTCTACAAATTACACCAAACTGCTAGACAATATATAACCACTGACTCAATAGTGTCACAACTGTTATGAAAGTAAGCAACTGCTTTTGACTTGGATACAAGGCACATTCCACAAGAGGATATTCATGCATGATAATGTAAACATGGTGAAAACATCATGGCTGAGGACACATTGGGCCCAGAGGGGTAATTCATTACTGTTGTTTAGTTAAATTGTCGTATTGCCATGATGTATCAAAATATTTATGTTTATAACCATACACAAATGCTACTCTCAGCCTTAGTCAGAAAACTTTCTCTTTAGAATGAATGGCAGTGAATATGGGGACATATGGTCACTCAAGGGACTGAGAATAAGTGATGCTTGAGTGCCCAAGACATGTATACCACCTCCCCTAAAGCTCAAAGGAATATCAGGGGGAAAGAAGCAGAAAAAAATGTCAGAGTTGGGGATAAGGAGAGGATCGTGAAGTGCTACCTTCTAGGCACTGTAAGCTAATACAATCATAACTTCATAGTACCTGTAGTTGCCTACCATAGGCCTGCAGAAGACTGGGCCCAGCAACACATAGATTGAGGAAGGTCTTATGGGGCCCTAGTCTCCCCATTGAACTTTTGACTACTGATAGATTCTGGGGAGGAGCAGACATTGCCTTAGGCTACATACCCACTGAGTCTACCAGCTCCTAATGGATAATGTCAAACCTATGATCACACATATGGCATACGTTAAACTCAATGAGTCATACATCAAAGCAAAAACACATGAATGGAAAAGGGTCTATAGGCCTGAAACTGTCAAGAACAATTCAACAACAGTTATGAAAAATAAAATAAAAAGAAATCCAGGCCCATCATTGCTACTAACCAGCAGTAACTCATTGATTAACTGCATGTGTGGAGAGTCCGAGGTGAAAGGAATTGGCCAAGGAACCTGACACTCCACCTCTCATCAGCTGAGGCGCTAGCAACCTCTTAGCCTCTTTCCTTCATCTTAAAATTGAGATAAAAATTACACCTACCCAAAGGTCTTTAGTGTAAATAAAATGAGGTATTGTGATTATGCTCTTGAAGCAGAAGCTGGTAAATAGTAAGCATTGCTAGATGCTTACTATTATTATTTTTCTAGTCATTTATTCAATATCTGTGGTTGTCATTTTAGAATCAGAAGGATGCTTAAGTATGCTTACTTCATCGGTTTGATGTAATTAGTAATCTGCTTTAGGTAGAACACGGCAGACAGTGCAGGCTCACAGTTACTTGTTTATTTATGAGCATTACTGCTGTCACACTGGATACTGGTCTTATCAAAACATGATATTTTAAAACACAACTGCCAGAGGTGATGTGGTATCTCAACAATCTGCATGGATCTCTGAAGTTTCTCAGCCATTTCTCTTCGATCTGGACTGTGGCCTTCAGCACCCTTTCTGATCACTCTCTCTGCCAGACTGAAGATTAGGCCAAAGTATCCCCTCTCTGAAGATTAAATGTTCTTTAATAGCATACTTGGGAAAGAAAAAAAAAGCATTACTTCAAAAAAATGTCTTCACATATGTCAACCTCCACCCTGAGTTTTTGTTTTTGAGACAAGGACTCTCATAGGCAAGAAATTCATCAGAAGTTCAGTGAAGCTAGCTAGCTCTTTGCAAAGAAAATTGGTATGAAAGCAACCCAGGAAGAAAGGGAACTTTACAACTTGTTTCATAGTAATGTTGTTTGGGTAAGACTGTAAGAGAATGACGGCTTCCCCTTCACTGGGTTTGCTTGTTGACTTGTTGATTTTTTTCACTGTCAAAAGACAGTTCTAGAAGTAGATTCTGAGGACCTCACTTCTATTTTGTACCATGCCTTCCATAGTATACCTAGCAACACAGAAACAGAAGAAGGGAGGCAAAGATGGCGTTTCCTAGGTTGATTCTTAAAGTGAAGACTTTAAGACTTTCCAGATACTGACCATGTCAGTGTTCTACCCTAAACAAAAAACATTCAAATTCAACTTAAGCAAAGTGAAGAAGTAGACATCACACACAAGGCCATGTCGTCTAGAGATGACTCCCATGTGTGAAATGGGTAGCACAGTAGAAAGGAAGCTGTCTGATGCTGTGAACGGGCTTTAATGGATTAGACACACTTGAAACCAGATAGTCATCGTAGTTTCGATAGCTGAGGTCAGACAAGAGATATAAAGCAAGTCTCCAGGTACGGTAGTCTGACAGATTTTGCTTCTGTTACGCAGTTGAATATATACATAATTATCTAGACATTTTTCATTCCATCAAAACAATCCCAGCTCTTATTTGTTGTGGGATGTCCTGTATGTTGTGAATAAATAAAATGCTGATTAGCCAGTAGCCAGGCAGGAAGTATGGGATAGGCATTGACAAACAGAGAGGAGAGGCTGGGAGGTTGAAGTCTGGGGGAGACGCCAGCCTGCTGTCCAGGGAGCATCATGTAAAGGCAGCAGGTAAAGCCACGGAACATGTGGCGACACATAGATTAACAGAAATGGCCTGAGTATAAAAGTAAGAGCTAGACAATGATAGGCCTGAGCTAATGGTGAAGCAGTTTAAATAATATAAGCGTCTGTATGTTTATTTTACAAGTGGGCTATGGGACTGCCAGAGCTTGATGGGACCTGGAGAGAAACACTCTAGCTACACCTACTTTTTAAGTATATACAAATAATTACTTGCTGCACTAGATTTGCTGTGCCAGGAAGTTAATAAAGCATTCTACCAAGAATATATATTAGACTCTGAAATGCTCATGGGAAACATCTCATTCACGATCCACCCATACTTACTAGTGATGCTTGCACCAGCAAATACTTGGTTTTTTGTAGTTTATCAAAGCATCTGGATGTTTATAGTGAGCCACCTGGATCAATGTGAACAAAAAGCTTATATCTGTTAAATACCAAATGAAATGTGGCTTTTATGGATCTTAACTTCAGACCTGCACACTGACTCACAGTAACATAAACTGTTTAATTTTATCTATGTGGTGCTAATACTAGATAGACTTTGGCCAAAATGTTAGACTTGGTTTAACAAACTTTGATGGGCTTAGCAAAAACAGATCTTAATTGGAACTATGAATGTATCTGCTGACTAAACATGACTAGGTCTAATTTCTGAAAGAGTCAAGATCTTAAATTAAGACATAGAATGACATTGAAATAACCTTCTTAGAAAGTTGATAACATTCTAATGTCAAATCCTCAAATGAGAGAATCAGGTGGATTCAGCTCCAGAGTTTAATAGAACACATATAGAACAGAACGCTGCCTTCTGTCTTCCTCTAAAGAGACTGGGAAATTACCTCACAGAAATACTGATGTTAAATGATCTTTACCGTCCACAGACACAGAAGTCCCTCATGAATCCCCCAAATGAAGGATTATAAGGAATTTTTGCCCTTTATATTACCTTTTCTTGGTGATACAGCTAATAAAAATATTCATATTATTATTTCAGCATGGTATTTATATAGAATATATCCATGTCTTTTCCCTTTCAGTCCTAAACTGTAAATCTTCATACTCCTGATGAAATTTAACATGAATGTCACAGGAATGTTCACTGTATTGTTTAACAAAGGAGCTCAGATGATCAAACTTTTTATAAAGGATTGCATTTGCTTTCCCAAACAACATTCCTCCAGCCACAAAGATGCATGCAAACACTGGTGAAGCTGAATCTCATGACAGGTAGATAAATAAAACTAAGATCAAAGAAATTATTTCTGTAATTACTCAGTTATTGCTTTTCACCAGGCATTTTCCTTATGAAGCCTTTTGATCTGCAGCACTTTGAGGGAAAGACGAACTGCAGGGCCAGGTTTAAATGCCTCTATGTTGTAACAGATCTGGTATAAGGCTGAAATTCAGTGATTGTTCAGTAAATATGTGAATTAAACAATGTTCTTCAACTTTTTAATTTTATGAGCATACATTAATTGTACATGATAATGGGCTTCTTTATGATCGTTTCATACGTGTAATGTAATGCATCTTGATCATATTCATCGTTATGCTCTCTTGTGCTTTCTCAACTTCCATTTATTTCCTTCCTCTTCCCAACTGTGATCCTTCTACTTTTATGTCTGTCTTTCTGTCCTTCCTTCCTCCCTCCCTCCCTCCCTCCTTCCCTCCCTCCCTCCCTTCCTTCTTTTCTCTTATTTTCATAAGTATTGCTTACAGGAACACAAATGCATTTATTAGACCCAACTTAGAACTCTTGGAATGCTCCCAAGACTAACTGAATTTCTCCCTAAATGGATCACAGTTACCTGACCAGTAGCTACACCATCAAAGGATATGCTTTCCTTCACCATTAGGTACCTAAGATGCTCAAGATGCTATAGTTCTTCATGGACCCTTCCTCCCACCCCACCCCCCTCCCTATTACCATGACAAGAGTGTGAGAAGCCAGGTATTGTGGCAGATTATCGGCAGAAAGTCATGACTGAGGGAAGTTTAAAAATGCCATGGGCATTTCACATCTAGAGGGTAGGGTTCCCATAATTCTACTCCTTCTTCTGACTCTTGCATTCTTTGTCTGACCTCTTTTCCTCCATCTTCCTTGAGCCTTGGAGTGTCCCCTTTGTGGCTGAGAATTGAGTGGTCACTTGTTCTTAGCATTTTGACAAATTATGAGTCTCCACAGTTATGGGTACTCACTAAAAAAAGAAGCTTCTCAGACAAAAGTTGGTGATGGCTCATTTGTAAGGATGGGTGTGATTACTGAGAGGGCAGTTTGGTGATCATATCATGCCCATTAGTGCGACAATAGCTGTAGCTTTCCCACTAGGGCTTATGAAAAATATTACCATCCTGGTGTGCTACTCTTTAACAAAGAAATTGACTATTCTGAGTGCAGCAGGTGTTTAGACTGTGTGCACACATGTGAGTTTGTATGTATGTCTATGTGTATGTCTCTGTGTACATATCTGTGTGTGTGTATGTCTGTCTGTGTGTATGTATCTCTGTGTGTGTGTCTGATAATATCAACAGAAGTAACTATTATATTTGGATACCTGTGCATTATACTGCATTCTGCATGCACTGTAATGCATTACATGGTATATTCTGTATCCAGCATTATATTCATCTTTTGATAAAGATAAGAAGTCAAACAAAAGTAGAATAGAATTACATGATCATCAAATCTGATGCACATCTGTTTCTAACACAATTTCTCCACTCAGTTCACATGGAAACAAAATATGATGGAGTTCTTATTTTACTTCTGTAAAAGGGCCTCTCCATTTAGAGAGACATTCAGTAAGTCCTGAGAGCATTCCAAGGGTTCTAAGTTGGGTCAAATAAATGCAAGTAAAAAATGAATAGGCATAAGACAGCACCATTGACTCCCTGGGAAAAGGGCAAGAACATAGAGTGAATACTTAGTTTCCTAAGCATGGCAAATGCCCTGTACATATATGTTGGCTTTCTCACCATATAGTACAAAGTAGGAAAAGCTCCCAGTGAAAACAGGGCCTTGTTATAGGCCATTTCAGAAAAATAATCTTAACAGGCAGAGGACAGCCTTGGGAAAAGCATATTGTCCCAGATATGAAAGAAAGTTTCACTGAGGAAAGATAAATCTTTTACAGAGACATGAATGGGAGAAATAACTTCTAGGTTTCTTTTATGCAACATGATGACTATAGTTAGTAATAAAAACAGATTACATATCAGAAATTGATTTGAAAAGTAGATCTTCAATGTGATCACTACAAAAAATGCCATGTCCTTAAGGTGGTGGATGTATTAGCTTGATTTAAGTATACATATATTATATACTCAGTATATTTATATATACACATATATAATGATATTTGTTACTAAAAAACAGTAAATAATAAAATTAATTATAAAACACCCCCAAATAAAATTATACACCTCATGGACTTTACATAAGAACAATCATTTATTGAATTGGAATTGAGTGTTTATAATGTGTTTGTCTTGGTGTCACTAATTTTAAATACAATATTTCACTTAATTCTAATAACAATCCTGTAAGAAAAATGAAAACTGAAGCTTAGAGACAAGTTTTCTTAGGTTATAGAATTAGCAAGTGGCAGACACTGGTCCTGTTAACTGGAATATTAAAGTAGTATCTCTGATTCTGCCTATTTCTCACCTATTTCTGCAAAACAACATACACAGAGAGAGACACACACACACACACTGCCTAGCCCCAGCTGGACGAGTGCTCGGATCATGAGACAAGGTGCAATGTTTGGTATTTAAGGCACTTCCTAATCTGGCCTCAACACACAGCTTTCCTCTTATATCGGATTTCTGTGCCGAACAAACCCTCCTCATTGGACGGACACAGCAGCTTCTCACTTTACAACTTTACTAACAAGCTTTCCTCAATTTCAGACACTCTTCGCCTAATTCTACAATGAAGAGGAAAATCCACTTATGTTTTTAAGACTCAATTCAAAAGTCACTTAAGACAAAAGATTCGCATAGGACACACTTTAAGACATAAAGATAATCCTGAAGTAACGTTGTAAGAACTTAGCTGGAGAGACAGCTTAGTGGCTTAGAACACAGGTTGCTCTTGCAGAAGACACGGGTTCAATTCCCAGCACCTGCATGGTAGCTCATGACAATCTAGTTCCAGGAAATTCAGTGTCCTTTTCTGACCTTCTCAGACACAGTCACACATGTGGCATACATATATGCATGCAGGCAGAATACACATGTGTATGTGTATGATAAAATAGATAAATCTAAGTTTTTAAAAACTTAGCTGTCCTTGTGTCCTTGTCTGACTATATTTCAAAAACAAAAGCAAGAAAAAAACAGGAAACTAAGTGATGATAGATAGCAAAGTCTATGAATTCAAGGAGACCCTACTTTGAGGTTTCTTTTCATCCACCTAATAAAAGTGTTTTGTGGCGTACTTCTCACAATTGTAATAATGCTCAATAGTTTCTGTTCTCCAAAAACTTAAATATCTACAAACTTATTGGCAAGATATCTAGTTTCCTCCTCTGAATATAGATCTTGCACTTTTCCTTGCGTCAATTAATGTCTCTAGATATGTAGAGTGACATGATACTTGTCTATGCCTCACAGTGTGTTGCGAGAACTAGTCCATTCATTCAATTACTTTTATACATATTGTATATGTGGAGTAATATACCATGAAGACATATACGTTTTAAGCCTACAGTGTCATTCAGAAACCTCACAATATAGTAAACAGTTGTGTGACAGCCTTTGAGAGCTCTCAGATGTTCACATGTGTGAGGCACTAGTACTGTTCAAGGTGATCTTTTGGTCCATCACTAACTTTAGGTCAATATTGTACAAGCTTCCATATGCTACCCAGCAGCTTGTCCTTTTGAAAACCACAAAAACCATTCTGTGGAACAATACTCGGTGCTTATCAGTCTTCTTTGTATGGCTTTCTTATACATTTAATTGATAAGTAGTTTTATTCTCTTTTAACATTCTTATAAGTTTTCTCAGTTTCAGTAGTGAGATTTCTCCAAAAGGTGTACATCAGTAGTCAACATTTAGGACTTCTAGGTTTGCAATACTCTCAGGTCAGTGTTCATTTAACTATTACTAGAGTCATAGTTGAAATATGACAGGTCCGGATCCTTCCACTGAGGACGGCGTTCAGTAGTGGTTTAAGGAAATGAAGAAGTCCCTAGAAGATCAAAACAGGCAGCTATTAGCATCTAAACTTCCATAGACTTGTCCGTCACCACAAATTAAATGACACTGACCAGAGTCATCATTCAGATGTCGATGCTGGATTCCAAGTAACGAGGCAGGAAACGAATCAAAGTGTCTGCTTCTGATCATGCGGTTATTCCTGGGATGGTCTCTCTGGAGTTTGCCTTACCACACACTGGCCAGCACAGCACCAAGGAATGCTCTTCTCAACTCACACCTGTGGAGATGTTTTACTTCTAATTCTTCTCATGGTACACACACACCCTCTGGTTCACTTGGGGGACATGCAAGCATTCTCATGGAACTTATAGGTCACTTCCTCCCTCTCTGCAACTTTATGAACGTGGGAAATACATTTTAATTCCAGTGTTGGAACCATATCCAAACAAAATATTTTTTATGATGGCAAATGTCAACCTACTCAAGGAAGATCATTACATGTAAATAAATATGCATAATATATTTTAAATTAAAATCATCTGAAACATGTATCATAACACAAAGCTGTCTGAAAACTCCATACCCAAATAGTGTGTCTAGAAAAATTAAACCCTAAAAGAATAACACAGGCTCGCAATAGCCTGGGGTTGTAAGTCATTCCAGACTTCCTCGGTACAGATTGAAGTTGTATTCTGAAGAATGGTTATGAGGAAGCCATGCATAGTCATGATAGGAAAAGCATTCAACGCAGACAAAACAGACCAGACATGTAGTAGAAAAGGGGAATCCCTTGGCATTATCAACGGTGTATAAAAGGCCATTATGACTGTAGTACAGTAACTACAGCAGATGCTAAGGTTGGAAATTTTGGTAGAAATCAGCTTATCAGGCTTGTGGGCCACTTTAAAGATTTGTCTATTTACCCTTTGACGTTCTAGGCCTATAAAACACAAGTCCAGGAGAGGAAGAGCTATGTTTGCAGCAGGCCTTTCTTGGCTTTCTATACTTTATGTGAGAAGATTAGGCATGAGGTGCTCAGGGAGGAGGCCTCAGTAATGTCTTGGAAGACTAGAATGTAAGCCACTGATTGGGGGAGAAGTGTGGAAATATGAAATTTATTTTGTATGAGGAACTAAGAAAGTCAGAATAAACATCTCTGGTTAAGAGTATTTGGAAGTTTTAGTGAAAATTATATGACCAAACATTGGTTCTGATATATATATGTATCAGAAATATAAATATATTTTATACACATATATATATATATATCCCTTATATGTGTATAAAAATATATTTTCTTGTACTTTCTATAGGGTCTCCATTTCCTTGACAAGGTAAAATTGTGCCGATAGTCTCTAAGACAGTAGACAACCCACCCTCCTCTCAGGAACTAGTAAGGAAAGAAAGAGTTCAAGACCACTCCTCAGCTTCCATCACACAATGGGGAAGTTGAAAGCACTATATATTTTCATGTGACTTCCCAGAACACCAACAGAGCTGAGCTCTCAGATTTCAAATTTATAATCAATGAAAGGATTTACAGTGACTGCATTTGGATTAAGTAGCCCTACACAATAGTATATATTTATAGAACATGTGCTTAAAAAAGAAATTAAATAAATTGCAAAGCCTTCTATTCAGGTTTCTTAAGTACACAGAGATAAAATGGAAACCAAAGGTTTGTTCAAGGGCCAAGGGCACAGCTAAGAGCCCACCCCAACTCCTTTCCAGTACTCCTCAATTGTTGCAAAAGTTTTTGTGCCTGAAGGAAAACAATATCTCAGAAATGATTGCAAGACAATAAATCATGAAATCTGGTTTGTTCACATTTTTTCCTTTTCTTTCTTCTCTTAGGGTAAGCCTCCCATGGAGAAAGTTATATCCTGCAAAGCATTCAGCTAAACAGCTGAAATATGTTTATGCCACCTAGGGATTCTTATTTGTGGCACAGCTCCAATCAACAGCATGGGAGGAAAGAGAGAGAGAGAGAGAGAGAGAGAGAGAGAGAGAGAGAGAGAGAGTGTGTGTGTGTTACATGCGTCCTAATTTTACAATCACAGCTGCTCAAACATTTATCGTTTCATTTTACAAATAAGGAATTCACAGAGAAGCAGCATATTCCTCCATCAGCCTTACATTTCGGAAAAGACTGAAACAAAATAAATTAAGAATTCATGTGGTTTTGACCCAAGCTAGTTTGGCTCCTTCAAATTCATTCCCAAACCGTCCTTGCTTTTCAGCCTTCTCTCACTGAAAGCACCGTCACACCACCGTTGAGCGCCACATCAGTTACTGAAGTTAACACTGACAACTTTACACTTCAGAAGTTCTTTTGTGTGCATAAAACAAGGCATGAGGATGTACTCTGAAGAGACGTTGAATTTGGAGTCTGCAGATGCTTACTGCTGATGTGACAAATGCAAGTGAAGGTTGGGAGGCAGTTACCACCCTCAAGTTTCTTAAAGAATTTCTAGACAGCTGAGGTGAGCTCATATACAGAAGGGTGATTTTAAATGTCTGGAATGAGACAAATAAAGGGCATTAAATTAAATAGCGTAAAATCAATCTGTATTTTACAAATGAAAAGCAGCCTAAATTGAATAGTCCACCCAAAAGCAAACTGAAGTGAGTCAGAATCAGAAATCCCACGTCATGATTTTAAGTGTACCAACCTTTTTACTCCATCCACTGACTCTTGTTATATTTTCTTTATTCATTTTCATGAATATGAATTCTATCATCTTATGTAGACATGGAAAAGAAGCAATCTATCTCGAATATCAGAAAGAAGTGATTGGGTACTCAACGTTTCTGAGCTTTAGCCTGAGCTCTCTCCCTCATTAGTTTTGAGGCCTTGATTCAATTTTCTGTACCTCAGTGGAATCATTCTGAAACTCAGAAAGAACTAGCACAAAGGTCATAGGGCTACTTTGAAAATTGTTTGGGCCAGCAGATACACAGCACTTGGAATACTTCCTGGAATGTGGGAAACATCCAATCCACATCAGCAGTTCTTATGGCAATAGTTCCTTGTTGCTCTGCTCAGGAGGTCTCTTGTACAGGACTTGGCTTCAGTCGTCACAGGACAACGCTGTACTCAGGCATCCTAATCACACTGACTATGAGACAGAAAGAGAATGTACAAGACACTGCTGCTGAAACTCTCAGGGGTAAACCCCACCTTCAAAATGAGCCAAACAATTCATTCCCAGAACACATGAAAGAGCCATATCTGAAATAGACACATACTCCTTATTTGTTTTCTTTTGACAAAGACCACAAGATCTTTGAAAGGATTAAAATAGGTAGAAGACATTTAAGATTAATTATTTTCTGTACTTGCACAGCATTTTTAGAAACCTAATAAATAGGAGAGTCCTTTGACACAATAGATCTACAGTAAGCAGCATACACCAGCAACACAGATCCAATTATATTAAGGTATGGAGAGAATTTGAGGGTGACTTTCTCCCTACCCATATCCTATTTAACATGTAACTTTTATTCATAGTATTCCTATAACCAATCCATCTTTCAGTCAATATTTATTGATTTGAAAGTAATTCTTTTCCCCAAGGAAGTTCATTTATCATTTGATAGTTTCAATATTTAGAAAATTTTCCATGATTTTGAACATAATTTTGTTTCATAGTAAGTCCTGTACATAGAAACCAATCCCTAGTTCTAAGAGGATAGTAATGTTCTATAAACAAAAAGAATAGGCAAAATACTATGAAAGTTATTAGTAAGCCTTATAAAATAATAGTAAGCCTTATGAAATAATCTACGTCTGAGGACTATGAGATGATCCCTACCACAATAGTCCTGAAATTAGATATTTCAGGCTTCTCATCATGCTCCACGGGTTTTCATGTTAAACATGACCTTTCCTGCTCTCATTTTTGGCAAACACCACATGATTACCTTATCTTTCATCTCTGAATCCACCACACATTGTGAGTTGATAATCATCTCCTCATGCTCAAGTTTATGTGTGGGTAAAATGTATATTTCCATTTTACCTTTCTCTGACCTAACTTTCATTGCTATTGTTAGTATTTCTGAGCCGCTAACTATCATTTTTGAAAACAAAATGCTTATGATATATTCAAGAGCATTTTCCCAGGGATAAAACAATTTTCTAAAATGAAGCCATCATTGCCTTGGAACTGCTTAGTGATGTGAATACTACTGTTCATCTAACAACGTAATAAGAATGTGTTTTATACTTCTCAAGTGTTATAGTCTCGATTACTAGTGAAGGAAAAGCCAGAAAGAGCATTATGTACAGGAGGCATGTGCAGAGAAGATGTACTTGCAGCCTTTCTTCTTTGCATTTGTACTGTACTTTCAATTGTCTTACATAGTTTCAAAAACAAGCATGCTATCTACAAGACACACGGATGAGAGTGCAGCCTGGTCCCCGAGCCCTCTTACCTATGATGCAAACGTTCATCTCCATGGCTCCCAAATGCTGTGGGTTATAGACCCTAGTAATTTCAAAACTAAGGACTTAAACTCTGGCCCAATTAAGGCAGCTGTGAACATCATATTGTGATGTGGGGCATTTTGACATCATACATTGCAGTGAATTTAATTTCAACATAAGGGCTATCAATTCAAGTGGAGTATGTTTTTACTTTATGAACACTTAGCTCATCGCTCATATTTTTCTCAGTCGCCAGTGGCAACCTCACCAGTGTTCAGTGTGACATCTAGTCCCAGTAAAAGCTTCCTGCATCTTAAAAGCCTGAAGATGTGAACTTCTCCATAAACTCCTTACAATGAACATATTCTGTTCCTTGGTGTAGACACCCAGTTCATTTATTTCTCTGCTTACATAGACAGAGAAAGCTGAGGACCAATGAAAACAGTATTTGAAAATACTTTGTCCACTATAGAGGTCATTATAAATGCACACAGTGCTGTCCTTAAGCCACCCTGCTGTTGCTAGTTGGATGCTGTCCACCCTCCCTTCCCATAGGAGTCCTTACACAGTTTCAGCTAACCACGCAATACTTCCTTCTTGCATTTCCACCATTTCTGTTTCTCCACTTAAGACCTCTCTGGTCTGTTTTGCTCTCTACACCTAGTGGAAGGGTTATAATTCAAGGCAACTGGTTCAGGGGCTTGGGAGTAAGGAAAAGAGTCTACAGTCTGAAGGGAAGATAGCAGCTGACATCCAAAGACGGCATGAGAAGTATCAGTTCTGGAAGCAACTGAAGATCACATTACGAGTTTACTATAGGGTACAGCGAAAAGAGAAGAGCCAAGGAAACACTGGCACTTTCCTAAAGAACTAGAAGTTGCTGTCAGTTGAGAAGAGAAAACATTTAGAAAAAAAGAGCAACCGTTTAATTTTGGATACTTCAGGTCTGGGGTGTGTTTTAGGTAGCTAAGTAGATCTGTAAAGTAAATATTTGGATATGAGAATTTGGAGTACATGGGAGAAACACAGTCTGAAGTTACAAACTTGGAATCATTGAAATAGAGCTGATTTTAAAATAAGATCAGTAAGCAGTGAGGCAACGCAGAAGAAAATCCCTGAACATCTCCTGTCCTGACCTGAGAAGAGAGGAAAGGAAGATGTGGGGAGTAATTGTTTATTTCAAAGGCAATTCAGGATGGTATAGTGCTGGGAGCCAAGTGAAAACCTCTTGGGTAACCCACAGTATGCACATCTATTTAGTATCTATGGAATCAGGGGAGGTAAGCTACAGAACCTAGTCAGTCACATGGGGTCTAAAAGAACCCTTTGCAATTGGCTTGCTAGGAATTGAGGTTAAAATCTAAAGCTGTTTGCACCGACAATGCACACATGCATGTTAAAACACATTCAAATCTGTGATGCCTCTCCTGTTCCAGGAAGAGAGGGCGGATTTGAGAATGAACTGTGGAAGGCTTTCGAAGAGGGCCAGCCTCAAAGTGCCCAAAAACATTAGTGCTCAGTGGACAAGCTTAATAGCCGCCTTGCCACCAGTATAATTGGCTCATTTGTCGGCTCAGCAAATCAGGCCTCAAGTAACTCACAGGTATGTTTACCTTTAAATCAACTTAATAAGGAATTTACAGATACAGTAAAATGCTAAATAGTCTGCTTTCAAAAGACTTTTTCCATTTCTAATCACATGCGTGTGCTATCTTTGACTAGCAAGATCCCTCATCATCGTAAGCAAATGCCAAACTGAGAATTTTAGAAGCCCAGTGTATAGTAAATTGCTAGGGAATACACACCAGTTTAATGGCATGAGGCCCATGCTCCTGGGAAGCAAGCACTCCATTAAAAGAAGTGAGCCAAGCAGAGAATAAAAGCTACGGCAACCCTTACCACATTTTATAATTCTCTTTTTAAAGGTCAGTCTCAGCTCCAGAAAAAGTCCTTGAAATATTTAGTTCCTGATTAGTGCTTGGTGTTTGCTCCCATGTTGCCAGGTCCCATAACCCTGAATCTCACTTCTGTGGACTTCCTTAGGTTTGTGATTTACCAGAAACCTCTGTCTCTGCTGACTGGCAATGCCCCCCAGTGGTCATTTTGTAAAAAGAGCCTGAAATAAGGTCTGAGTTCTCAAATACCATGAGCCAAGCTGTGATCAGAAACTGCTGCTAATTCTAGAGCTCATCAATTTTCTTTTTTCTTTTTTTTAATGTGGTTCTTATGATAACCCATCTCTTTTAATGTTCTTTCCAAATACTCTTTTTCTCTCTTTCTATTACTTCTAAGCATATAAAGCTGTATCTAGTATCAGTGCCAGACTGATAAAGATTTGCGTGCCTAAACAGAGCTTGTGGCAAGATGAGAAAACGCAGGCAGAACGTGTGTGTGTGTGTGTGTGTGTGTGTGTGTGTGTGTGTGTGTGTGTGTGTGTGTGTGTGTGTACTATTTTAGACTTGCATGAATCCCAGAACAAAGCAGAAGATTATTTGCTGAAGCTTTTATTCCTGGAAAATAAGTCCAAAAACAGCATTCACAGCATGCTTTTCCCAAAATATGTTGCCTAGGGACCAAATTGAATCAATTGTCAATTGATCTAGTGGGAGCCTCAATGGACAGTCTGTTTGGCTACCCCTTATGAGAAATAACAAGCTTGTGGAGTTCAATCTGCCATAGGAGAAAAAATGGAACCAAGGACAGGAAAAGGCTGTGTTAGTAAGAATAAGGGAGTAATGGGAAGATGATTATTATAATGTAAAATGTAAGAAAGAAGAGAATTTGTGACAGAAGAATTCATGTATATTTTTGAGGCTTTATAGTGATAAATGTGTTTAACCTCCTCAATAATCCAACGAGCAAATGCATTAGTGTCATCCTCTCACATACGAGAAAACAGTCAAAGACAGTCAAGCAATTTAATATGTTAAGTAATGAACATCCAGCATCCAGAATATCTTCTTTTAAAAATAGAGAGGGGCATTCTTGAATATCCTGTTGTTGCCTTGTGCAGTGGAGATTCTGCAGCTTTGAACTGCAGGTCCAGCCCCTTCACATGTTCCATCAGTTCATAGATGAAGTGGAGGTTGGGGTGGGCCAACTCATAACCCTGGTTCTGGGCCTGGGTGGTAGCTGGGTTGGTCAGCCTGCCAGCTTTCCCTCATCTTGAGTACCTGGGCAAGCTCTCCAGCACTGCCCCAGCTAGCTCACCCAGTGCAGCGGGCAGCAAGGAATAGGGCCGGCTCTCCTTCTCTCATGCCCTATTTTGATGGTGTTGCAGAAGCCCGAGGCCTCGTACCAGACCAATGACTCATTGCAATGAACACTTACAAGTAAAGATATATGGACTAAAGGGCGTACTGTGTGACTCACTGTCACACACTCCAACTTCCATGCCAAAACTTTTTTGTTTGTTTGTTTGGCTTGGTTTTTTTTTTTTTTTTTTTTGGTGTTCTTTTTTTGTCCATGTGTTTTGTTTTTCTTTTAAAGTTTATTTTATTTTGGAAGGGAGTTTGTAGGGGTGGAGGGTGGATATGAAGGGACAGGGAGAGGAGTGGGGTCAAGATGCATGATGTGAAATTCACAAAGAGTCAATAAAAAGCTGAAAACAAAATAAAACAATTACAAAACAAACCAACAGATGGTGCTCAGCAGAGAGCTGCGTGAGACTGACTTAGGCCCTCTGCACGTATGTCACGGTTATGTAGCTTGGTCTTCTTGTGGGATTCCTAACAGTGGGAGCAGGGGCTGTCTCTGACTCTGTTCCCTGCTTTTGGGACCCTTCCCTCCTACTCGGTTGCCTTGACCAGCCTTACTAGGAAAGGAAGTGTCTAGTCTTCCTGAAACTTGATGTACTATGAGTGATATCCATGGGAGGCCTGCCCTTTTCTGAAGAGAAAAGAAGTGGATGGGGTGGGGTTGGGTGCGACTGGGAGGAGAGGAGGAAGGGGAAACTGTGATTGGGCTGGGAAATTTCTAATTAATTAATTAAAACAACATTATGACAAGAAAGAAAGATTATATAGAAATCAAGACATAAATAGTAAGGATACATAGAAAAATAAGCATTTGTATGTTAACAATTTATAACCGTGTGTGTGTGTGTGTGTGTGTGTGTGTGTGTGTGTGTGTGTGTGTGTGTACGAGAGAGAGAGAGAGAGAGAGAGAGAGAGAGAGAGAGAGAGAGAGAGAGAGAGAGACTCAGTTTGGGCAAGTTAACAAGGCAGATTGTGTAGCCTTATAGCTCACACAGCAATTTATTCTCTTACCCTTCTACAAGCTGCTCATCCCAGATCCAGATAGCAACCAACTCTGTTTCTGGTGTACTCTCTTTTTGTGGTTCTTCATGATGTGTCCTCACACAGGCTCTCAGGACCCCTCATGAAGTCTGAGCACTCAAGAGAGGCTCTTCTCTCATATTGACACCAGCCCTATGGGATCAAGGCTCCTGACCTCATGACAAAGGTCCAACTGTTATTACTTCTTTTCCTAAAGGTCCTATTTCTAAATATAGCACAGCATGTTGGGATGTAGGGCTTTAGCTTATAAATCCTAGGAAGACACAATTCCATCTGTAGTACATATTTTACTTTATGTAAGTGAAAAACTTAAAAGAGACATCAAAATATTATTTACTACACTTAAATCTTCCCCTGCGAAGTTGACATAATCCATTACTAATCCCAGAACTCAAAGGGAAAGAAGATTAGTTGTCTGAAAAGAACTATTAGCAAAAAATGACCAGACCTTGGATCAAAGCTTTGGAAACAGTCCTTCTGGAAAGCAGGTTTATGAAACAATCCCAGGAAGTGTATAAAAACTAGATCAAACTAGACCTCAACTCCACCAAAGTTGACTTCTTTCTTCCATAGCATAAACTGCTTTCCCCTGAAAGTTTTTCTAATTTGATTTTCCATAACAAACACAGGTGGGTACTCATTGACCCAAGAAATACTAATAGAAAGTGGGAGTAGGACAGCAGAAAAAGAGGGATTTCTAGTAGAGGCATAGCATGAAGTCTGTTAGCCCTGTTAAGTGTTTAAGTGTTAAGTAACCAAATCCTACTGGGGAACTAAAAAACTGTAACAAACTAGATTACGGAGGAAATGGAGTGGGGGGATAGTTATCTATCCATTCTATCTAGTGTCACTGGTTGAGGGTCATTCTGAGGAAAAAAAAAAAAAAAACTACGTCATTTCCATGTTTCCCTGAGTGTTAATCCTGTATGCTCCCATTCTCAGAGGGAAAAAAAAGTCCAGAGTGGTACCCAGTCACAATAACGTCTCACCTAATATGTTTTTTGCTGTTTGTTTGTTTGTTTTATTTAATTGTTACCTCTCACCACAAAGGTTGGACATTGTTTCCCAGTCCTTTTTGTACTGTAACCCTGACTCCAGTCTCATCTCAGGATGCATAGTCAATCAAGTCAGGTGGATCTCCACCTCTTCAGCTATTGCTTCAGATGTCCGCTCCTCACCATGCTGCCATTCAGATTACCCCAAATTCGAAAGCTTGCCTGACAGGTATAGATACACATACTGTCACCAAACTTCTCTGCTGAAAATAGTGTAATAGTCCCTCAGTACCACTGAAGCATCTCTGAGTTTATTGCCATACTTTGGATTTATTTTATGGCCAGGCTTATCCCATGTTCCTTTCATTATCTGATCTTCACTGCCACACCCTTAAGTGACCTTCAAGGAAGGAAACCTAGCTTGGCCTAAAGTGGATCTCAAAACACAGTACAGCCCTTTTGTAACAAAAGTCCTCTGTCTGTAAGGGAAATTATGGATTTGTCTATACCACAAGAGAATAAAAATTACTAATGCTAACAACAATAAAAGAACATTTTTTACACGTTTAGATAAATATTTTTAAAATCTTAAAAGTCCTGATTTCTCAAGCTAAATGACTGTGTTTAAGCACAACAGAAATTTCATGATGGTTTCAGATGGATGCAGAAAGAAATGTTTTCTAATCCAGAGTATCGTTCACAGGTTGGAGGTCTACGTCCTCAGGTCCTCTCTCTCTTCTCAGTTCACTGTAGCTCAGTCACCAAACTCTGAAATGTCCCAATGCACATGTCTTCTCTCCATCTGCTTTGCTGTTGTCTGAGATCACTTCCTCTTCCTCCTCAAAAACTTCCTGGTTTTGTTTTGTTTTTTTTTTTCTTCTTCAAGAAGACTGCATAGCCCTGGCTGTCCTCGAGCTTACTATGTAGACCAGGCTGTTCTGGAACTCACAGAGATCCACCTGTCTCTGTCTCCCAAGTCCTGGGACTAAAGGCGTGCGCCATGACACTTGGCTCTGAGATCACTTTATCTATAATCTTGTAAAGACTGCCTATCAGATTCTCCCCACCATCTAATCCCTGTCACTCCACACTCCCTGTTCACTTTTACCTCTGAAACTGTAGGCAGCAGTCAATTAAAAACAAATAACATCAAATCATTAAATTTTCAAAATATGTGTACAACACTCTTGTTTATTGGACAAAATAACATATAACATCTTTATAAATCTGTATCAGCACTGATTAATAAAGTATTTATTTTAAATAATTTCTAATGTGACACCAGAACCCCTTACATAAAATAATTTATACTTGTTGTAAGAGTGTCTTAAGAGCTTTTTTTGAAACTATAATTTCAATAAACAAATACCTTTTGCTATTACAATGAACACTTGAAATATCTTCCTTATAGTAGAAGTATCTAGTTATGAAAGAACTGCAATCCCATTTTAGACTATTTTTTGCTTAGAGCATGCAAGAATATCCAAAGCAACATTTTGAAAAGAAAAGGAAAAAAAAATAAAAAGGGGTGGGGGAATCAACATAAGAGGACCAGCAGCAAGGACCATCTGTTAAGGAGGGGGAGTAGGGTGATGGGTGGTCAAATCACATTTGTACATGCCCGAAAATGTGATGATGAATTCCATTATTTTGAACAATTGATTTATGTAACAAAAAACAATTAAATCTCATTTTAAATGCAGCTTAGGAACTTTTGTATATCCGCATCCACCACTAGATGGAGCTAAATCAAATTTTATCATATTGTTTTCCACACGCTGCAGAAACAGCCTGACAAATGTTTTTTCTTGTCCTGAATCCTTTCCCCTAGACCCCGTAACTGAGTAATTCCTGTAGCTCCAACTCAGTAAAGGGAACTGAGTAATTCCTGTAGCTCCAACTCAGTAAAGTGAGCGACCGGCCAGATTTTGGATATTTCTTCAATTTTCTCAGTTCCTCTATGGCTTCCTACAAACAGGGAAGGTGGACAATTTTTTTTTTCTTTTTTTTGGTTTTTCGAGACAGGGTTTCTCTGTGTAGCTTTGCGCCTTTCCTGGGACTCACTTGGTAGCCCAGGCTGGCCTCGAACTCACAGAGATCCGCCTGGCTCTGCCTCCCGAGTGCTGGGATTAAAGGCGTGCGCCACCACCGCCCGGCAAAGGTGGACAATTTTAGACCCGATGGGCCCAAGATTCAGATAAGTCTTTCTTCTTTGATATGATTTTTAAAATGTTCCTTAAAAAATAGTTTTGTGAGATACTGTAATCTAATATTGTCTGCTGTAATGTGGTGATATATTGTATATCCTAATAAAATTTGCCTGAAGATCAGAGAGACAAAGAAACAAGCCACTGCCACATTTTACCTCTAGAACGACTCAGCCTGAAAAAGCCTCTAGTTCCTGTCTCCTCACGCCTTATATACCTTTCTCCACCCAGACATTACTTCCTCCTTAGTGCTGGGATTAAAGGTGTGTATGCTTCCCAAATACTGGGATTAAAGGTGTTTGCCACCAGTACCTGGCTCTGTTTTTCTCCTAGACTGAATCAGTCTCATGTAGTCCAGGGTGGCTTTGAATTCACAGAGATCCAAATGGATCTCTGCCTCCCAAGTGCTAGTATTAAAGGTGTGCGCCACCACCGCCTGGTCTGTGTATTTAATCTAGTGGCTTGTCCTCCTCTGTGACCTTCAGGCAAATTTTATGAGGGTGCACAATAAATCACCACACTTCCCCTTTTGTGTAGTGAGGAGTCCTAGGGGTAAGACGTAGCAGTGGCTTGTTCCTTTGTCTCTCTGATCTTCAGGCAAATTTTATTAGGGTCCACAATATATCATCACCACAGTGGAGTTTGGTCAGCTCTTGGCTGACAGCCTGAAGTGCAGTTTGCTTATTCTTTAGACTGTAAACCTAATGCGTGTGGCCTCACAGACATTACCAGTCTATGACTTATGGAAAATAAAAATTGAAATAATCTTAGAGAGCATGCAATGTCAAACTAGACTGTGAGGCTGAGCATACAGCTACTCACACAAGGATGAGTCTCAGAGAGAGGAGGGCGTGAGTGAAATTCTGACGTTTTTTCCAATTCAATGAAAAGAATCTGTCACAGGAATATATTTATTTTTTAAGAAAGAGAAATGATGCATGCGTGCACAACTACAGAAAGGTAGCAGGCTCTCACATTCAGTTTGCTAGCTGGCCAAATTCCTTTCTTCAGAAAGGCACTGGCTTTTCATGAGCCCAGAAGAGCTTACAATGGAGAAATGACCAGGAAAAGAAGGAGAAATAATGACCCACAGCCAAGTATTGACCCAAAATTTACCCAAGGATAATCTGCTGATGTTTCAAATGCTATAGAATCTTCAAAGTTTTAGACGCACTATTTTATCGAAAACTCATATTTCTCTTTTGCTAATTTATCCTAATTACCCGACTCTCTCTTCGCTTAGCAGGGTCTCTTCTGGCTTGTCCTGTCATCCTCAGTAATTTATACATATCTTTTACATGTTTTTATTTTCTGCCTACTACAGCAAATTTGTGGCTCATAATTGATGCCATAAACATCCATAGGCTACAAAATATTCAGTGTCTGGCATATAGCAACTATTAAAGAAATATTTGTGTATAATTGGTTCAGATGAAGCATTTTAATGTATGGCAAAGCATGTTTAGCCTTTAGCAGGCTTTCATTCTTCTAAAGGTGCCTCAGCTAACATACTTGCTCCAAATGTTCACTTGCATATAGGAGTTGAGAGTCTATTCGTGGAACAAACTAAATTCATCAGGTTTGTGAGGGCAGCAGCTTTGCCTGGAGGACCTCACTGACATTTATTCACAGAAGGAAGCCACCCCAGCATCAGAATGAGCTGAGCAAGCTGGAGGTGTTGCAAATCAGGACTTCACTTGGAAAACCTACATAGCACACACCAACACAAAAAAAATCCCTGCAGTTTGTCTCAAGCAAGATACACAGATGTGTGTGGGGGAAATCCTTAAATAACAGGGATGGAATGTAATTTTAGATCATGATATTGCAATAGAGGGCTATGGGGGCGTGGTTGGAAAAAACTAAACCAGAAGAACTGGGCATTTTAAGACAGAAAGTAAGAAGGACTGAATAGCCAGCACATAAGACTCTGTCAGATCCTCTTTTGCACTGTATTTGGATGCACAGATGGATAAATGGATACATAAATAGATGACTGATGTGCACATACACACACAATACTCTATTACAATTTTTCTTTTCTCAAAATTTCCCCTAAGAAACAATAGATTTATTTGGGCCAAAATAAAAGCAAAGGTAAGTGCTCACAAAGTACATGCATTTGTCCACTGATTCACCAGACTCCCTCTCTCTTCCTACCCTTACCTCAGTTTTTTTTAAAGAGGAAAGTTTGATATATAATTTTCCAGGAGTCAGTATCAAAATATATATGTATTTGGGGACAAAAATGGGGGGGAAGATGACCCTCCCCTTCTTATTACCAGGCAGTCCCAGTCATATAATTTGGGAAGGTTGGTGATGCATTCTTAGACATTGCCAAGTTAGAATATCTGGCTAAACATTTCCTCCAGGGTCTACAGTGAGGTTCCTTATGAATTGGGAACTTCACCTATTTTTTGCTTTCTTTCAGTTCCTCAAGCCTGTGGACCAGTAGGTAAAGAAAAATTAAGGTGACAAAGCTATAATCAACCCAGATTATTGTGGTCCACAATGTTTCTGCTGCCAAATGTTGACAAATAAAGAGTGTCTGGAATTGCTATGACAACTTCATGCTAGGTAATAGAGAATAGGCAGTCACATTACCACAGCCCACAAATACAATGAAAGGCTTAGATCTCACCAGGCAAGCAATGTATATCAGCTGCTGTATTGTCTGAAGAGGAAGGCTAGAACGAAAAGTAGAAAGGGAAGATGAGGATGGGTATATTGATAATTGTCCCATTACTGGATGTAGTAGAAGACGCTGGAGTATATTTTAATAACTGTCTTGACTACAATCTTTCCATCTACTGTCCTGAAGCAGCAAACATGTAGATGTGCATACTGTGACAGACTGACAAAGACAGTACATCTGTTCCAACAAAAACAAAGACACTCGAGCAAGCAACCAGATATGGTAGAGTAGGCGAGAAAACACAGGAGTGACTGTCAGGCATCCTGCATGGGTCAGTTAGATCCATTCGGTCTCTCCTGCTCTTTCTCTGTTTGCAGCTATTTGTACACAGTGTCCTCCATGTCACTGAAATGGTCAACAATCTCAGGCTTCTACAGTGTATCTTCTTCCCAACTAAGGACATTCTTGTTTGAAGCTTTTTTTTTAATTACATGTATATGTGTGGGGCAGAGAAGAGTATGTACAAGCATGAGTGCAAGAGCCCACAGAGTCTAAAAGAGGATCTCATTCCCCTGGAGCTTGAGTGACAGGCTTTTGTGAGCTGCCAAATATGACTGATTAGAAGCAAACTGGGTCCTCTGAAAGAGCAGTACATGCTCTTAGTTACGAAGGCATCTCTTCCAGCCTGTTCAGGAGCATCTTATCAGTGATGTAAACAGGAACCTGTGAGGCAGAGACAAACACTGAGTCCAACAAAGAGATGTGAGGAGGAATTGAAAAACCTTCATGGTAAACTTTTGGCCAAAAGAGAGTATGTATAATTGAGGAGGTCTCTGCAAGTGTGAGGGTAGGCAACAACCAGAGTGAAGATGAGAATGAAAACTCAGTTCAGACCGACTTTATCAACCTGGATCAAACTTCAGGGAGTCTGATGCCAATGGGTTTATTGTCAGCATATTTAAACACAGTAGAATCTGGGGGAATGTTTCCAGGCAACAGTCATTCCAATTCCATGTGTACAATAAAACTTAAGGTGTGACTACAGATAAACTCTTTGCAAAGTACATGTGACCATGAGGGTGGGTTCTATAACTCAAGGGCCTAGAATCTAGTGTGGTCTCTGATGGAGAGAGGACAGAGGTCAGCAGTTTGTAAAGCACAAGTGACATCCCCCCCCCCCCCAAGAATGACTTCTATTAACTGGGAACTAAAGATAAAAGTCTCCGGAGGGAGAGTTTTGAGATAAACACTCTTAGGGATTTGGGTGAGGTCTGCCTCCATAGCAAAAGTTGAGTGAGGTCTGCTGCCACAGATAGCAAAAGGTCACTAGGTAATTCTTAATATCCACTCTCAGCTTTCTGGGTGGGAGAACAGGTATTTTATGTCCTCCATTGAGGAGAGATCTCTGCATGCCTAACATTCCTGATTTCTCTAGTGATCTGTGGGCAAACAAACAAACAAAAACATTATGCTCCAAACATATAATGCCCCTTTTATCCTGAAGATATCCTGGTGTGTAATTTATGGAGCTACTCATAAGATACTCTTTGAATGTCATACTTCATGTTTGATTCAATAATCCACTATTGTTTTTTGACTACTCCTGGGATTAGCACTCCCTCCTCCTCCTCTTTTACTCCATACCTTACATCTCTCATCACTTGTTACATCTTAGACTCTACCTTCTTAAAGTTATTTAATAAAACATGCAAGTGTGTTTCATTTGTCTTAGGTTTCCAAGGAATTGGGGCTATGATATTCGGAGAGCACTTTTAGTCAATTTCCACAAACAAAAGCTGAAAGATGAATCCACGATACTCACACAAAGAGAGCTTTGGAGTCTTCAAATAGGCACCCTTATTTCTAAACACCTCCTTGACATTCACTAAACCAAAAACCATGTTGACATTGATCAGTAAAAGCCTCTTCTTCAAATTATTTTAGAAAATGCATTTGATTAACGCCTGACATAGAACCACAAGATGCTTCGTAAGCTGGCCATTCTGCTTCTTCCATTTTTAAAGCGATTTTATATTTCTCCCATTGATGAGACAACTGGAGAGGGGAAAAGAGGAAGACTCAAAGAGAGGAGAAAGACCAGAGGGAGGCCACTCCATAGAACAGCACAGAGAGAGCAACTAACTGCATAGATGTGAGCAGTGTGCAACACTAACATTCTGACCCACCCAAGTCATCTAGGTAGGTGTTGTCTGAGTGATACCAGGACTTGAACTACTTCACATGATTCTCAAGCTAGATCATCAACATCATTATCATCACAACAATAAAACCAGGGTAGGCAAATGTAAAAGATACTACACATCTACTGATAGGAAAGAATTCATGACCAGTAAATGTCTGTATAGGCTTGGGTAGTAACATAATTCTTCTCAGTCTAGAATCCTTGGCCTCTGTCTATGGACTCTCAACAGAAAGAATATGAGATGGGAAAGGGAGCATGGAATGTGATGATCTGCTCTCTCTCTCTCTCTCTCTCTCTCTCTCTCTCTCTCTCTCTCTCTCCCCCTTTCCTTTCTTTTCCCCCACCATGTGCAGTTCCCTTAACTCCTATGTGTCTGGTTCTCCATGTGTGGAATGAAAATATTGATAATGACTCCTCTTCACACTCCCCACAGAGATATGGTACAGATCAGCAAGGGAATATTTGTGGAAACACTTTGTTAACCATGATGAGCAAGATCAATATCCCATAACTATTAATATGATCCCCATTATTCCTAGTCAACAGTTTCTTGTTTGAAGAGGTGTTTATTCCACATCATATTTAGCAAAGCAAATTACAAATGCATAATTGTCTCCTTGAGCTATCAATAATTAGGTTGAAGTAAAAATTACATTTTCTAAATCTTTTTAGACTGAAAATCTTTTTCCATTACCACTGTAGGATTCTAAGATCACCAAGGCCTTAGGGAATAGCTCTGGCCCAGGAGAATAGACCTAATTAATTATGGGATATTTCTTCATTTATTATCTTCTTTATTAAAATAACACACTCTCCTTAACTGGGATGAACTATAGCTGATTTGAGCTGAGAATATTGTAAAAATAGCTATTGTGCAAGTATTTTTAGCCTTTATGCATTACAGTCTCGAATAGCATGGAAATTTCAGGGGCACATTGGTAGAGACCAGCACAAGAGAAGAGAAACTGTGTGAGAAAGAGTAGAGAGTTCACTTCCTCTTATAAACACAATAAATATTTTTGTAATTCCAAAGTATGTGTCTGAGCAACTTAAAAGAATATGTCAATGTTTCTAAAGCCTGTTCTTTTCTAATGAGAGACAGCAAGGGAGTGGTACTATAGGGGAGAGAAGGGAGGGAAGAATTGGGAGGAGTAGAGGGAGGGAAAACTATAATCCAGGATATACTGTACCTGACAAGATCTATTTTCAATAAAAGTAAAAAAATAAAAATATATTTGAGTAACTTTTCAAAAACATATATATGCATTTATTCGTGTGAAACACGTTTCCATTGTAGGAAAGGGGAAAATAGCTCCTCTCCACCCTCTTAAGTTCTTTGGCTGGGCTACAAATTAAGCTGAGCTAGACAAGTTAAAAAGAGAAAAACTGTGCTTAGTCACACACATACACGCAGGAATCTCACACAAAAAAAATGCGACTCAAGGGACAGCCAGATGACTAAACCGTATATGGCACAGTGGACTTACAGATGGAGTCAGCCTTGGGGCTTCCTGGAAGTGCTTTGAGACAAGGCAGGGAGGTAAGACAGAGAAATGCATGGAGGAAAAGAACTTCTTTGCTGTGCAGACCAAAACCTTGTCTCTGTTCAGCCTCATCTGGATACAAATGTAACAGTGATGTAGATTTTCTCCTTTGTGGAAAGGCAGCTAGCTACTCTAACTACACTTATTTGCGTACTTTCCTAGAATACTCGGTTAACAATGAAGAGGAGTATTCTTGTAGTAATATTTTGGCGTGATGAGTCCCAAGGTTCAACACTGTTTTAGAAAATAATATACTGTGAGGTATAGATGTATTTGAGCAAAGGATACAAATATGTTTCATTTGCACTACATTAATTGACATAGGACAAACCATGTGCATGGCCATCTTCAGCTCTTTTCAGGGTAGCGTCTCTCTCTGGCTTTCAAACAAGCACACTCTGCTCATTTTACTCCTAACCCAGAACAATCCTTTTGTTTGGTTGTCTTTTTTTCTCCCTTTATTCAACATTTAAAATTAAGATAATCTTAATTTGAAGCACATTTCCTCATCTTCTAAAACACACATTTTAAGTGATTTAGTTTTTAACCCACAGGCTCAGTTGCTAACGAATGAAGATAATTCAAAACACACTAACCTGGAACTTTCCTCTGAACAACAGGATTGCTTTTAAAACTTCTATTTATTGGTTGATTTAATGTATATGATTGCTTCGTCTGCTTCTCGCTCTCGCTCTCGCTCTCCCTCTACCTCTCTCTCTAGAGAGAGCATGTGTTTGTGTGTATGTTTATGTATGGTGCCTGAAGAGGCCAGAAGAGGGCATCTAATCCCCTGGAACTGAAGTTATTATTGGTTGTGAGCCACTATGTGAGTGCTGGGAATTAAACCCAGGTCCTCTGGAAGAACTACAAGTGCTCTTAACCTCTGAGACATCTTATTCTCTGCCCCATGAACTGTAGAATGTTAAAGCCAGCTCCTAAACTAGCAGTCAGCTTGGATGTTTTCCTGGTCGCCAAGCTCCACAACATTAAGAAGCCCCATATGTCAATTCACCCTTTCTTAGTAGAATTTAGGGTCATTCATTCAATGGTGCCATATGAAGTGTCTTTCCTTTCACCCGCTAATGATCTCTGTGCCAGACCCTGCCTTATATGTTTAGAATAACATCAAATAAAACATGAAAATTCCTATCCATGTGAAGGGACATAATTTTCTTTGCTCATAGCCATCTACATAACCCATATCTATCAAGTCCTAACATCTTTACTACCTAATGACCCTTAAATCTTTGCATTTTGTTACAGCATAAACCCCAGCTAGTCTAAATTACTGTCAACTTTCACTTGTACCATTACCAAAATAGCCTCCCAGCTGGCCTCTCTTTCTCACTTGTGTCTCTGTCTATAATCATTCTTCCTGCAACCAGGATGATCTTTACAAAAGAGTAGTCACATCATGCATCTCTCTCATCCAAAAAAACTCACAATTTCACTAGAATTAAAGCTACCGATACTTACAATTCATAAGACTCTGTATGGTCTGGCCAACGTTTAATATGTACCACCTCAATTTTGATAATAAATCACAAGGAAATTTATATTAAAACTATTTTTGCTTTTTGTTCACATTTTGTTCCTCAGCCACACTGACCTTATCAAATTTTCTGGAGAGCACAGTTCACCCAACATAGTGCTTAGTAGGTGCTGATACTCCTACTGGGACCAGTCAACTCCATCTCCATACCTCTATAACAAATCAAACCACTACATTTCACAACTGAAATTGTCTCTTTCATGGTGGTTCTTGAGGTCCGACACTGGTAATACAAGTGCATCAAAACATGCAATCGGGTTAATCTCAATGAACCTATTTGACATAATGTAAATTTAAAAATCCATTTAGAGCCAGACAGTGGTGCTTCAGGCCTTTAATCTCAGGAGGCAGAGGCAGGTGGATCTCTGTGAGTTCAAGGCCAGCCTGGTCTACAAGGTGAGTTCCAGGACAGCCAGGGCTGTTAAACAGAGAAACCCTGTCTCAAAAGAAAAAAATCCATTTAAAGCCCTTCACCTCTATTACAATCTAAGACTTATAAGGTAGCATTTCCTATCTTAAAAATAGTCAAAACACTTACAGTAGTCTGTAGTTGGACAAAAATTGCCCACCACAAACTCATTTTACAATAAAATAGTGAATTTCTTGTGAAAAACTTATTGCATGCTGTGCTGAAAGTGAAAAGGCAGAATGGCCGAATGAACACAGTTCTGTACCATTGGTGTTCGTTTGTTTGTTTTTGTTTTTGAAACAAGGTCTCATTATGGAGCCTTAGCTGGCCTGGAACTTGTTGTGTAGAATAGGCTGGCCTCAAACTCATATAGATTTATCTTCCCTTGCTTCCCAAGTGCTCAGATTAAAGGTGTTTGCCATGATGCCCCACAACTTAGGTACTATTGTAAAGTGTGAACTTCTAAATTCAGCCGTAGGAAGCTGAGAGCCTTCATGTTTAGTGTAGGAGGATAATGGTTTCGCTTTTATGAAGTACTTGAAAATTATAATGGAGTAAAAATGATACAGTAAAAAGACCAAGGACTTTTTCCCTCACAAAATAAATGGAACATGCAGTAAGTGCAGCAAATGCTTCTGTAAGAAACCCAGAGACCAGTGTCTAAAAGTCCTGCAGCCCAGACAAGAATAAGGCAATGAAACTGGTCCATTAGGAAAGCATGTGATACTCTTCCGTCTACCATCAGACACTTTTTCTGTGGTCAGAATCACAAACTTCTCCTCTTTATCGAGGAAAGGGAGATGCTTAAACTAGTTTTTTCCTTAACTGTATCCAAGTACTGACTAGAACTGGGGCAGTACGTTGGGCATGTCATTAACTGGGAATGGTTAATTAAATGTGCATGGGAGTAGGCAGTGCCACAGACAGGCAGCAAGACGGAGCACCAGGAACATTGTTCTATACATTACCCATGCTGTTACAACAGTCCCGAGAGAGACAAGGGCATACATAACTCCTGAGAAGTTATGGGCAAACCTTTTCCAATGAACTTAAATGCACAAGGCCAGAGAAAATGCATCCAGAAATAGCCTGCTAAACCTACAGAACATCCAGCCAAGCCGAATAGAGAAAGTCTTCCATGTATGAAACCTGATTGTAAAACCTATGAGACCTAGCAATTTCTGTAAATGCCAAAATTTCAGACAATCTAACAGATAAGAAAACAGTCATGGCATAGCTAGAGAAGTGAACTCAGTGCACATAAACCAAAGAAAGATAAAATGGCAAAGAATCAAGATACAACCACAAAGATGCTTAGTAAATTAAATGAGTGAACAGACAATACTAGGGAAAAAATGCATAAACAAATCAAGAATCCTAACAAAGACATAAAAATGTGAAAAAGAATCTATCAGAAACAGAGGACTGAGAATCCAGCCAAACAGAGAGGTCAAACACTGAAGTTTGCAATCATCACTGCAGAAGAAAAAGGGGAAACAAAATTTTAAAAATGTTGAGTATTGATAGGAACACCATCTTGTCATGGAAGTGTCAAAAGGAGATAAAAGGGAACTGCGTGTTCCATTTGTTTTGTGAGGGAAAAAGTCCTTGGTCTTTTTACTGTATCATTTTTACTCCATTATAATTTTCAAGTACTTCATAAAAGCAAAACCATTATCCTCCTATACTAAATATGAAGGTTCTCAACTTACAATGGTGGAATTTAGAAGTTTACACTTTATAATGGTACCGAAGTTGTGGGACATCGTGGCAAACACCTTTAATCTGAGCATTTGTGAAGCAAGGGAAGATAATTTATTTGAGTAAATAATGGTCAGATTTTCCCCACATCTTAGAAGAAATGGATATATAAGTCCAAGAAGCTCAGAAAAGCATTCACTATGATAAATGTAAGAGGTAAACCATTAAGTCACATTATAGTCTGTTAAAGCAATGAGAAAAGAAAAAAGTAAAATCAGCAAGAGAAAACAACTCATTGTGTACAAAGGAGCCTCCATCTTAATGTCTATAGAGTTGTTACGAGAACTATCACAGGCTAGCAGGGATAATATATTAAAAATACCAAAAGAAAAGAAAACATTGCTACTAATACTCTATCTAGCAAAAATGTTCTTCAAAGTTAAGAAATGGAAACTTCCTAGACATGCTGAAGCTGGAACACCATACCTGCTTTACAAGAAATTTGGGGGAAATTTTTTTTCCTGAGACTGGTTTCTCTATGAAGCCCTGGCTGTCTTGGAACTCAAACTGTAGAACAGGTTGACCTTGAACTCAGAGATCCATGTGCCTCTGCCTCCCAAGTGCTGGAATTAAAGGCATGCACCACTACCACCTGGCTTCTGAAAACTTCTTAATTGAGTAAAAGGCAGGAGTAAAAGGATGATAAATAGCAGGAAAAAATCATGCAGAAAATATAATTTCCTGGTAGAGATAAACATAATAAATGAGTTTAAAATATAAAGATAAGTATAGAAAAATAAACAGATGTATAGCAAGAATATATAGACAAGCATTTTTCAATGAATGTATAAAATACAATGTAAGTAAATTTCAGCATCAGTAGCAATGTGGGAGGGAGTAGAATTTTAACGTAGAATATCATGAGCAATTGATAACAACTGTCAGAAGAATCTGACAATGCTACTATGAAATATTATGTAACATTTAATAGTATCTAGGAAGATTATATCTAGAGAATGTATACACAGAGAAATGAGTAAACAATAAAAATCAGCCTCTACAAAAATTAATGAGATGGGGCTGGAGAGAGGATGGCTCAGTAGCTAAGTGCACTGGCTGCTCTTCCAGAGGACCTGGGATCAATTCCCAGCACCCACATGTAACTCCAGTTCTTGGAGATCTGATACCCTCTTCTGGTTTGCATGGGCATCATGTGCACATGTGGTTTACAGAAACATATGCAAGGAAAACAGCCCACACATAATATAAAAATGAATATAAAATGAATTTAAAAATTGAGACATAAATGTAGCAAGAAGAAAGGGACGTATTAAAAAGACAGAAAATTTAAAAATGCCATTATGAATAATCTTATGCTAATAACTACCTTAAATATATACACATAAAACACATCAGTTAATGTAAAAAAAAAAAACAAACATGACAACAGGAAACAAGAGTACTACATAACGGTCAAAGGAAGAGTTCATCAGGAAGAAACATCTGTAAGTAGATGTGCACTCAACATTACAGAACCCACTATATCAGAGACTGATAGAAATAAAGGAGAAATCGGTAACAATGCAGTAAATGTAGTGTAGTTTGATAGCTCATTGTAAACGACATACAGACTAACCATACAGAAGCTGTATAAGAGGAGCTGAGTGACACTGTAGGTGAAAGGAACCAAGAAAAACTAACAGAAGACAGAACTCTCGATGTAGCAGAATAGACATGTCCACTGGGTTCATACTTGGCACATGGAAAAGTGTAATGAGATAGTACATGGGTTAAGTCACAAAAGGAATTAAAACTCTTTAAGAGATTGAAATCTCTTCAATCAAGTTTTTTTTTTTTTTTTCCTAGAAACTAGAAATCAGCCACAGAAGGAGAACAGGAAGATCCTTAAGGACATGGAAATCAAACATCCTCTTACACAATCCATTTCAAAGCAGAAATCACAAAAGAAGCTAAAATACCTGGAGACAAATGTAAATGGAGAGCAGTTTGTAAAATTGGAGGATACAGGAATATTATTATTATTATTATTATTATTATTACTATTATTATTATTGGGAAGCATTTGCCACTAGGAGACAGAGTATATATAGAGTGTATCCTCTGTCTCCTAATGGTAAATGTTTCAAAAAATAATACTAAATCAACCCCCGGCCTCTCACCTCAAGGAACTGGAATATGAAGAAAAAAAACAAACTCTAAGCTAGCACAAGAAGTAAGCAATACAAATAAGACAGTGATAAATAGTGAGCCAATAATAAATCAATGAAACTAAGAGTGTGCACCTTTTTTTTTTTTTTTTTTTTTTTTTTTTTTTTGGTTTTTCGAGACAGGGTTTCTCTGTGTAGCTTTGTGCCTTTCCTGGAACTCACTTGGTAGCCCAGGCTGGCCTCAAACTCACAGAGATCCGCCTGCCTCCCGTGTGCTGGGATTAAAGGTGTGCGCCACCACCGCCCGGCGTGCACTTTTTAAAAGATCAACAGAATTCATAAACTCTGACTAAAGACATAAACAAAGACTCAACTCAAATTAGAAACAAAGATGAATCTTTTCAATGGATGTTACAAGAATAAGAATGGTAAGAGACTAAAGGGAAATCATTTATCTGCTAGTTGGATAAGGAAGAAGAGATGGACAAATTTTGGAAATATATAATCAAGACTGGATCATAAAAAAATTGAGTGAAGATGTTGAAACAATGACAAATCTTCCTCAAAAGGAAAGGGCAAGGACCCCAGTGGCTTTGTAGGAAAATCTAAACATTGGTAGAAGAGCTAAGATCAATCCTTCCCTAAAACTCTTCCCAATAATCACAAGTTATACTAAAAAGAATCTACCTAGAAAGCCAACATTCCCAAGATCAAAACCAAGGACATCAAAAAACAAAACTATAAACTCACATACCTCATGATTGTTATTATACAAACCCTAGCAAAATACCAGCTTGACAAATTTAACAGTACAGTGAAAGGATGTAATGATGTCTTAATTTATGATATTCAACCAATGTAATAAAACACATTAAGAGAGTGGAGAAAAAACATAAGACCATCTCCACTTATGCAGAAAGAGCATTTGACAAAAGTGAGTACTTTTTCTAGATTAAGACCCTTGACTAGCTAGTAACAGAGATAAACCAAGACAGGAAAGAAGGCTGAAAAACCTTGGCATTCTCTAGGAATCTCACCAAGGCCTCAAGGGAAGGGATACATACTAACTCTTGTGTAACCAAGTGGCTTCTGGTTTCACTTGATCATATTATTCTATGGGAGGTATCTGATTTATAGTCTCGTTGATCAAAAGAGAAAGAAAAACAAAAACTTTTTTTTTTTTTGGTTTTTCAAGACAGGGTTTCTCTGTGTAGTTTTGGTGCCTGTCCTGGATCTCTCTCTGTAGACCAGGCTGGCCTTGAACTCACAGAGATCTGCCTGACTCTGCCTCCCGAGTGCTGGGATTAAAGGCATGTATCATCGCTGCCCAGCTTTAATAACCCTTTGACAGGTAAATAGAGATCTACCAAAAGGAACACTGGAAATGCAGAGACAATTAGAATTCTCCTTTGTTGAGCCCATATCCATACTAGGGTGGCCCTCACTCTCTGAGATTCTTCTTGGAGAAGCCCACACTTATACTTTCTGTTGTTTTACTATTTTCAGAGTGCTTATCTTTTCTTAGCCCTCATTCTTAAATCTGTATTAAAATAAATACTTTTATTAAACTCAAACTACTTCATAAACTACATAGTCCTAAAATGGTATTTCTATGAATCTCAGTTTACCCCAAGTCAAGGTCCCGAAAAGTGTAGGGAACTTTCTCAGGCTGCTGAAATTGACATCATGGAGTTGTGTGCCAGTCCCCTCACTGATGACATAAAATACCTCAACATTTATGTAAAGCTGAAAGCTAGAATGACAATATATTGTAAAAGGCCAAAAGGTTTTCCTTCTGTCCAGAATAAGAATTGCTTGCAACACCATGCACAGGAACTGGAAGCACAAATAGAAAAACTGATGAGAAAAAGAAAAGGAGATGTTCACACTGGAAAAGGAGAAATACAATGATCTCTGTTAAGGGATGACTTGATCAATTGTGTAGGATATTCTACAAATTAAACACTCTTACATACACATCTACAACACACACAATTGTTAGGGCCAATAAAATAATTCAGCAAAGTTATAGTGTATAAAATAAATACTCAAAATTTAGCTGTGTTTACACATATTAGAATAACTAACCAATAAAGGAAACAAATAATACATTTACATTTATTACATATCATCAAAAATAATCAAATATTTCATTATAAACTAATCAGAAGAGGGAAAGATTCTACATCAGAAACTATCAAACACTGATAAAATAAATAAAGAGAAGAAAATGAACATTTCTAGATTTGATTGTAAAAATATCCCTGTTAAATAATCTTCAGATTCAATGTACTTTCTATTACAATTGTCAAGAAATGTTTCCAGAAACTGAAAAAAGAAAACCTAAAATCCTCATGGGATCCCAAGGGATCCAAAAATCCAAAGCAATCCCGTGAAAAAAAGAGCAAACTCAGAGCCTTACAACCCTTGATTTCAAATCTGTTTACAAAGCATCTGTTAAAACAACAGTAATTAAGACCTCAGAATGCTATCGAAAAGATAGAGAACACAGATAATGCCACAGAACAGAAAGCTCAAAAATAAACCCTTGTTTACATGGCCGCATGATTTCCAAGAATGCCAGATCTGTACAATAGACAAATAGATGATCTTCTACAAAGAGGAATGGGAAGAGAGCCCATTACTTGATCCTGGAATATCTCTCTCTCTCTCTCTCTCTGTCTCTCTGGTAATGCATTAGTTTTATTTTAGTAGTAAAGATTTTTGTTTTCTTTTTTCTTTCTTTCTTTCTTTCTTTCTTTCTTTCTTTCTTTCTTTCTTTCTTTCTTTCTTTCTTTCTTTCTTTATTTTACATCCTGGTCTCAGTCCCCCCCAACTCCTCCATCTCTCTCCCCCACTCCCTCCTTCTGTTCCCACCCCAATACACTCTCCTACATGTTTATGAAAGTGCAGGTCATCCATGAGTATCAACACAACACGTTATATCAAGTTGTAGTAAAACTAATGAGTGATCAGGTAGGGAGGAGATTATTGAAAGAGACTACTGGGAAGAGGGGGCATTTGGGGTCAGGAAGGGAATCTCCTAGGAATCTGCAAAGATGACCCCACCTAAGACTGCTAATGTCTCTGTTATGAGGATGCCAATCTCATTGTGAATGCTCTTTACTTGTAAGCTAAATTATCTTTCAAATTATGATACTATGCCTTTGATGTCAGATTTCTACATTTGATTATCAAGATGTGTGGACCTTGAATAAACATTTCTCCAAAGAAAATATGCCAATAAACACTAAGCACCTGAAAATTTGCTCACTGTCCCCAAGTATTATAGAAATGAAAATCAAAAAGCACAATGGGATATCATCTCACTCTTTTCAGGATGGCCAGTGTTAGAAGAGCAGAAAATGGCAAATATTGACAAGTTTAGGGAGTGTTTTAAACTTCGTGTCATTTGGAAAAAAGTAAAATGGTATTGTATCCTCACATATCAATGATCTAAGATTCCTCTTTATACAGCTGTGGTGATATATTACATACCCTAATAAAATTTGCCTGAGGATCAGAGAACAGAACAAGCCACTAATTTAAAAATAGACGCCAGACAGTGGTGGCACACAGCTTTAATACTAGAACTCAGGAGGCAGAGATCTGTCTGGAAAATAGATAAGAAGCAAAATGAAGTATTTCACATAGACCCTAAGACACTCCTAACAAGACAACAGATGAATGAATGACCTTATGGTAAAAGTTTAGCAATATTTAATTAATTTTTGGTAAATATAACTCTTGAAATGAGTCTGGCGGTGGTGGATGGTGGTTTAATCCCAGCACTTAGGAGGCAGAGGCAGGAGAATCTCTGTGAGTTCAAGGCCAGCCTGCCCTACAAAGTAAGTTCTAGGATAGTCAGAGTTGTTATACAGAAAAAAAACCTGTCTTGAAAAAAACATAATAATGATAATAATAATAATCTCATGAAATGAAGCAGAAAATCTATGAAGCATTAAAATATGGAGCATGTAGAGTTTATTAAAAATTTTACACAAAGAAAACTTGGGACCATATATTTTTAATGGTTTATTCTAACATTTATGAAATAAATGCTATATAAACTTTCTTAGGTAAAAAAATGCAAGCCGGGCGGTGGTGGCGCACGCCTTTAATCCCAGCACTCGGGAGGCAGAGCCAGGCGGATCTCTGTGAGTTCGAGGCCAGCCTGGGCTACCAAGTGAGTTCCAGGAAAAGGCGCAAAGCTACACAGAGAAAGCCTGTCTCGAAAAACCAAAAAAAAAAAAAAAATGCAAACTACTTATAAGTATATTTATGAAGTAGTCAATATGCTGAAGTTAAAGTTGATACAGCTATTCTTAGAAGATATATAGTAATATTTCCACTAACACATAAAAAAATCCTTGACAAAATACTAGAAAATTTAACTCAAACAGAAATCAGAAAAATCATGTATTATTATCAGGTAGAATCTAGCCCATAAAGAAGATTTATTTCTAGTTGAAATTCAATTGACATAATGCACCATATTAAATAAACACAGAATAAATCCATAGACATTTTCCTTAATGAGTGAAAAAAGCAAAGCACTGGATAACAGCAGGGGCTGGCTAAGACAGACATAATATTCCTATTCATAAAACTAAAGTAAAAGGAACTGTCCATGTCTAAAGTAACTTGCTGACGAGACAGACCAAATAATGCATTCACGTACTGATGGTGGAGATACCAAAAACACAATCATTTTGGAAAAATTATTTGTCAGGGTGTTTTTTAATAGAAAGGCTTTATTTTAAAAATGCTTTTAAGGGGCAAGAGATATGGCTCGGTGGGTAATGTGCTTGCCACACAAGTGTAATATCCTGGGTTTGGATCCCCGGAAACTGTTTAATGGCCAGATATAGTAGTACATGTACCTCTAATCCCAGCACTCTATAGACAGGTGAAGATAGAAGAATCTCCAGCAGTGAACAATGAGAGGTTGTGTCTCAAGGTGAAGATAAGGATGTATAACTGAGGTTAACCTGTGACCTCCACAAGTACACACACCCTACTCACACACAGACTAACACACACACACACACACACACACACACACACACACACACACACACACACAAAAATCACAAATACTTTTGGGACTTTTTACAAAGCAATCAAGTAAGTAGCATAGAGTACCAACTAACCCTGTGGATAACTCATCCAATTGTTAGTTTAAAAAAGCTATATATTTTACAACTAACAAACCATTATTGATAGTTTATTATCACCTAAAGTCCCCTGTTTTTAGGGTTTTTTTTTAATCTTTCAAATTTTTTGGTCTAAGATATCATGTAACACAAGTCCACATCTCTTTTGGTTCCTTTTGCTATGTCAGTCCCTCAGAGTCCTCTTGCTTTTTAAGACCTTGACACCTCCAAGGAGCACATTTTAAGCATGTTTTAAACATCTCTTTGAGTTGTTTTCTGTTGGAGATACTATGAGATGGGAGAGAGAGACTACAGAAAAAGTGACATGTTCGTCATCTCTTCGCAAGAGTTTCTGGATATGGCAGCCTTTGTCAGGCTGTTCAACTTCAATTTTTCCTTTTCTGACTCTTTCCACCTCTTTCCTTATGATATACTTTGGAAATAAATCCAGATGATAACATATGCTTAAGGAGTGAGGACTAACGTAACCCCCTAACTACCTGACTCCCATAATTTGTTTGAGAGCCATCTCTTCTTCCCTGTTCATGGAAATACTGGATTACTTATTTCTATCAGTGGGGTTATGGATACACGTCTTACAGATTGGGCTATAATCTAATGCTACTTCATTTTCTTGCTCAAATTGAGCCAGTTTTGACTATTGAGAGATCTTTCCGTTCATGTCCTATGCCTTTATGTGTGTGCATCTCTCTCTTTCTCTCTCCCTCTCCCTCTTCCTCCCTCTCCGTCTCCGTCTCCGTCTCCGTCTCCCTCTCCCTCTCCGTCTCCGTCTCCGTCTCCCCCTCCCTCCCTCCCTCCCTCCCTCCCTCCCTCTCTCTCTCTCTCTCTCTCTCTCTCTCTCTCTCTCTCTCTCTCTGTCTCTCTCTCCCTCCCCTCCCTCCCCTCTGTGTATTTGTGTGTGTGTGTGTGTATGTGTATGTGTGTGTGAGTGTGTGTGTGTGTGTGTGTGTGTGTGTATGTGTATGTGTGTGTGAGTGTGTGTGTGTGTGTGTGTGTGTGTGTGTGTGTGTGTGTGTGTGTGTACACATGTGTATGTGGGTACAAACATGCCCATGCACGTGAAGACCACAAGTCAGTGTCAGTTGTCTTCCTTATTCATTCTCCACCTGAATTTTTGAGACAGGGTCTCCCATAGGAGGTGGAGCTTGCTGATTCCATTAGATTGACTGGCCAGCAAGCCCCAGGGATTCTTCTGTCTTTGCCTCTCCAGTGTTGGAATTACAAGTATGAGTCCTCAAAGTCTAGCTTTTCTGTAGGTGCTAGAAATTGAACTCTGGTTCTCATGCTTGCACAGCAAGGGACTTACCTATTGAGGTATCTCTCCCAGCCCCTCCTATGCCCTCATAACATGATGATGAATGTGATAATTTAAATTGTGTTTGTTCTGTGTTTTGATTGTGGTGGTGATAATTTGGCTATACAGATTTGTTAGACTCACAGACCATACACTACTAAGGAATAGGTTTTAATGTATGTTAATTATACCTTAATTTAAAACTAAAGTAAGAATTGCAAAGTGCCTGTGAATTATCACAGAACAGTGATTTAATACCCATACAAGTAGAAGAAGAGGCAATTTTATATGTTCTCAATTACTAGAAATAATTTTGGCACAGATGAAAAGAAAAGAACTGAAATACCAATTCTAAAAAATCCTATTTATAATATAGCACCAAATCACAAAGATATTTACAGAAAAAAACTTAACATAAGACAGGCAAAACTAGAAAAAAATATTCAAGTAACTTCAATAACAGGGAAGATATAGCATAGAAATGGATGAAAAGTCTCAAACATTCAAAATAATATTTGCTTCCAAATTGATTTATAATCACAATCTTAGTCATCATTGATGGATTAATGACCTAGAGGGACAAAAAAAAAACCAAAGTGCTTCAGGAGAGTTGAGAAACTCCAACAAGAATGTCAGCATATTAAGAATATCGGCATACATTTATTAACTATATCCACTGGCACCTACAGCCCTGAAACTGCAGGAAACAGATTTACCGATGGAGCTGTGCACCCTAAAATGAAAATTCCATTTTCTGCCCTTTAAGACCCTCAAGCCCTCAGTGCCTGGGTGGAGTCTCCACCCCCTCAGAAGGACCGCTGCTCTCTCCTGTTCTAATACAGGACCATCTGCTTCTATAGACATCAGTCTCCTCTCCTTCTCACTTTCATATCACCTCCATCAATCCGGATCTAACTATTGTAACAATAGGTTTTAAAAACGGACACTGTTAAGGTCATTTTAATATTCATATCAAAATATGTAGATACTAGATGTGGTGGCACACACCTTTAATTTCAACACTGGGAAGGCAGAGGCAAGCAGATCTCTATGATTTCAAGGCCAGCTTAGTCTACATGGGAAACTTTGTTTCAAAAAATCAGAAATAAAATTAATAAATATAATATATGGTAATGTACATATATGAAAGCACAAAGTACTTATAATAGCAAAACTAACTGGAAAAGATGACCAAAGAAAACTTACACGTAGTATCAAGATAAGCTGTAAAACTATAGTAATCAATAGTCTACTGAAATGGAAAAGTGACCACAGAAATGAATCCATACTTAATATCATAAATTCATCTACAATCATAATACAAAATTCAGTAGAAAAGCTTGAAAGAGGGGCACATGCCTACAAATCAAGCATATAGTAGGATGAGGCAGGAGAATTGCTATGAGTTTGAGATAGTAGAGAATACATAGTGAGTTCTAGTACAATCTGGACTAAAGTGTGTGATTCTACCTCAAAAAATAAAATAAAAAGAGAAATAAATAAATATAATTTAGACAGAAGGGTTTTTTATAAGTGGTATTATAATTATTAAATATGCAAAAAAGAAAAATGAGCCATGACCTTTAGCTAGGATCACACTCAATCACTGTTTCAAAATAATTGGTACTGAACTAAAATTTTCAAAAATAACAAAAAACAGCTGGGTGGTGGTGGCGCATGCCTTTAATCCCAGCACTCGGGAGGCAGAGCCAGGCAGATCTCTGTGAGTTTGAGGTCAGTCTGGTCTACAGAGTGTGATCCAGGACAGGCACCAAAACTACACAGAGAAACCCTGTCTCAAAACAAACAAACAAACAAACAAAAAGCAAAAAGAAAGAAAGAAAAGGAAAAAAAGAAAAAGAAAAACTCAAACAAAAATTCCTTAAGAAAACATAGTATAGATAACTTTATGAGTTGAGATAGGGAATATAATTTATAAAATCCAGAAATTGTTTTTTGTGTGTTGAATGGCATGGTCCTCTGAATTGCAGCATTATTTCTGAAGTACAAATCTCCCTCCAAGAGAGAAAGGGGAGACTCACCAGTCTAGGGCGGTAAACAGGAGGTGAACAAAAGTCTGTATGTCCTGGAGAAGAAAAGCCTAGATTCTTGATGACCAAGACCAACAATATATTGGTTAATACAGAGCTGACTGGCCTATAGCTGGGCAGAAAGAGATTGGTTGGGAGAGCCAGACTAGGAGGAGCCGGGACGATGAAGGGTGTCACATGGAGTCACCAGCCAGACACAGAAGCACCAACATGGGAAGTTCATAGATGAGGTAAACAAGCGTAGGAGCAGCACATCAATTAATAGAAACGGGTTAATCTAAGGTTTAAGAGCTAGCTAACAAACAAGCTTAAGCTATCAGCTGAGCATTTACAATTAATATTAAGTCTCTGTGGTTATTTGTGGAGTGGCTAGTGGGATGGAAAAGTCTGCCTACTTACATTTTTATACTATTGGGAGTAAACACTGAATGGGTGTGGGGACTCTGACCAGCTAAAGGACAGAAAGAAAGAGATGTTTGCACTGTGGTCAAGTAGCATAAACTTTTTGGAGTATTTTGGAGTCTTCACTGGTGTTGGATGTAAACGGTTGCTGGGTGTGGTCATGGACTCTGACTAGTTAAGGCACCAAAAAGAAAGAAATGTTTGGACTGTGCAACTGCCTGCAAGCTGCATAGAAATCTTCAGGGGTTTGGGGAAGTCATCACCTATCTTAGGTAGACTTTCTGGTTTTACAGCTGCTTTTGAGTTCTCCCTGCCCCTTTTAAGTGACCCCTCACTGATACTTCTGTTTGTAACCTCAATTTAAAAAAAATGAAACAAAAAACAAAGAACTCATTGCTAACCTGGAAGGGAGAAATCTGAGAGGGCCCTAACTAAAGACAAAGAACTACAGACAGTTTAAGAATGCTGAACACTGGAGAACTAGTCATCCCCAGGGATGAGCCCCCTAATTGGTTATTCAATACCAAATGTTCAACACTGAAGTCCCATATATACAATTAACACTAATGCTGAACAGTTTGTATCTAACACATGAAGAAAAAGAGCCCATGGTTTTGAGATAGAATAAGGAGGGAGGGCACATGGAAGTGGCTGGCAGTAGGGAGATGAGAAAACATTAAAACTACATTTTAACTTTAAATTTGTTTAAATTAAAAAGAAAACCCTCATTGGTTCACCAAATTGGACACTGGTGCAATCATTACTTTGGTCTATTGTGGGCTCCCTTCTTGGGGTGAGTTGACATATATTTGTGTTTCTCCAGGAAAAGTCTGTCACACACCAGTACATGCTTAAAAGTATATAAATATATTCAGATTAAGGAATAATCAGAGAAACAGACTGAAATGCAAATGGCCAATCGTCAACTAGCATTTTGGAAAGTTCTCAATATTCCTATTAGCTAAGAAAAAAAAGACACAATATAATGAATCAATACCCACCTGTTTGAGTTGCTAGAATTAAAACTTCTGGCAATACCAAGTGAATGAAAGGATATGAAGCCACGAGGAAAGAGGAATGTTTACAAAGTGACGGAGCAAAGAGATAATGTCATTATTATTTTAAAGAAGTTTTGGTAGTTCACCATGTGCTGGTTAGTTTTTGTTAACTTTATGTAAACTGTGGTCACTTGGAAAGAGGAAATTTCAGTTGAAGAATTGTCCCCATCACTTTAGCCTATAGGCGAGTCTGCAAAACATTTTCTTGATTAATAATTGATATGGAAGAGCTCATCTGTTTATGGTGGTACCACCCCTGGGCAGGTAGGTAGTTCTGAATTGTATAAGAAGGCCAGCCAACCAAGCCATGGAGGCAAGCCAGCAAGCAGCTTTTCTTCACGGTTCCTGCCTCTGCTCCTGCCTGAATTCCTATCATGACTTTCATTGATGATGAACTGTGATCTTTTTTATTAGGAACATAGGAGCCAAATAAACTTTATTCTCTTGAGTTCGTTGTGGTCCGTGTTTTATCACAGTAACAGAAAACTAAGTCAGAAAGAGGTTCCAGAAAGGAGAGATGCTGCTGCAAAGGCCCTGATTGTGCTGTTTTGGAAAAGTACTGTGGATTTTAGCATTCACACTGGAAAAGCCACTGTGAATTTAATGGGTTTTTCTGAGAGAAATGTAGATGATGGAGGCCTGGTTTATGAAGTTTCAAAAGAAGGTTTGAGAGTCTCTCAAAGACTATCAAGGGTTATTTGCATAATATATTGGAATTAGGAATCTAGGGGAAGTGAACCTGTACTTTGCTGGAATGATCAGTGTTGCGTTAGGTAGTGTAGTGGGTAGCCATTCCAGCTTTGATCTGGAAGTTCCAACCCCCATTGAGGCTTCGGCAACTATCACACCTACAAGGCGGGGCCAAGGGAGGACCCTGGAGACCCGAGATCCAGATGGGCCAGCTCTCTCTCTCTCTGTTCCGGGACCCTGGACGGTGGAGGTTGACCAAGCAGAGCTCCAGAGAACACTGCTGGACTGCGATACAACTTCCCCAGACCCCGTGACCTACCTATCCCTTCATTTGTAAGTTACCCACTAAATAAATCTTCCTTTTAACTATGTGGAGTGACCTTAATAATTACACCAATAAGGTAGAGCTGGAAAATCAGTAATGAATAAAAAAGACCAGTGTCACAGAAGTGAAATATTTTGTGAAATAGTTCCTCAGGGTCAGCACACAGAGATGGAATCCAGAGGGGCTTAAGGCTACATCTCAAGCTTGAAGATGAACTAGATAGTATGTGAGTTTTTCACATGGTAGTGCTTCTGAAGGTATGAAAGGGTCCTGGAGAGTAGCTGAGGCTTGGTATTATGTGGTCAGGTTGGAGCACCTCAAGAGAGTTCAGAAGGCCATTGGTGAAGATACAGTCACAGTTACAGTGGAGGTTCCAGGATTGAGAGAACCATGAGAAAGGCTGAGGCTTGGCACCATGAATTGAGGTCAGAGTCCCTGAAAAGGACAAGTAAGAACATTGATGAAAATACACACTCAGTTCCAGTGGAGACCTCAGGATACTAGAGATGTCAGGATTGTGAGACATACACCAAGGACAGTGGCAGGTGTGGAGTGGAGCCAGCCTGAGCCTGAGACAAACTGTAAGCAGCAGACAGCAGAACTGCCCATGCCAAGAAAATTGTGAGCCCCAGGTGATGGATAATGAGATACAGGATTTGATTTCCACCACTGAATGTTGGTTTTGCTGATTCTGCCCTAGTCCTTCCCTCTTGAAATAAGGTGGTACATAACTAATTTTTTAACCTTACAAGAGTCTACACTTGAAAGACCAGATTTTTCAAGGGGAACTTTTTAGTTGGAATGTTTTATTTTTGCCATGTCAACATTAGATCTTGGGGATAAATAAGACAAGAATAATTATGTTTTAATGGTGATATACTTATGTATCAAGATGACAAGGGTTTCATTGTGCTTGTTAGTCTCCTTCCATGGTGTGTCAGCTACTTATCTATTGCTGTAACAAAAATATGACCAAAGCAATTCAAAAAAAGAGTTTAAATGGCCTGATGGTTTTAGAGTGTTAGAGTCCACAACAGTGTAGCAAAGGAATAGTGGCAGGAACAACTACAATTCACATCTCAGTCCACGAGTAGGAAACAAAGAGGAAATAAATACTGGAAATGACATGCTTCTCTTGAAACTTCAAAACCCATTCCAAGTGACACACTTCCTTTTAATCCTTCCCGAATAGGCCCAGCAACTGGGTATCACCTAGTTAAACATTTGAGCTTGTGGGGGGCATTCTCATTCAAATCAGCATACATGGACTCTGCTTAAGTTCCTGCCTTAAGCTTGACCTGCCATGAGCTCTTGACCTGCTTTCCCTCTGTGATGGAATAGAGCCGGTAATGTGAAATAAATCCTTCCTTCCCCAAGTAGCTTTGGGTCATGGTATCTACCAGAGCAACAGAAAAGCACACTAGGAAAAGTAGCATGTATACCGACTGGAAATAGTTCAGAGGGTACTTTTGGAGATGATGGAAATATTCTATACTGTGATTACGGTGGTGGATATACAGTTGTAAATATATAGACATACAGTAGAAAAATGTTATTAATATATACACATTATATATACGTGTGTGTATGTGTGTAAATTCTTATCAATTGTAAGATCTAAAGTGATTCTTTTTTTTTTTTTTTTTTTTTTTGGTTTTTTCAAGACATGGGGTTCACTTGTAGTTTTGGTGCCTGTCCTGGAACTCACTCCATAGAACAGGCTGGCCTCAAACTCACAGAGATCTGCCTGGCTCTGCTGGGATTAAAGGCATGTACTACCCCCACCTGGCCTAAAATGATACTTATTGTGTCTAAATAAAAGAGACTTTACTGAGCAAAACAGTGAAATAAATGACTAGAAACTACTTACTGTTTTTGATCTAGATCAGTAAAAAAATTCCTTCAAAGAAAAACTTTTTATACAGAAAAGAATATGAGACAATTTGTTTGCAGGAGTCCTGCACTATCAAAATACTATTAGCTATTTAAAATAAGATAACAATGTTCTATGGTGTATATTTTGATTATATAGAAGTAAAATATAAGACAACTGCATTGTAATAGATAGAGGGCATAAAAACAATTATATAGTTTAAAGTGTCCTAAGATAATTCAGCATAGGGTTTTAATATAAACTGCCATAGTTTACAGAATATTTATTTTATTTTCTAATATAATAATTCAAATATAACCCTCATTTAGCTGAAAGACAATTCAGAGAGCAAAGGGGAATACTAACAATACTGGTCCATTATGCCTGAAGAAGTTCAGAAAGCAACTAAATAAACAGAATAATTGGGAAAGGAGGAGAATTGAGGTCACATAATGATTAAATTAAAGTAAATTGAAACAAGCACTCCAATTAAACAACAGAACATTGAGAAACCGAATTAAGAAAAGATTCAACCGTATGCTCTTTACCAATGGCACACCTTAAACATAGAACACAGATGGATTTAAATGTTAGAGTAAAGTGAAAAAAATACATTAATGGGAGAAGGCTAATGTGTTTATCATTGAGCATCAGAGTATGACTTAAGACATAGTGCACTACAGATGCAGAGAGTCACATTGAAATGAGGAGAAAAAAAAGCATCACATTGAGAAGATGTGAGAAAGACTGGTTCTCATGCTCTCAGCGTTCTTTAGTTGCCCATTGGTCTTTGTCTAGGGTTGAAGCCTCCTGAGTGCTGCCCATTCATGTCAGCATGTCTGTTGGTGTTGTCCTTGACCAGAATATGGTTAGATAGCCAGGTTGGTGAGACTTCATAAGTGTAGCCTCCCTGACATACGTTTCTCAGGGAAGAGCACATGGAATTGTTACCAATACCAAATGGTCAGTCCTGAAGACACACAATACAAGTAACATTATATGGACTGAACATATTGTATTTATGTATTGTGTGTGTGTGTGTGTGTGTGTGTGTGTGTGTGTGTGTGTGTGTGTGTTTATATCTATGTCTACATATATTAAAGGAGAGCTTGAAAAAAGTACATGGGAGGGGTTGAATGGAGGAAAGTTAAGGGGATTAATGATGCAATTATATTATAATCTCTATTGTGGTTTGAATGAAAGTGGCCCTCATGGGCTCATAGATTTGAATGCTTGGTCAACAGGGAGTGGTACTATTTGAAAGACTTAGGAGGTATAGTCTGTTAGAGGAAGCATTTTAGTGAAGGTGGGTTTTGAGGTTTTCAAAATCCCCAAGCCAAGCCCAGTGGCTCTCTCTTCCTGCTGTCTATGGATCTGGATATAGAACTCTCAGCTACTTCTCCAGCACCATGCCTGACTGCATGCAGCCATGCTCCCCACCATGATGACAATGGACAAAACCTCTAAAATTGTAAGCCAGTCCCAATTGAATTTTTTTCTTTATAAGAGTCACATGGTCATGGTGTCTCTTCACAGCAATCGAACATTGACTAAGACAATCTCAAAAAAGTAGAAATATTAATAACAAAAATAAAGAAGACATGAATATTTTCAACACATGTATACAGCTAAGGTAGATACCAGTATTACTTCCTCTGGATGCTAACATAGTTGGAGGTGATGCTTGATTCTCTAGCTGTACAGTTAAGTGTAGTTGTTAAACTTACATGTGAACTTGAAGGACAGAATACTCAGATTAAACACTATTTGGGGGGTCTGCAAAGATGTTTCCAGATAGACTCAGCATTTGGATTCTCTCCTCCCTCATTGGTCACAAGTCATTCACTCTGCTGAGGGCTGGAATAGAGCAGAAAGCAGAGAAAAGATAATTCATTCTTTCATCCCCCTCACTGTTAGAACTAGGCTATGCTTTCCCATGTCCTGCCCTCAAAATGGGATTTACCTGTCTGGGGTCTCTGCTTTAAAGTCTTTGAACTCAGGTTTAATTGCATCACCAGTTTTTATGTGTATCTAGCTTGTAGGTTTTCTCAGTCACCATCTTCATGTGTAACAGATCCTAGCAGCAGTCTTACTATAACTCCAAGCAGGTGTAGGGGCATATGCCTGTTAACCCAGCACTTGGGACATTGAGGCAGGAAGAATTCATGGTCATTCTTGTCAGGTCCCAGCCTCTCCTACCCCCAAATAACAATTTGAGCTCAGCTTAGACTGGACTCTGATAGAGTAAACACTCTGCATTCCTTAGAAACTTTGAAAAGTGGGTTTCTGTTTGCCAGGAAAAGCCATTAATTTCTTATCTGCTCCTACATCTCCCCCGCCCCCATCTCCAGACCCAGCATCTAGTTCTCTATTAACTCAAACAAGCCTCCAACAGATCAGAGCCCCATGATAGTACCCAGGCTGTTCCAGCTAACCTGCCCTCCTCCTGCCTTGTAACTGGAAAGTCTCTTCCATTGTTATTGCTGTCTCTCTGCTCCCATAGCCCTGGCAATTGTCAGTCTGTTTCTCTCTCCGATTTTTCTTTCTGCTCTTCTCTCTGTCTTCTGAGGGGTAGCAATGTCAGACTCTCCCAGATGCCCACTGATACTCTCTTTCTCTCTCACTCTTATCTACAATAAAAACCTTCCCCTTAATAACAGAATAGTCTTGTCTGAGGGTTTATTTGTTTGTTTGTTTGTTTCACAACCCCTTGCATACAATTCCTTTTTTTGTTTTGACACTGGTTTCTCTGTGTAACCCTGGCTGTCCTGGAAGTCCCTTTGTAGACATGACTAGCCTGGAACTCACAGAGATCTGCCTGCCTCTGCCTCCCAAATGTTGAGATTAAAGGCGTGCACCATCACTGCCCTAAGAATACAATTCTTAATTACATAGAAAGGTTGAAGTCAGCCTGGTTACATTAGATCCTGTCTCAAAATTTTAAAAAGGTTTCATTTTGACAGTTTCATGCTTGTTTATATTGTGCTGTGATCATATTCATTTCCTATTACCTTCTGTTTTCCTCCAAACCTTTGTCCCCATTCTCTTCATAATTCCTCCTTCGGCATGTCTGTCTCATTTATATGTGTCCTGGTTTCTGCATATGAGAGAAAATAGATTTGTCTCTGTGAGTCTAGTTTTACTTAACATCACGACTCCAAGTCTATCTACTTTCCTTAAAATGAAACAATTCCATTCTTGTTTGTGCCTGATTAAACCTCCACTGGGTATGTTAACACTGATCAGCAGTATGAAAAATCTTCTTATATTTTCTTGGGCTGACATGTGTATGAATACTATTACCTTGTTTAAATGAAACATGGGTCATATTTAAACTGCTTTAAGTAAAATAGATTTTAGAGACATATGTGTCAGTAGATAGAGATCCCATCTCAAAAGAACCCAAGAATGCCCACTGCTCATTTTCCTGGATGCTCTAAGCTGGAATTACCCACTGACATCAGGTAAAAAACAAGAGTCCACAACCTTATTTCAGTCACATAGTAACATAAAATTGCTATTCCAATTTAAAATAAACACATTAAAAAATTAAAGCAACAACATGAAATTTACCTTCCTGTGATGACTGTTCTTGGTTGTCAACTTTACTACATCTGGGACTAACTAAAAACCTAAGTGCTAGGTACACCTGTGAGGGAATTTTTCTTAAATAAATCATTTGAAGTGGGAAAGTCCCACTTTTAATTGAGATATTTTGGATCTTTTGAGCTGGGAAGATCCACTTTTGTTCTGGGCTACACTTTCTTCTGGCAGCCTATGGAAACATGGAAAAAGGAAGGTTGCTTTTTTTTTTGCCTGGTTGACCTCATATTTGCTGGCAAGTCTACCCTTTCACTGGCATTAGAGCCTACTTCTTCACGATTCCAGCATAAAATGAAGAACAACTGAGAAACTCATCCGTTTGGACTAAACAACTACTAGATTCTTGGGTCTTTTGTTGGTAGACAGCAATTGTTGGACTAGCTGGACCACAGCCTTTAAGCCATTCTAATAAGTCTAATTATATATATATATATATATATATATATATATATATTTGTTCTATAAGTTCTGTTTCTCTAGAGAACCTTGACTAATACACCTCCCCTCAGGGATCAGGGAACTATGCAGAAGAGAAGGCAGAAAGATTATAAGACTCAGAGGGATGGATAATATCAAAGCAGCAGTATCTCTCAGACACAGCAGGACTGCTGCATACATGAACTAATAGAAACTGTGGAAGCATGCACAGGGTCTGCACAGGTCCAAATCAGACAGGGTCCCAGTGCTGAGATGGAGAAGTAGACAGGAGCACCGATCTCTAACCAAGAAGCTGTCTCCAATTAACAACACTCACACAGGATAAAATAGTTTCTCCAAGGAAGTCTGTTGGGCACAAAAACTGTGCTTAAGGACAGGCCCCATGCCCAGAAGTAAATGACCAATACAAAATGAACTCAAAGGTATGTTTTGGATATTTTTTTTCTGTCTCATAATGTTTTGTTTGGGCATTTTTTAACTTTAGTGGTTTTTTGCATGTATATCATGGTTTCTGATTTGGGGCATGTGTGTGTGTGTGTGTACACATCTATTTATGAATTTCATATGCTTTTTGTTTCTTCTTTGTTGTTGTTGTTAGTTTGTTCATTTTGTTTTATTCTTGTCTTTTTTATTTGCCTGTTTTTTTTTTCTTAAGAGCGAGGGAGAAAAGGTATGGAGATGAACAGATGGGGAGGTGGGGAGGATCTGGGTGGAGATGGGGTAGGGGAGCTGTGATCAGAAAGCAGAAGACATTGTATGAAAAAAAAACTTACATTCATCACACAGAAATAACATCGGATAATGTTACATTTCCTTCAAGACTTTTTCTAAAAGAAACAAAGAGCTACAACTGTAGTGGAGCCCTTCTGCTCCACCCCTGTCCTAACTAACTGTAGTGGAGCCCTTCTCATCTACCCCTGTCCTAACTCTAGTGGAGCCCTTCTGATCCACCCCTGTCCTAACTCTAGTGGAGTTCTTCTGCTCTTCTCCTGTCCTAACTAACCCTAGTGGAGTCCTTCTGATCCATCCCTGCCCTAACTCTAGTGGAGCCCTGCTGATGGATCCACTCCCTGTATTCTTTGGCCTCCCTCTTCCTCAGCAGATGTAATCAGTTGTACGAAGCCAGATGTACAAGTTTCAATGTTTTTACTTACATGTCTATCCAAATTTCATATTTTGTATTCTAAGCACTTTAACTTTTTCAGAGGTACTAATGCTTATCAGTTACTAATACATCTGAAGTCAGTTTGAACTAGTTCAAGTTTCTCTTATTATAATAAAGTATCTGAAGTTGGGAAATGTCAAAAAAGAATTTCATTTTAGCTCATAGTCCTGGCCCAGCATTGAGGACAACTTGTTTGGTAATGATCTTGTTGCTGACAAAGTTCCAAGATGCCCAGGACATCATGAGAAGAGATAAAAATGTGCTTGTGTGTACTCAGGTCTCCCTCTTCCTATGCAGCCACAGAGTTCAATCATAGGCATTCCTTCCTCATGACCTTATTTAATCTTAAATACCTCGGGAAAGTGTCTCCTCTAAACACCATGACCAGATTAATACCTCCTCATGGGGATTATGTATTAATACATAAATCCTCTAGAGAGGTACCAAGCCATGTTCAAAGTATAACATAGGTTTTTCTTCTTTTTCTTTAATGTTTCTCAGTTAAAATATAATTATCTCACCTCTTCCCTTTTTCCTTTTTTTCCCTCCAGACTCTCCAATATCCATTTTCCTACTTGCTCTCAAGTTGGTAGTCTCTTTTTCTCTGATTATTACTGCTGATGTATATCTACCTCTATGTATGTATGTACAAATATACAAATACAGCCCACTGAGCTCATTTTTGTTGCTTGTGTGTGTATATATATATGTATATATATACATATATATACATATATATATATACATATACATATATATACATATATATATAATTACAGGGGCTGGCTACTTCGTATTGGATAACCAATTAGGAGGCTCTTTCCTGAGAAAGACTAATTCTCCCTCTCTCATCAGTCATTAGTAGGACCCCCTGCCATGAGATTTAACCCTTTATGGATTAGCGTATCTATTGATATTGTCACTGTTCAGATCTTGTTTAGGCAGCCAGTTCTAGGACATGCAATCTCATAGCAGATTTCCTCGACCTCTGGTTTGTACAGTCTTTCTGCTTTCTCTTGCAACAAGTTCCCAGAGCCTTTGATGCAGGGGTTATGTTATATCTTTTGGTCCTGGGCTTGCCAAGGTCACTTGTTCTTTGCTTTGTGTTGATAAGGAGTGATCACTACACCTATCTCTGGGCATACGTTTTAGTTTGTTCTTGTAAAGGTGGTGGTATTAGGTTCTTTTCTAAGATCTATGACCTCATTAGCCCCAATTAGTTGAGTAGGTATGATTTCCCTCTTGTTGGACATGGGTTAAGTCCAATTAGACAGCTGTTGGTCAGATATATATCACAGATGGATAGCGCTAGCAATTGCTTCACACCCTTAGCAGCTTGTATAGTATTTTCTGGTACTTGGAAGCTAGACCACAGAAAGAAAGTCTTTAGGTTAGATCCAGATTGAATCATCTGAGTTCTTTGTGCTAAGTGTGTGGTGTCCTCAGCAACAGGGACTTACCTTCAGCCTCTGAGAGATAACCAAGGGCAACATCAGTAGCCTATACTGCTTTAATAATAGTCTCATTGACTTCTCTAGCTAACAACCCAAAAGAAGGTGTCTCATGCTGGGTACTGGGATTTTTGTTAGTCTGTGACTCTTGTTTAATTTATGTACACATATACACATACATACACATATATGTATTATATATAATTTGGGTAAATACAAAATAACTTGATTCCTTTATTAAACAACCTTGGTAGTATTTGTCCCTCCTTCCTTTGTCCTCTACTGATTTTCCTGTCCACTCCCCAACTAGAGAACTCTGTGTGTGTGTGTGTGTGTGTGTGTGTACATGTATGTGTGTGTATGTGTGTGTGTGTGTGTGTGTGTGTACATGTATGTGTGTGTATGTGTGTGTGTGTGTGTGTGTGTGTGTGTGTGTGTGTGTGTGTATGTATGGCTGGAGGCTTATGCATACTACATAACCACTCCATCACTGAGCTGGGCCCTACTTCCTATCATGCTTCTTTTGCTCCCTCCTTTTCGTGTCTTAGCTGGACAGATGAACTTGTCCTTCCATCTGTATTATTTACAACTTTCCTCTTTGTCTCTTGTTTTGAAGCCAATTATTTACGTTCTGTTTATATACTAGAATATACTGACTAGACTGACAGTTTCTGAAGAATCAAATGTTTCTTTGTCCTGAAGAACATCAAAGGGACAAGTCTACTTTAGAGGCCATCTTAATTACTCCTTATTTGACTTTCCTGTAATCTTTTATTTCAATTACACTTCATTTTTACATAAGGGAAAAAAATCATTATTTTAAGTTTGCCTTCTTTGTTTATGTTTAGTTAATTCTTGGCTCCTTCTTGCTGACTTTGCCTTTTCCTTTTGATATATTGTCAGTTTATTAATTTCATGGGAAGGACGTTTTTACTTACCATTTTTTTTTAAATTTGTTATTGTGAACTGTCATTACTTCCTTATGGTTATGAATTATGACTTAGCTGGATATAAATTTTAGGCTGACAGTCTTACTTATTTTTCTCAGTATTTTCATAATATTATTCCAAAAGTTGACTAGCATCAAATTTTGCTGTTACAAAGTTCACTGACAGCCAAATATGTTTATTTTTGTTTCATGATCTTTTATTCTTTTTCTTTTTTGTAGATTTTTCCCCTTTCATCACTTTGAGCATTTGAAATGCAGCAGCATACTTATTTTAAATTCTCTTTCTTATCTCTTCCTTTCCTGTAGTCATAGTCAAATGAATTTTTCTGCTTGATAAGTCTGTTGTCTACTTACTTGTTACATCTCTACGTAGAAAATCCATGGCCAAATTTTAGAAACTCCTGCAAATTTTGAATAATGGGATTTTATCTCTGAAAGTAATTATGTAGATGCCTTGCCTGGTATATAGGGGGTAGGACAATCCTTTTTTGTAACAAATTTTCTAATCAATGCTCTGTTGAATATTTCTATTAGTACAAATATGGGCTCCGTGGGTACAGGCATTTTCCAGTCTGGTAGGGATACCATTTTCTTACTTGTAACTTTATGCATTTCTGTGACCTTGAATGCCTTTGGTCAATGGATAAAAATGTTAGAAAATTAATACCCTCATCTATCGAAAATGGCATTCATTTTGGCTTCTGACTTATACTGAAAGTGTGTCTATCACATGGGTGAAATGAAGCCACGCATAATGTCTGCAAATGTCATGTTTTTTAAAGCAAATTCTAACAATGGACAATGTTATTGTCTCACAGAGGCAACATGGCTTCAACTTGTTGTCTTGAGACTACTTTTTTCTCTTCTTTAAGACTACTTTTTTCTCTTCTTTCACGAGGATGTTTTCTTTTTTGCTTCATATCTTCTCTGACTCTTTTTATCCATTTTAAATACATGACATGACAGAGTAGTGATGTATGTTCAGAATAATAGCCAAAGCTACTTCCTTACTAGAGCTTCCATTTTGCCCAAAAGTCTATCTCCTGTTTCCTCAACCCCTCCCTTTAATATCTTCTTCTTCCTTTTTATCCCGTAAAGCACTGTATTTTCTTCAGTGTTTCTCTATTAGAATTTCAGAGGATGACTGATCTATCCAACCCCATTGTCCTGTGAGCAGATCCTTCATGTTAGATCACATCACACATTAACAGCAGAGTTATGAATTTGCTGTTCTTGGCAGTGAAAATTAATAGCTTCACTCAAAGTGATCTTCTCTTAATAGAAGAATAGGGTGAGATTAGAAATATGTTGCTATTGCAATTGTTATTATTAACATATTCAATACATCTTCTAATTTAATGTTTAAACTTATGAAGCAAAGACTTGTGCTGGGTAATTTTTTGGCAGAGTCAACTGGAAAAAGGTCATCTCAACTGAGAAAATGCCTCCATCACATTGGCCTTTAGGTAAGTCTGTGAGGTATTTTGTTGATTACTGATTGATGTGGGAGGACCCAAGCCATTGTAGGAGATGTCATCCTGGGCAATTGGTCTTGGATTACATAAGAAAGCAGGCTGAGCAAGTCATGGAAGCTAGTCAGTAAGCAGCATTCTTCCTGGTCTCTGCCTCTGCTCACACTTGAGTTTCTGCCCTGATTTACCCAAGGATGGATTATGATTGGAGCATGTAAACCAAATAAGACCTTTCTTCTCCAAGTTGCTTTTGGTCAGGTGTTTATCACAGCAGTAGAAAGCTAACTAGAACAGTATTAGACAGGATGTAGCTAAAAATAAGAGTATGTGTTATGCAATGGTTGTGCAAAAAAAATATTTGTTGAAAGACTGAATACAGAAATGAATAAATAAACTGTGTTTTGTACAGCCTCTTCATTTTATTCGAGCAAACTTCTTATCTATCCCTCAACTTTTCAACTATAAAACAGTGAGAATAATGTTGGCTCTGCTTACTTCCCAGATTGTTATAAGAATGGAAGTAAAAGGAGACATAAAGTGTGGAAATATTTTGAAACTGTAAAATGGTATATGAATGTGATTTATTGCTATTGCCACAACAGCAAGCAAAAACTATATTTTATCTCACAAGACAATTTACGTAGTCTTATTATAGTCTGTAAAGGCAAAATAGTAAGGCTTAGTAATTGTGAAACCATTCTTGATAACATCACAATATGTCATCATTGCCAAAATGTAGACAACCACATAAGAACCAATTTGGTTTGTGATGTTATGAGACAGACTGATTTGTGGAGAGAATTCAGACACTGGATAGAGATTTATCTAGCTTTTGATGGTTGTTTGATCTTTGAATAAGTTAGTGGTTTTTCTGACTGTGCTTTTCCTCACCTATGAAGTGAGGACAGCTCTCTGGCCTGTTGCTATCTTGATATGATTAATGGCTTAAAGTACCCAAGACTCGTAGACCTTGCCAATTTTCATTAGCCTCTTTTCAGCCAGTTCCTACAATCACCCCCACACAGTTCTTTACAGGAAAATACAAGGTCAGAAAGATAGAAAAGAATTATGCAGTTGGAAGAGAACATCCGTTCTTAAAGGAAGACTATCCACAAACATAACTAACTGAGGAATGGGAAAGGTGGTTCAATGGTTAAGAGCACTTGTTAAGTGCTTGTTGGTTAATGGTTAATCACTAACTTGTTAAGTTAATGATTAAGAGGACCCTGGTTCAGTTCCCAGAACCCACATGGCAGCTCACGATCATCTGTAACTCTAATTTCAGGGAATCTGATGCCCTCTTCTTGACATCTGCAGACACCAAACATGCAGGGAATGAACATTATACTTGCAGTCAGAATATCCATATGGGTTTGAGAGCCATGTTTGCTGGGTAAGTGTCTCCCCTCCAACCTCCCACCAAAGAAACTTCTCTTTACAGCCAATGGACACCATCAAAGGAATCCACAACTTGCTACAATACAGAGATCAGTGGATTGTAGGGAGCTCAGCCCCACTGGAAACAATTTACATCACATCTCCTGCATCTGCGGCTAAAGCAACATTGCTGAAGAAAGGATGGAAAGATGGAAAGATCCAGAATAGCAGGACTTCTACTCTGAAGCAGTCGCTCCTGGAAACAGCTGGGTGAACAAGACTCGAACAATGGCAGTATCAATAGATATGCTAATGTGGAAGAGGGGAATCTCACAGGGAGGTTCCACCCTAACCAAAGAACTGCAGAAATCTATTGACTTCCCTAGAGAGGGAGAATTATCCTCTCCCAGGGATGAGGCCCCTCATTGCTGAAGCCATAGACACACAAATAACAAAAATGGACTCTGCAGGTTCTGTTTATATCTGTGCATACTTATACAGGCATACACATAAACACACATACATGTATATGTGTATATATGCACGAAAATAAAGAAAAAGAGGCTAGAGGCTATCAATTTGAGACTTGAGGGTACATGAAAGCAGTTGGAGGGAGAGGACTTGGGATGGACTAGAGGGAGTAAAGGGAAGGGGGAAAATGATGGAATTATATTTTAACTAAAATATATAAAAACATGCACATAAAAGAAGTAAATCTTAAAAAGCATAATTAATTGCTTCAATGCAGAGACCTTTCTCATGGAGTTCTTATCTACGTAAGCAATCAGACATACTCTTAGGGGCAAGTCAATATCCACTTTGAATTGAATTTGTTGCCTAATCACTATGACCTGCTTCATACAATTATGCAGTTCTCTGAACAAAATATCTAGCCCGGCTTTGCCAGATCAAGGGATGTGAAACAAAATGATGTCACCTATTATAGACATGCTGTAGATATGACTGTCATTCTCCACAAGTGAAGGCTCCTTGCATCTCTTTCCTCTCTTGTCTGGTAATTCTTCAAAAGATAATATATCTCCCCCAATCAACTAATAGGATATGTCTTTGATCTGTTTTTTGAAGTTTTGAAGTATATTGGAGGTGTTATATTGGAAGTATATTGAAACACTTAGAGAAGTGTTCTCTGAGTCTCTTTGTTACCTTTCACTGATCTGTTCTGCGTTGCTTCTGAATTAATGATTGCTAATTAATTAGTCAACTTATAGTTTTGAATACAAGATTGAAATTCTTGAATGAAACACACTGAAAGCTCTTGCTTGGGGCATATGACTTGATGGAATGTAATAGAAATCAGTTCTTTGGCATATTTTGATTTTAAACTTTGTTCTGTTTCTTTCAAGGGCAGGTTTTGTTTTAAGACTGTGTGACTTGTGTTGAATATGGGCACCGTCATAATTGAATGAATCTTTAATTGTAGACTTTGCATGGCTTTCAAAAGAAAGAATCATTTCCCTTTAATTATCTTTGGTTAATTATCTCTACATTAATGGCCTGACTGCGGTTATCCATCACACGAGAAGTATAAAGAGAGGGCTACAGCACAGGAACACACCCCTAGACAAGGTCTTTTCTTCCCACTGTCGAAGACGCTTAATGTTCCTATAAATGGGTCCTACAAGGTCAAAAACTCTCCAGATCTGGGGTTGTGATTAATTGACTCAGGACTTCTGATTCATAACATGTCAAAATTATTATGTTAATTATGGCCAATTATTTATAAGCAAAGATGCCCATACTTATTGCTTTCAGAAAAATGGAAAATTTTCTGATATGTGTGATTGAAAGCTCCAGAGACAGAAGTTGCTTTAGACAGTGCTTAGTGAAGGAGTTCAACAATAGATTTCAAGCCATCCTCTTCATAATTTGTTCTTCCCCTGAGGTGGCTTAATTTAGATGGTGCCTTGCTAGATAGTCAAGAATGACTTAGCAATTCCTATTCTCCTAGAAACTTCATGGAAATACAATTTTCTTTCCTTAATTGGCAAGCATAGACCTAGCAGAATTTCTTTGGAGTAGTTTGTCTGACTTGCCTTCTGTTAACTAATTATTGTGGCCAGGAACATCCTACTTACAGAATGATATTTAAACTGTTGTCTTCTGAGTCTCATCTATCCATGAAACAAGAATTCAGAACAGGAAGAACTGGATTCCCTAATGATTTAGACTGTTATTATTGTTAAACAGGGGGATGGGTATGGGGTTATAAAAATCTGTTGTTATGTTCTGTCAAGAACGTGATGATTTTGTTTAGTATCAATTGCTGAGCAGAAGTTTATGTGGTAAACAAGTAGTGAGCAGTAGAGGCAAACAGTACCTCAATACTTAGAGATGACTGAAGCTCTAACAACTTGGAGAAGTGAAAACAGGTGGTGGGTTTTGTGGTTAAGTTTCATGGCTCTCTATGCAGTATCACTTTTACATGGGTAGGACACTCAAGGCTCTAGGACCTCATGATAAGCATTTAAACATGTTCATATTCATATGTGTGTACCAAGTTCAAGTGAAATGGAATTGTTTGTATTCAATAGTAAGTTAGAAGAGCTTTGTTTTTATATCAAAATGTTTTATGAAGTGTCTTCTGTGTGTGACTTTGGATGGTATAGAGGCCTTAACAAGAAAGCAAAGAATACAATTTAAGGAACTGTTGCACGGAATTATAGAACATGAAAATCAATCACTCAAGGCAGGAAGGAAGTCAAGAGCTTCATTCTTATCTCACTCAGTAGCATTACATTGGCTTATGAGATAGCCCGAGAATGGCATATGGTACTCACAAGGCTTCAACTTTTTCTACTGCAGACACAGCTTCATCATGCTTTTTTACTTAGAGAATATTGTAACTGATTCCATAATCCCATCATGCTATGTCCTTATTTCATTAATTATGACAAAAAATACTCTGCAGTCAGATCTAAAATATTAAAATCTGTTCCTTACAGGACTCTATCTCTCTCAACATGACCCAGTCTCCCATCGTATTTCTTCTGGAATCAGTCAAACTAATTTTATTAGTAGTCACACATGAACCCAAACCCATAATAATCAGCATTATAATTTCATACATGTTCTATACTTCATTTTTTTCTGACCTTACTCCCAACCTAGACAACTTCAACATTCAGTTTTCCTTAACAAGATCATTGGTTCATTCTTAAGACCTTTCTTTATTCCTAAACACTTGCACTAGTTTCATTATTTATGTGGCTTAAATCCCATAACCAATCAACACAACCATAATTTGGCTTGCATTCTCAATCCCTACTTAGTAACTCATTCTTCACCCATTCACCTTCTGTACATGCATAACCCATGTGACAAAGACAAACAAATAACTATGTTGACTGCTTTTTACAAATTCCATGACCAAAATTCTCTTGTAAATTCTTATTGCTCTTTCCAAATCTTGCTATATTGTTCTGGGTTATTGACTCCAACCTTTTTAAATGACTATCTCTTATGTGGTTCTTCTGTCTAGAATCTAACAACCATAATTTCCTCTCCTGCTCTCACTTTAGACTGATTACCCTGTTTTGAAATTTAGAGATCAATAGGAAAAAAAAAAACTTTAGAAGACTGTGGTAGTTTCAATGTAATTGCCCCCATAAGCCCATAGGGGATGGCACTATTGGCAGGTGTAGCTTTGTTGGAGTATGTATGGCCTTGTTGGAGGAAGTGTGTCACTGTGGAGGCATGCGTTGAGATCTCACATATGCTCAAGCCACACCTGGTATCTCTGTTCACTTCCTGTTGTCTTTATATCAAGATGTAGAATTCTTAGTTCCTTCTCCAGCACAATGTCTGCCTGCAGGCCTCCCTGTCCCATCATGATGATAATGAACTAAACCTATGAAACCATAAGCTAGCCCAAATTAAATGCTTTCCTTCGAAAGAGTGACTGTGGTCATGGTGTCTCTTTATAGCAATAAAAACCCGAAGACAAAGACTTTGATTTCAAAGCTCAAGCATAATGTCTACTCACCTTCTACCATGACTTATTCCATTTAACTGTGTGGTAATAAACATTCTCCCAACTAGTGCACTGGATTCCACTCACTCTAGATCATTTTCTCATGCCGATTCTGCACCTTTAATTTTTTCCTTTCCATCTATCTTTGTATCTGCATGCAATCCTGAAGGGATGCCCATGTCGTAAATGCTTTCATAACAAACACAGATTGCAGTTCAGAAGTGGAGTCTCCTGGCTTTCAGCAGGATGGGAAAGAAGTGACAAAATACTTCTTGGTGCCCCTTTGCATCTCCTCCACCACCTAATGTCCCTGTTCCCTTTTCACCCAGATTACTTCAAATTTGTTGGAACCTCATTCTTGTTCTCTACACTGTTGAAGACATTCCCCTGAGAAATTTGTTTCCATCACTCTCCAAAATTCTTTTGTTCTATTTTACCAGTAGATTCTCTAGTGATCACATCAGTGTTCAAATCCAACAGAGAACTTAACTTAATCCAGACCTTGCATCTGGCATATTGATCATTCCCTTCACTTTGTTTACTTCCAGGACTCTACATTCCTAAGGCTTTTCTCCTGCCATACTCTTGTTAGATTTTTCTCATTATCTTCATTTCCATAACTTTGATGCTTCACTTCAGTACTACCCCTTGGGCATTTTAATGAGTGATTTTTTTTGGTAATTTCTGATGACTTAAATGTGAATATATATATATATATATATATATATATATATATATATATATATATATATATATATATCCCTTTAAAACCTATCTATTAAATGGTGTGTTTGTGTCAGTAACCTGTGCCATAAACAACATCCCTTCAAATCCAAGAACATCTTAAACTTAAACAAACAAAACTAAAAATGGCAACCCAACCCTGAATTCCTAACCTCTCTCCCCCATCAAAACCATAAATCTTTCTGCTTGCTCAGACCAAAAGTGTGGCTTCATGCTGGTTCCTCTTCTGCTTTCACATTACTCATCTTATCTGGCAGAAGATCATGTCAGTTAACATTCACAACTATAGCTTTCAGGCACATCTTACCACAGGCACATCTCTCTACTCCCTTGAGAGCATGCGACCCAAATCTCCACCGTCTCATATTTTGTTTACTAAGGCACTTCTCAATGCTGTTATGCTGGCCTTAACTTTATTTCCTCAAAACAGGCAGAACTCTCTTGCTAAAATATAAAGAACAAGATGCCCTTCTGCTTCCATCCATCCAAGAGGTTTCAAACCCCTGTACCTGTAAGCCAGCCCAATTAAATGTTTTCCTTTACAAGAGTTGCTGTGGTTGTGGTGTCTCTTCCAAGCAATAGAAACCCTAAGACACAAGGTCTCACTATATAGCTCTAGCCAGCCTGGAAATCACTATGTAAAACAGGCTAACTTCAAATTCACTGAGATCCTCCCAGTGCTGGGACTAAAGGCCTGTTCCATCAAGTCTGCCTTAAATTATGCTTAAAATTTCCAGTTTCTGAATGTTTTGTGTTTCCTGCTGCTGGGACTATGTATGATACATATTCTATTTAATTAGGAACAAAGAAAACACTGTAACAGCATCCTATAAAGAATTAATTAAGGGTGTCCCTTCCCAGTATCTGAGCTTCGTGGAGTATTTTTTTCACTTGTCTATTGTATTCCAGATACAGGCACTTTGCTCTTTCTTTTGATATCTTAGGAGTTCTATATGGACTATTAAATCTGTCCAGTCTCTTATTCATGTCTTCATTCAAAAGCTGTCTTTCTAGAGCCACTGCCCACGGACACTATTTAAAATCACAAGTTCTGTCCTATTCTTACCCCATCCCGTGTGTCTGATTTTTACCTCTATTATGTGACATATCTGTGTGACGCCTTTAAAAAAATCTTTGTGTGTGTGTGTGTGTGTGTGTGTGTGTGTGTGTGTGTGTGTGTGTCTGTGTAGGGTGTGTGTGCTTGTATATTCACGTGTGTGTGCAGATGAGCATGTGACATAGCATGCATGTGGAAGTCAGAGGCGACCTCAGGCGGCCATCTCCATCTTTACCTTATTTGGGACAGGCTCATTTGCCACAGCCTGTACCAGGCCAGCTGGTGCCAAGCTTCTAAGAATTCTCCTATCTCTGCTTCACATACTGTTCTCGAATACTGGGAGCATAGACGTATGCTGTCACATCCAGCCTTACATGGGTTCTGGGGATTTGAACTCAGCTCTTCATGCCTGTGTGTCAAACACATTGTCCATTGAACCATTTCTTCAGCCCTCTCTATTATCCCATCTTCTTTCGATTTTTTTTTCAGCTCTTGCCACTAGAATGTAAGTTTAAGTAGAAGAGGGAACCTGTTCCTGGTTTTTGTAAGAACCCTGAGACAGAGCAGATACGCAATTGATATTGTTGAATGAATGAGGAATATAAATGCAGAAGAATATTATGTAAGGTTAACGAGAAGAAAGCACTCTTTTTGTTGGTAATATCAGAGAAATGGCATTTGAAAGTCGCTTTCTTTCAAATGGACATATGCTGGACATGACAGCAAGTACCTTGAATCCTAGCACTCAGGAGGCAAAGGCAGGTGGATATCTGTGAGTGTGATGTCAGCCTGGTTTACAAAGTGAGCTCCCGGACTGTCAGAGCTGTTACATAGAGAAACCCTGTCTCAAAAAAAAAAAAAATTAAAAAAAGAAAAGAAAATGGACATATGAGATGAATGATGAATAAATGATTTTCCTACACCATAATAACAGTTTCAACATGCTCACACTGATGCAAAAGCAGTTAATATATACTCTATCTTTTAGTTGAACTGATGACTGTATATATAAACACAGAAGAAAATACGTTCCTGACAATGGGCTGAGACTAGAGAATGCAAAGCTCCCAATGCAAAGTCGAACAAACAGATCCACTATTAGTACAGAAGTGGCACACCAGGACTCTCAATTCCTTTTATGGGGTATTTATGGCAGAGTTGAAGAAGAGCTACAAGGTCATTGAGAAAATGAGAGAACTCCAGACCTCAGCACTGGCTGGGAGTGTGGAGGAGACTGCAAGATCGTGTCTTGAAAGGAGTTTTATGAGCAGAGAAGACAATATGATACAAGGTGTGTAGAACTTACATCTTCATTATCTTCTGACCTACAACAACACGGTTCTCTGTTTCACTTTGCCAGTTCAGTCTGGATTTTGAAACAACAGACAGGTTTAATTATTGCGGCTTCAAGTCGTTAACCCGAGAAGCTCTGTGGTACGCTGTAGGTAGAAAGTACTTATCACAGCTCAATGTCCTGTCATTCTGAGCTATTTAATAGCAAGATCACCAGCAGAACATCTGCCAATGAGCCTGATGCCGGGCCCTGCATCAGTTGTTACTGCAGAAGGAAAAAGAGCAGGATGGACATCCTAATGTGAGGAGGCACCCAGGCCAGGCATGGGTGCACAGCTGGATGTCTTTCCACTCTTGCTTGGTCGTGGATCATCTGTCCTCAAGTAACACCAAGGACCAAATTTACTGGTGCTGGATATGGCATTGGGAGCCCCAGGATTCCAATATTGGAATTCATTTCACACAGTGGTGAACAAAAGCCCGAAGCAGTGCCTTTGATAAAACACTGCATCTGTAATGAAAGGGAAGTAGAAGAAAGAAATAGGGCCAGGCTCTCTTCTTTTGCTCTCAATGATAATTGTCATGGTATTTAATTCACAGGAACATTAGTGGAAAAATCGTATATGCTCGTCACTATGATAAGTGCTCAAATTAGAGATCCAATATATCATCTTCTCAATGGAACTAGGAAACAGCAGGCAAAGTAGACATTGGCAAGTTTATATTTCAATATCAGAAGTATTATGAATTATACATGTGAAAGGTAGAACATCCTACTTGCCCGGGGAAAGAATTCATAGATTTGGTAGCATTTGGACTGAACCTGTAGCATTCTAAGAGCCCTTGTATGCGAAAGAATGGAGTAGACACTCCAACAGTTACGTTAGAAATGCAGATAGATATAACTATGCAAGCATATGGCATGTTACAGAAGTACAATCTACAGTGTTACATACCTTACATTCTTGACATCTTTGTAAATAAGATTTTAATGACTTTGGGGGCATGCAGTGACTTTGCAGTGATTGCCCTTTAAGAGCTCCTGTGCAAACTCTGGATTAGGGTCACCAGCATGAGTCTCGACACCTACACAGAAGTCTGGTTACGCCGCCTCTGCTCCACCACATAGAGCATCGTACTCAAACTGCCTTGATGACACAGTCAGTACCTCTTCAAAGTCTCATCGCAAAGCACTTATGGGTAGGATTTGAACCTGGAGTCCCTAACTCTGAATGAAGGTGCTGAGACTGATACACTATGTCATTTCAAAACCAGGCTCCATCAGTTTTGTGTCCTGAAATCCATGGACTGTATAGATCACAGCAGAAAGGTTGCTAGGGATTTATATGGGCGAGACATAGGGAAGTGACACTGTTAAGAAGAGAAAGATATGTTCTGTTTGAACAAATTTATAAAGCAGCAACCTTAGACTCAGAGATGTAAAATGATGCAACAAAATTATAATACCAGGCTTGATCTATGAACCGGCCTCACATAATGCTCCTTGTCGGAGCTAGTGGTTTCCGGAGGTGCGAGAAAACTGTCGCTCAGTTTTGCAAATGAAAGGTGCGTGTGGTAAAAAGCAGGAATCAACAGGGAAGGTGTATTTGTGACTCACAGTTTCCTCACCCCTTTTAAATGTCTTTCCCATTAACACTAACCGTGAAGTGCTAGTGAGTGTGTATATGGGAAAAGAAGAAGGCATTGTTTTAGTGTCACTCAATGAACCAAACAGTCAGAACCACGGCTTTCAACTAATTTCTGCTCCAAACCATCATTCTGAGGAATCAGAAGTCTAAGATAGAGAAAAGAGAAATGTCTTGGTTATTAATATATAACTATTCCATTCCCAAGTATGATGATGTCCTGAGTGACATGAAAGAAAGGAATTACATGCTCTTTCTCTTTTTCAGTGACTGATTTTTTTGGGGAGAATAAGTACTCATTTTCAATATCTCTATAAGTGAGCCTGGAATAAAAGTCATATTTTAATGCTTGGATTACAGACCAAAAATTTGGCGTAACAGCCCCATTCATATCTTTTCCATATGCCTGTTTCCACACAGCTCATGTTTCTTGTTTCTTAATTAGGAAATAAGGAAGTGGAGGTTTGGCGGGGGGTGGGGGTGGGGGGGGTGGGGAGAAATTGGGAGACTGAGACAGAGAGACAGAGATAGGGAGACAAGGAGACACAGAGGAGGCATGTAGAACCACCAAGGAGAAAACTCTTTCCTGTTTTGGGCTCTTTGCTAATACACAGAACAGTCATCAGCTGAAATACAGTCCCTTGGGGACCAGGTCGTAGAGCGCACGCTTCCTCCTTGGTTGCTGTTCTGAGCCAGATACTCTAAGATAAGGCTGTTGGTGCATCATGAAGACACACAACCATCCCTATTGTTGAGGTTCCTATGGGGTTGTGCAGATGGCACTGGGCGCCCCCCCCCCCCCCACCAAGAGACCCACTGAAGCCTCAGATAACTACAGCTTTGGCCAATAGTTTGTTTCTCCATCTGTGATGCTGAGCAAGAATCAGACAGCCAAGCCTCTCTCACCCTTCTGACCCACAGAGCTGTAATGTAATAAGTATTCATTGTGTTACGTTTCTGTAGTACAATTTCTCATAAAGAAACACGAAATACAATTATTGTCCTACTTCTTACTTTTTAGATATTACTTTTGTGGCCTTTAGTGCTAAAAGTAATAAGAACCTAGATTTTCTACTCCCATACTCTGTTCCATAAAAGATTACAGCTGGACCAAGTGTTCTAGAAAGTACCCTGTGTTCAGCAAGAAACTTCTAGTGGTCTTCATCTCCTCCAGCTTCCTATTATAAGGAAACACTATTGCTGTTGTTGCTGCTGCTGCTGCTGCTAATGATGATGATGATGATGATGATGATGATAATGATGATGAAGATGAGATGAGTGAGATTATGTGATGATGGTGATGGTGGTGGTGTTGATGATGACGACGACGACGACGATGACAAAACAATACCACCACTACATGTGTAATTACAGGTTTCAGAAGTTCACATTTATTGAATAATTTTACCCTTACAACAATTCAATGAGGTAGATATTATTTCCACTTAACATGAAGGAACTGAGAATCTGAGAGCAAACATGTGCTGTTGAAATGCACATTCACTATAATAATTGGTATCCCAAATCATATGTCCTGACTCCAAAAGTAATATTTTATATAATATCAAGCTTGCAATGAAAATGACTGTCTAACTTGGTTCCCTAAGCCTTGAGACCCTCTTAACACCTTACTCTAGTTGATAACAAAGGGATTTGACAATTTTTCCTCTTTCATCCTGGTGTTTAGAAGTAGGGAAATGGCCCAGGCGGTGGGGGTGCACGCCTTTAATCCCAGCACTCGGGAGGCAGAAGCAGGCAGATCTCTGTGAGTTCGAGGCCAGCCTGGGCTACCAAGTGAGTCCTAGGAAAGGCGCAAAGCTACACAGAGAAACCCTGTCTCAAAAAACCAAAAAAAAAAAAAAAAAAAAAAAAAAGTAGGGAAACGGGGCTTGATTGTCCTCACTGTTTGCTTCAGTTTCTTCTTAGACATCATTTAGTGAAATTTGCCAATAACCAGTAACCAAATGACTGGATTTGAAACACTCTTTCCTGCTTCAGGGGACTGATCATATGAAAATAATAAACACCGAGACTATTGTCTTCTTTGGCTATCTAGGTTAGCAACTCTATTTACTTTTGTGATTTTTATGTTCTTTATTTTTATTGTCTCATTATCTCATAATCAGAATGCAAACAATATGAAAGTAAAGAACTAGAAAGGCTAAAAGATTTCTTTAGCCTTTGAACAAATAATTCACTTCCAGCATTTGGCAATGAGTTTCACTTTAAGGAGGAAGAACAATATCTGTAATATGGTATTTGTTTTACCCTTTCATTCCATATATACAAGATATTATTACTGAATTTTTATGGACTCTTGTACAAAAATTGTAAAGGTCCTTAAAGCCACCATTCTTAACAAGATCAAGCATTTCAATCATTTGAGGGAGATTTGGCTGTCTGGGGCACACCACAGGTACGTGCAATTAGCCTGAAGGAATAAGTTTACTTCTGGCTCAGAACCACTTGCCCTGGCATCTAAAACACAGTCATCCTGTGACTCAGCTGTCATAGTTGAAAATAAATCAGTGAGTTAAATAAATGAAAATCAGGTAATAAAATAACAATTTTAGCATTCTATTTTGAAGGGTGTGGTCTCACCATATAACCCAAATTGGCCTGGAATTTGCTCTATAGCACAGACTCGTTTCCAACTCATAATCCTGTTGCTTTTGCCTCCTGAGCATTGGGACTGGAGGAATGATCTACTACACATGGTTTAAAATTGTTTAAAGCATTCAAATAATAGTCATCCCGGGAGAGAGTACAGCTCGTGATCCGCTAGCAGATGTTGTTTGCATGCTTGCATCTTCCTATCCATGTATACCTTTCAGAAAGGCGTTCTTTACATTTCAGTGTTTTTAAATGTTTGAAGTACTCAAGGCAAAACTGTGTGAACTATTCTTAGAAGGATTTTTGAATAGTGAGTAATTTCCCCATGATGCCGAGAAAGAAAATTCTTCTTTGTTCAACACTGCAGTTTGTTCTCGTGTATCAAGACTCTGAAATATGAATTTCTGCCAAACTAAGGAGAGTTTTTAATTATTACCAAATAACACTGTCTATATTAGAAAAACGTTGAAAAATTCAAATACTTAATGGCAATAGAGCCCAATCAGAAAGAGAGAAAATGCAAGGAGGGTAGTCACAGACTCCATGACACCCATGGGTACTGCTCTCCACTGAGTTCTTCTGAGCTTCAGCATGGTCAGTTTGAATTCCCTGTTTAACTCTTTAGATAAATGGATCAATGATGCTTTCTAATGACCGTGTTACATGCTCTGCTGTGTTCTAAATGCCTTCAATTCTTCTGAGGCTCCCTGAATTTCCAAAATGAAATGGCTCATTTGCGGACAGTTTGAGCATCACATTCTTAGAGTACTAACTAAAGCCACTAAATGGAAAGTAACCAAACATGACAACTTTCAACTTTCAAAACATGCTTTCTCTTAACCAGAAACCGTAATTATTGTAATTAAGTCTGTCAATGACTTTCACTTAGGGAGCACTTATATGAAAGCTTTATTCATTTCTGTGTGGGCTTTCATCTTGATAACTTGGCATACTCAGGTTGGACGTGAGCATCGGAGTCCTTTGTTGTTTGACTATGTGAAGTAACAGAATAAAGACTGAAGGTCCTTCTTTGCATCATCATCTAAGTATCTCATCCTCATCTCATTTGTAGAAGAAGACAATGCTATGTGTTCACAAAGTTCAGTGTAATTTTCCCTTCCTAGTGACAGTAGAATATATGTTGTAGGCTTCTATATGACTTCATCAGGACCTTGGAAACAGTTCTCGTTTATAAAATATAAGGGAAAGGAAAAAAAGGGGTGTCAATTTAAGCTCAATTATAGAACAACTGCAAGCTACACATTTCACATGGCAAGGACACAAAACTGCAAGCCCCTATGCTGGACATTTGGCATCAGCAAAAATAAGATGTGTGATGGGAAGTTACTGAAATCTTTGTCCAGCATAGCTTATCTTACTCTAGTAGAGATGATGGCTGGAACACTCCCACCAAGTTCCAAAGAGCAGTGTTAGATAGTTCATAGATTATAAATACACTCTACCAACCACTCTATTCGATTGTTTGCTTGTGCTGAGACAATTCCAAGGGCTAAACAAGCCCTTTATTTTCAGCTATTGCCTGCAAACACTTTGTTAAAAGGATGATTTGTAGTCCTCCTTGGCTGGAGAAAATCAGAGCCTACAAGGGTAAAAGAGAGGTAAAAATTAATGGTTCTTAAACAATTTGTGCATCAGAATCACCTGAGAAGTTTAAGTGGTGCCTTGCCCCGCCTTTGTGATGCTCATTTAGTTCACCATGGGAGCAGCAAGAAATGTGTGTTTCCATAGTACCGTAGGTACAAATGATTTTAATATGAATGATTCAAAGAATACAGCTTGTCAAGGTTAGGGCAAGTTGAATCTTTCTCAGTCATAATCTGAACCACACTATAGGAAATAGAAAAAGTGTAAAGAGTATTGTGGGTAACAGTTTTCCAAGTGAGACTCATGGGGTACCTACCTTATTCAAATTACCAAGGGTACACTTGAACAAGACAAACTCCTAGACTGTGCCCCCCCCACCCCTGCCTCAACTTGTGAAACAGCCACTGTAGTGAAGGAAGACTGCTTCATGTCTTCGGTGTGGAGGTGCTCCCAAAGGGACTCCCAGATACACGAAAGTCTGCAACCATTGTCATAGGAGTTATTTACCCTGTTCATGCTGTAATAATTACTTCAAGTTATTTCTAGATTGGAATCTTAGTTTATTCAACCACTTTAAATCACCTATCTGGAAGAAAATATATAATTACTGGAGGTCTCAGTAATTTTGAGAGGTCACTCTAGAACTCATAATGTGTACCACAGCTTCAAAAAGTTAAATTCTGGTGTTAATGGACACAGGTAATACACTTTTATATTTACCTTGGGGAAATTTAAAGCACGGTTTTAAAGTCAAGAGGACAACAATTCTAGTTTTTAAGGTTATAATACGTAAAAGCAAAGTTGTATAAAATCATAACACAGCAAGTTTAGATGACCCACTAGACATTTGATATAACACAGCTCTGTTTGTAGAACTTTCTTGTAATGGCTAATCTTGGTTGTTGACTTGAATACATTCAGCATCAATTAAAACCCAAGCAGCTGGTCATGCCAATGAGGGATTTTCTTGGTGAGATCATTTGATGTGGAAAGATCCACACTAAATCTGGGCCACACCTTCTGGTGGCAGTCTACGTGAAAGCACATTAAGGAGTGAATCATTTACCTTTTGCCTGCTTACCCTCATGCTTGCTGACAAACTCATCTATATTGTTGTTGATGCCTTTTCCCCTACATTGGTAGTAGAACCTATTTCTTTAAGATGCCAATGTAGACTAAAAACCAGCAGCTTTTTCAAAATATGTCTTCAGCAGGGACTGCTGAGACAACCATTTTTGTGGACTGAATAACTACTGAATTCTTGGCCTTTCCTTTGGGAGACAGCCATTGCTGAACTACCTGGATCACAGCCGATAAGCCGCTCTAATAGAGTCCCCTTTGAACACACACACTCTCCATTCTATTTGTTCTGTTCCTATAGAGAACTCTGATGTATCTGTTTTTTATATCATGATATACATGACTGTGATAAATTAGTTCACTTAGGATGCATGGAATAAAAATTCTTTCACATGCATCCACTAGTGTTGGTTTGAGAGCTGGCACTGGAAAATGTGAGAGAAGCCCAGGTTAGAGGCCCAAGTCTATTGCTAACTGTCTGAGCACCACTGGGAAAGTCACTCACCCAAGATATAGTTTCTTGTTCTGTGCTGAATTAGGACATTTAAAAAAAAGAAATGTTGCATATGCATTAAGCTTGTAGCATATCATTTAATGCTCAAAACATACAGTGAGATTAATAATAGTACTTCCATTTTAGCTAGCAGAACACTAAGGCTCAAAGAAATCATAGTCCAAGAGAAAAGAAAGAAGGAAGGCTATACTTGACTTTAAGTTCATGTTCCTAAAGAAAACTATTACTTACATAATGGTATGCCCAATTAACCAATAATTATGCCATTTCAATGATAGATAGCGATGGCCCATAAGTAAAATTCCTTGTTATTTGTATCATTGAAATACATGCCATTGACTATCACTTTATTGTGGCATGATGGGTCAAGGGATAATGTTAATTTCTGAGTCTTTCTTCATAAGTTGAAAACATAGGTCAGTATCTTTCAGGCTCTTAGATAGCCAAATGCCCCAAAATATGACTTTATGTTGCTAACTATGTACTTACATTTCAAAGAAAATCAATATCAAAAATTAGCTTTGAGAGTATCGAAATTACACCACTGTTTAAAAGAATTTGTTTTTCCTATCCATACCTCTGCCTTTAGTTCTTTATTTTATTTTTATCTCTAAGAAGAGTATGACTCCAAGCACTTTGTCTGCAAGACCTAAAGAAATCCCTCACACCTACCAAGAAACTTTCTTTCTGCTGGCTAGCTTCCCTAGCATCAGAAGGTGCTGTTACAGGCTGGGAAAGAAACAACATCAATTGTCTTACTCAGCACTGAATCCTGCATGATACAATACCAACCTCCCAGGCAAGATATGTCCACTGGTGCAACAGCAGCATGATGGTTATGGGGTAGCCAACTACTTTCTGATTTTTGGTATTTAAAATATTGTCAAATCCCATGGTGGGGGGATGCATAGGTCTTAGGTGGAACTTACTATTGCTATGTTGCTAAATGGTCATATTGTCCTACAAATTGCCTTCAAAATATTTATACTTCTAACCATAGACCTCTGCTGGTCAGAAAAGCTTCTTTTTGCAGTTGGATGGAGTCTATGAAGATACTCATAACTAGTCAATGTGATAAGAAATGATGGTGAGTACTCAACTCTAAACAGAACAGCCTTATCAATCACCCTGCCATGCCTTAAAGAACACTGTGGAAGAGGAGGCAGAAAAAATTATGAGTTGTAAAATAGGAAGAATTGGTGTGAAATGCTTCGTTCTAGACGTGACACATCTGTTGGCACTTGGAGCAGCTGTGGTTATCTGCACAAGCCAACCACATTCTAGCTTGAAGGGTAGAAGAGCTGCTGAGAAACCAGGGGTTAGGGAGAATCATCTTTCTTTGGGGTAGTGGCACTGGCAGCAGCCTATGCTTCAGTTGATGGTCCTACATCCATGCACATATTGGTAGCAGGGCTTGGTGTGTAATTATTTTCATTAAGGCTTGAAGTTGGGAGGGGGACTTGCTGTTAGGATCCAGGGAGAGTTCCTAAAGCGAAATGAAGACTAGTGGTGGCTGTGATCATCCTTCATTGTATACATGCGTGAATTTTTCTTTTCTTTATTTACTTATACTTTTTAATACTTACTTTTATTCTGTCTACTAACTCTATGTGTGTGCACCATGTGTGTGTAGGAGTCCTCAGAAGTCAAGTCATTAGATTCCATAGAATGTGGGTTGCAGACAGTTATGAGTCACCATGTAGGTGCTGTGAACCACACCTGGGCTCCTCTGTTAGAGCAGTCAGTGCTCTTAACCACTGATCCATCTCTATAGCTTCAGGTACGAAATCTTTAGAGTACTTTTTAAAAGGACACATAAGTGACAAAGGTAATTTCTAAATTTTTTCCAGAGATATTTTACAGTGGGTATGCTAATAAGAAATAAGGCTAATTTGGATTGGACTGGATCCTTTTCTCCCCTCATAGAACACGAAGCCATGTCTATTACCTGTTTTCTGACAGCTAAGTTGAGGCCTTTGAACATCTCTTCAGAAAACGATGCCATTTGACATGAGACCTTTGGTCATGCTAAGTCATTTCTGTTGACTACCACATCCAGGTACATATTCCATAGTGAGTAATGTTTTAGACAGGGGGTGCTCTAGTTTCAGCAGATAAACTGTAGGATTTTTCACTTGTGTTTTATCTCACTACCGTTCCCTTTGTGCTTGAGAGAGCCTGGCCCTGGACCAAGCACACTAGCAGCAAGGGGCTGCTGTACTGAAGGTGACTGCTCGCATCGAATGGTGTCTGCTGTGACTGTTTGTGATTTACTTCTGTTTAGAAACAGCAGATTTTGTGCTTGTAGCTTTCTTCTAGCAAACATGGAACACACAGAGCTGCGAGAAGATACAGCGATTCTCAGCTGTCTCCTGGGCTGGAGGATTTATCAGATCAATTCTATTATGAAGGCCAGATGTTTTCAGGGTGGAGAAGGAATACACATTTCCCATATGTTCTCATAGCCAACTTGCATTATCGAAGGCCAGAGTTGTCCATGGCACTTGGGGCCCTATTTCAGCATACATTCTTTGGCTGAATACTGTTGCCCTGAAATCACATACTAGGGACCCACAGATGAAGGTTTTTTGTTTGGTTGGTTGCTTGGTTTTTGTTTTGTATTGTTTTTTACTCTTTGACTTTATTTTTATAAATTTAAGTCAGGATATAATTGAAAATATACACTCAAATATTAATGTTTCCTACCTCATAAAAGAAACTGGATGATCTGTCATGCAGAGTCTAATTCAGTGGCAACAAACAAACAGAGCTGAGTGAGCCCTCATGTGTTCTTCAGTTATCTGTAAGCTCAAGGGCTCCTGATGGGACCCCAGTGTGAAAGTAAAGTGCTATGTGCCTTTTACTGTCGTGTGAATATTTGCAGAAAAGCCTGCAACGCTGAACCTGCTCAATCTATCCTGTTGGTGTGGGATGGAGTGCGTGGGAGTTAAACTTGCATTTGTCCCCTTTTGTCCTTTTCTCTTACCTTCTGACCCTTGGAGGAACGTGAATTCAACATCTCTTTTCAGAATTGTGAAGAAAGAATGTAAGTGCCAAACCCTACCTACAGTTCCATTACAGTTCGTTACTAAATTTTTCTGCTGCGATCTGAACAAAGCAAGATCCTTCCATAAGCTCCACTTCTCATAGAATGCCAACTCAGTGTCTTTGGTACTTTCGTAGATTTCCAATACACATCAGTAAAAAAGAAAAACAAAACAAAATAACCCCTTACATTTTCTACCTAATCCAAATCTCAATTTCCTGAAATGGAATTTTCTTTAGATTTGAATATGAAAGCCAGAAAAGGCAAAATGAGGAGAGGGCATTAAAAATCTGTTAGTACAGAAGACATGACATAAAAATATACCTTTATTGAGACTGACAACATTAGGAAGTTTAGAACACACTATTTACAGGGAGGCAACAGGAAGCATGAATTCCTCTGAGAAAGTTTGATCCTGGGGGGCAAAATGTGCTGTAGGTTTGTTGCTGAGCCCTCTCCTACAGTGTCGACCAGAACCTGCTCCTTTTCAAGTCACTCCCTTGGGTACACACTCCCTTGGGTACACACACCCTGAATGTCAAAGCCCTGCTCCCTTGGGTACACACACCCTGTGAGTGTCAAAGCCCTGCTCCCTTGGGTACACACACCCTGTGAGTGTCAAAGTCCTGCTCCCTTGGGTACACACACCCTGTGAGTGTCAAAACCCTGTTTCCCTAGGTACACACCCTGTGAATGTCAAAGCCCTGTTCCCTTGGGTACACACACCCTGTGTCAAAGCTCCAGTATACTTTACCGCCCATATCATAAGGAAACACCAGTTCTTAGCTACTTTTGAACCACGGGGCAAGATCAGACTCTAGACAACTTTTACATACTGACCTTCTAGGGCCCGAGAAGAGTGTGCTCTTCCGAGGCCATTAGAGGCAATAACTGCAATCAGGTGCTTCCGGTCTTTTGTCTCCTAGAAATAAATAGTTTTTAAAAAATCAATAAAGGGGACACAAATCTGATAGTCTATTTAGATGATAAAAATGTCAATTATTCCCAAAGGTTTGTGACCCAGAGAGAGAGTTGGTAGAAATAGCAGCCACCACCCTCCACATAAAGTGATTATAGAATATAAAAGTCGTTGTTATTGGATAAATCTGTGAAATGGTGCCGTGCAAGAGCTGAGATCTGGGGAGCGGGTTCGGGTCTGGTGCCATTTTGCAGCCACTGACTTTCCGACTCTTGGAGAGCAGGCTTACAGAGGTGTGTTTCCCACTGGGGTTGGGTATGCATCTCTGCCCGGCTCTTGCTCCTGAGGTGACTTTCTCCTTCACAGTAGGTGACACAGCAGCGACAAGCTGCCGAGGGCTTCCCTCGGTGCTTGGACATGATGCCCGGGGCTGGCGCTGCTCCAGACACCCGCTCTAAGCTCCGGAGTTCTGGGGGCTCTTTCAAACGACTTCTCCTCTGAACGTGATCCAAACTGGTGTCAGACTGAGAAGAGCTGCTCTCATTCCAGCCAGAGCTGGCGCTCAGGCTTCTCAGGGGAAGAGCCAAGCGCAAGGCCTTCCAGAACTTGGAGCCAGAATGTTTGGACTTCTCTCCCTTCCAGCTCACAAAAGACACAGACTCCTTCAACTGCAGGATGCCTGGGTGGGGATGCTCGAGGGGACGGTACTCCACCACAATGAGCTTGGTGGCAATGGAGTTCTGGCACATGACGCCCAGCTTAAACTCCAGCATGCTGATGCTCTTTTCTGTCACATAGTCAGGGCTCAGGACAACAATCATCCTTCGGCTCCGCTGAATGAAATCAAACACTGCTTCCACCGTATCTACAGGGAAATGGAAAGATAGCATAGCATCTGGTAATGATGTCTTCATGCCCAGTTGGTCACTTTCTAGTCCTAAAAGGACGGGCATGAACAAACTTTTGAGAAAATAGAATGTCAAGAAGTCAAGATCAAGTAGCCAAGTAATCTCATTCACAACAAACTGCGAAGAATTTGTTCCTTGTAAGAAAGAGGAGTCCCTTGAATTTGGTCTCTCCCTACACAACACCCCCTTCCACTGCAGATCTCTTCGTGAAAATGTCTTCCCCATCATAAAAATAAAGGGAATGTGAATTTGAAGATCTATTTCAAAAAGCAGCGCTCTCTCTCTCTCTCTCGCTCTCTCTCTCTCTCTCTCTCTCTCTCTCTCTCTCTCTCTCTTCTTGTAAATCATTTCTTGTTTTAGAATTTTTATTTCCTTAAGTTTTATCTGGTGGCCTTAGATCAGATATATATCTTCAAACATTTGAAGTAGCTAGGTGCTATTGTGATATTACTGCTTTTTCTTCTTACATCTGGATTAAGCGACTTCAAGTATTTACTCTTATTCTATACCATACATAAGTTCAAGAACCCCCATCTCTTCACAGTCCTGAGAATAATAATTCAACTTGTATATATGTATTCTAGAAAAATATTTTGAATAAAAAAGAACATACTTACTTCTCCAGAAAGTCTGATTGGCAAATTACCAGGATTTACCACCTCCCTAGATTCTGAGTTACAGCCAGCCCCAGGTACTTAACATTTTGGACACAGTAAGTATTGGTCTCTATAACTAAGATTTCCTTCCTTCCTCGTTCCCTCTTTCCCACCTTCTTTTCTTTGTTGCTTCAATTTTCTTTTGCTTTTTCTGTCTCCTGTGTGTATGTATGTGTGTATAAAGAAGTGGCCTAAAGTCAATTTAAGAGCCGAATGCCACCATAGTAGTTGAGAATCAATCAATTAATTAAGACTTCTGGCAGAGCACTCGATTCTAATGTTTGCTGAGGGGATATGGACAGGTCCCAAAGGACAATTCTTCAAATGAATGCAGTATTTAACCCACGGTGAATTGCAGGGACTTAGACAAGATGAGCAAGGAAAAGAAAGCCCACCGGTGGGACTCTTACTACCCACAACTTTGAAAACATATGGCAGCCAGTGCTGAGGCTGTGTTTGCTTTTTTTTCAGCCTATAGAAACATTAAGAATTTGCAGTGAGTTTGATAGCCATGAATTTGAGAGGAATGAGGAAGCCAGGATCCTTCCCCATTCATTCTTTCTAATGAGCAGAGTGAATTCAACCTGAATTTGACTAAAAATTAGAAGACTTTTTTCATTCTGATATTGAAAGATTTAATTTTTCAGTTCTCAAAATCACAGGTGTGGATGCAGATGTGCAGGTGTGCAGGTGTGGATGCAGCTGTGTAGGTGTACAGGTGTGTATTTCAGTAACTCCCTTGTCCCATTCTTCCTACTCAGATTTGATGAACTGTCTTTAATATATTAGACATCACACCTGTGAGGATTCTGCTGCTTTACCTGGATCATAAGAAATAGAAAATAACCTTAAGACAACATGGCTAGATTTTCAACACAGGGAACTTACACAATCAAATCCCACAAGTGTATATGTAACCATATTAAAAATGTTTGTTAGGAAAATGTGTGTTGTTTTCAATGGGCTAACAAGGATGGAAGTAAAAGATAGATCTTAAACATTGTTTTGGGCTTGTGGAATTTTATATATATATATATATATATATATATATATATATATATATATATATATATATATATATATATATATATATATATATTACCTTTAAAGAAAGTGGGAGGTTTCCATTTGAAAGAGGACAGTGTGGATGCAGATCTGAGTGGTGGAAACAGACACTGACAAAGAACTGGAGTTGTTCCCAAGATGGGGCTTCTCCTGTGCTCGAATCTTTACTTCATAATTTAGAAACCAGCAGCTTCCTTTTATGCTATTTAAAATAACTCCCAGATTTTCAAAGCTATTTGAAGATGAGGGTGATCATTTATAATGCTAGAGTTTGTATGGAAGTGTAATGAATTAGGTGATTTATTGTTTGGCTCAGAAGAATGAGGTCTGATTATACAGCAATGGATTCATTTCCTTTGAATCACTAGGTTGGTTTTTAAGTCATGGTTCTGATCCAAAACTCTACAATCCTTAAGGAAAAGCATGCCTTTAAAAGTTGTAATACCCATGGAAGTCATATTCATCTACAAGAAAACTATGACTCTGACACTTTTTCTTTGCTAGGATTTTTGTAGAAGAAATCTCCCCTCTCACACTATGTCTTTCTTTCCCTTTTTTAAAAAAGGGAGCAACATTGAAGAGCCATCTGAATTCAAATCTTTATTTTTCCTTGATCTCTGTTTTTTATCTTAATACCTTTGCATCAGAGTGTATTATTCTACAAATCACATGTGATAAAAGCAAAGGTGTAGGGACATAACACAAACTAGCAATGGACTAAGAGATTGTGCTAGTAGTAATTGTTCTTATCTGTAGCTATTATAAACTTAATATGTGGGAAATTTAAACTCTATTACCATCATGAATTTACTAAGTCCATATTCAATAAACATATCAACTAATTTTATAATTTGGCCAAAACACAAAAATCAGAGCCAATAAGATGAGTCAGCAGGCAAAGGGGCCTGCCAATTTGAGTTTGATCCCTGGGCAGAATATGAGAACTGACTAGTGCATACTCCAGGATGGACGGACACACACACACACACACACACACACACACACACACACACAGGGATAGAAAATAAATAAATACATAACAATTTAATTTTTAAAATCCTTAAAAAGAAACACTGGATTGGTTGCTGAACATGTCTTTCATTCCAGGCTCCATACTTAGCTTGCATAAAAGATCTAGTTAGGGGTGTACACAACTGGATAGAGAAATTTAGTTCGGCAAATGGTAGCCAGACTGATGACTCCAATGCAATGTCATTACTGAGTCTTCTAAAGGGTCACTGTTGATGGGCTGAAACAACTTAAGACTGGTTACCATGTGTCCAATGTAAAACATCCATATACAAAATGTAATACAATGTATATTTCCTGCAATGGGGGGTTTTGTACATGCACAGTAGAGAATTTTGTTGTCGTTCAACCCTGCCTGACAGTTGTTCATTAACTGAATAGAAACCTGTGTCTTCATGACTTTGGTCCATGGATCCTGGCTCCATTCCTTTCTGATTGGTAAGAGTTGTCTGTATGTTAGTAGTGTTTGAAGCTGAAACCAGAGAAATGACTGTGGTTTTGTTTTAAAGTGATGCTAAGTGTGGCTCTTGCCTCCCCTCCCCCCACACACCTCCACCCTAATGTACTGGACTATCCACTTTACTTAAGCAATTCTTTTACTCATACACAAAGGAAGTGTTCTTGATATGAAGTCCACATTTTTCTTAGACATTTTTCTTATTCCTCAATAAATATTTAACTATTATAACTTCTTTCATTTCTTTTTGCAAGCATAATCATTCTTTTTACTTATTTCTCAAGCCCAAACATGAATATAAGGACACAAAATACATGCACAAAATAAAATTCAAAGGTGAAAATAAATGGTTTATTGTAAAAATATGTAAATATACAAATCAAAAGAAAATGGAAAATACAATGTTTATGAATAAAATTAAAAAGAAGGTCTTAAAGTACTAAAACCTATGGAAACAAATGCGTAAGTAACAAGTGGAGTGATGTTTTGTTTCCCAGTATAAGACAGTACTTTTTTATTAGGATCCCAGGGTACAAAAGAGAATTAAATAAGTCACATGTGGCTGTGTAAGTAGACACTCTATAACTCTGTACAGTATGGTTCTTTATTAACCTGGGTGCAGAAGTTCCCTTTACCATAGATCTAAAATTATGGAGGATTTTTTTCATAAGAAACATGATGTATTTTCTCATTCTCTGAAGTACAAGTGTGTGACCCTCTCCTCCCTCCGCTGTTCTGTATCAAGCATCTTCTGAAACACAGAGCAGAGTCTTGAAATTAAGTTCACTTAGGATGAGCTATGTTGTTGAGATTTGATATGCTTTATACTATAGCAAGGGAGCAGGCTCAATATAATGAAGAGGAATATAAATAGGAAACTGCAGAGGCATTTCTAGTGGCATGTAATAGCAGTTGGGATGAATACAGAATCCAACAGTGCAGAAACTGCACAGTGCAGAGAATGGCCTGTGGTGAGGAGCTTGGCCCTTGCTTCCCTAGAGCTCATACCTGAAGTGGGAGTCAGCTTTCATTTGGTAGTGTGATTAAAGGGTTATTAGTGGAAATGGTAATTATTCGAAATAACAAAAAGCATTAACCTTTTTAAAAAATTAGATGCCAGAATGACTATATATTATAGTATTATGTCAGGGATTCACAAGGGAACCCTTTTCAATTCAGAGTAATCAATAATTCTAACACATAGCAATGATTTATTGTGGACATACGTACTGATGACCACTTAAAAGTAAGAGATAATTTTAGAATTGCTTATTAACATTAACTTGGATAAAGTCTTCCTTAAATTATGAGTTATGTTTCCTAGGACACTCAGACTCATTTACACCTATACCTGTTTTTCTTCATCACTCAACAGTCCACACAGCTGAGCACTGAGATTAATATAACTTAGACTCTAAATGTGTCTGCAGGAATATAGTGGAAAAATCAACTGATATCAGATGACTATCTGCTGTGAGCCATGATAACGGGAGGATCTTGGACAAGAGATACCCCTGCACCCCAGATCAGCTGTAGGAATAGTAAGTCATTCATACTAACCCAGGGAAGGAAAGAGCAATGATAACTATACACAGAGAACCAAAAATTTACAAATCGAACAGTAATGGAATGAAAACACCAACACAAAGCCATCACACTTAAAATTAAAACATAATTTTAAAACTGGACAAGAATTCTACCGGCTTTTAATATCGTACCAATGGTTGTTTCAAGTTGTATGTGTGTGATTATGTATAGCCCCAAATACATACCCACAGATAATTTATAGGCAAGTGGATATACACACATACACATAATTTGTGGGAACTTCTATATACATACCCACATAAAATTCACATGTACAGAGATCAAATATGTGTATATGTATATATGTATATATATGTATATATATATATACATATGTATACACACATGTTAGACAAGATGCAGAAACTGGCCACTGCAAATGTAAATGTTGTGCTTAGTTTGCACTTTTACAAGTCTGAAGAATAGTAAAATTCACCTTAAAACTGAAAAAAAAACCTAGCAACTTTCAGGGTGATTCATTCGGAACAAGGTACTACATGTACTCGTGAATAGATAATCAGAAGTGGTCATTCTTTTAGAATAGTAATGCCAAAAGGAAAATCACTACCTCTCCACTCTACTTCATGATGAAGAGGTGTGAATGAGTGAGGATGAACCACTTTCCTGGTTTTCACATTAGTAAGGTTGGAATTAAAAGACAAATTGCAAGCATCTTGTTATATGCTCTCTTCCCGTGTCAAAAATGCCCTGGGAGCATTTTTATGTTTTCTCACTTTCCATTAGCACCATTAAAAGCTTGGTGCCACCTGTGAAATGTGTATGATGGATACAATAGGTAGGAAGATGTAGTGACAAGTATGGACTTATCTATCTGTACACCATTGAGAAATTACTATGATAAAAACAAAAGCCATACCTTTTTCAAGTTTATAAATATGATATCCATTACCTGAGATGAGGGCAAATGTGGTTTAGTAGCTGGAAAGTGGTATGACACTTAATCAGTCATGAGGTACAGCTGTAGTTTGACTGTTAGTCTTGCCGAGGTGGTGGATTCAATAGACAAATAAGCAAGGGAGTGAATTATCCTCAGTGGAAATAGATTTAGTCCCTGATCATATGTTTAATGGATGACTGAAAATAAAATAAAATTAAAGGGAAAATCCTACTGAGAAGCAGGTAATACTCGTGTCAGCAGGTAACCTATCATTAAAGGAGTTTCGAGTCACTGGGCAAAGTGGCTCCACAACGGTGAAATTTTTACAAAGAGATTAAAATAGAGGGAGGAACAGAGATGGAGGATGCACCAGACACATCTTTACTTGCAAAGATCGCCATGGCTTTAGAACTGGTGACAGACTGTAGAGACATCACTCTAACCCTTAGGATTGCCTGAGAAGCAGAACTGCCAGCCACACGGTCCCTAGGATGTTTTTGTAGGAGGGGCTTAGACAGTGTTCTTTTATCTATCTATGAAGCCACAGCCTAGGAGGGAAAAAGGGGGCTCTTCCTTCCTTGAGCCCATTTGTTCTTTTTCACTCCTTCATTTTCCCTTTCATACATTTTTCAAGGATGAATAGGATAGGCCCTGCTTGTCACTGCTGGACCACCTGGGACTCTTCTTCACTGGCATGGCCACCTGCAGCTGCTTCCAGAACCTGCCCTGGGGATACTTGGATTTCTCCCCTTTCCATTTAATGACCGTGAGCACCGTCTTAGCCCTCTTCAGCTCTTTCACCTTCATGTCCTTCACAGCTTTGTACTGTACTAAAATGACGTTGATGTTGCCCCGGGAGGCCATAGTTTCTAGGCCCGCCTTGAGCTCCAGGAGGGCTTGTGTTCCCTGGAGCACGTAGTTGGGGCTTAGGACAACCAGGAGGCGTCTGCTTTTCTGAATGAAGCTCAAGGTCTCGTCTGTGACAACTGGGAAAGAAAACACCATGGGGATTAGTGTTGGCCAGGAACTACCTGATGGGCAGAGCTCAAGGAGCAAAAGAAGGGAAGGGACTGGGAAAGACAATCTGAGCAACTTCATCTCCGGTCCAAACATACTGTCTGCGGAATGTCAACTCTGCTCAGGGAAAATGGCGTTATGTACAAAGGCCCCATGCCCAAAACATGTCCAAATAAGCTAACACCAAAATACAGTAGACTGATGTCACCCGGTCCTCAAAAGCACTATTTGAACAAGATGGGATAGATACATTGTCCTGACACCAGTCTCTTCAGTGTGTGGCCCAGCCAAACTAGCCCTGGAAAGGTACCCAAGAATAATCCATCGTATGAAAAGTCTTAAAAAAACATGTACTACAGATTCAAAGGCCCCAAGTTTCACTTGCAGCTAACCAAGGACAAGAACAGATTATGTCACATTTGAGACTCTGTCTGCTGATGTGTGTTGTGGAATAGAATGATTGTTTAACTGCTTAAAGATGTCTTGCATTTGTTTATGCTGCATTTGTTTAACTATGTAAAGATGTTACTTTTGTTTATGCTGAATTTGTTTAACTATGTAAAGTGTTGCTTTTTCACCTTGCCTGCTTAAGGCACCTGATTGGTCTAAGAAAAAGCTGAATAACCAATAGCTGGGCAGAAGAGGGATAGGCAGGGCTAGTGGGCAGAGAGAAAAGGGAAGCCAGCAAGCCAGGAGCCAGCCAGCTGGTGCCAGCCAGCCAAACATGGAGGAATCAGGAAAGCAGGATGAACAGTCCATAGATGATGTAAAGGATCCTCAGGGCAGCACACAGATTAATAGAAATGGGTTAATGTAAGTTAAAGAGGAAAAAAAAACTAGCTAGAAACAAGCCTAAGCTAAGGCCAAGCATTCATAATTACTAATAAGTTTCCATGTCATGATTTGGGGGCTGGCAGTCCAAGAAAGCCGGCTACAGATGTGGACTTTCCTGATGCCAACTGATGTCACTATGTTGCTGGATTAGTAACTCAAGCAAATGCATTTTGGCCATCAGTGTATTCCCACATCAGCTCCTTACTGTTCTCTGCTGTGGAGATGAAAGCAGAACATGGATCTTTCTCCTTAGCCTCCAATCACTGAGAAGCCCTTCTTCAGCAACTGCTAGCTGGTGTATTTACATTCACTAACTTGCAAAGGCTTTCTCCAAGTTGGAAAAAAAAGTGAAGAAAATGGAAATGCAGCCTAATTTTATTCAAGGGCTCTGATTAATTCCTGCTGCTAAATTTTTGGGACTAATCTATCTCCTCACAGATGCTCAAGGAGACCCACATAATCCTTCACCTGGAGGAGAGATGCTCGCTAGCTCCAGGCAATGCACTGGTGTTGTGGAAACCTGTATCACACTCCCCTCAGCAGTCATTTCCATTCTTAATCTTCACAGGTGCAGAAGTAATAGGGAAGGACTTGCCAATTAAAATCTAACATGTGCAGCCTGGGGAAGAATCCAGGAATGGGTATGTGTTTAAGTATTTCCACTGGAGGCTGACCATGCATACGCATAGAAAGAGGTCCAGCGGCAAAGTGGCCTCAGGAAGAGCAGCAAGAGGAATCCAAAGAGAACAGAGCCTGTAATATGCAAGAATAATTATGCATTCTTCAAAGGAATGTCAGCGCCCCCCCCCCCCCCGCGCCCCAGGTGGAAGGTCTTACCCAGATGTATACTGTTCATCTTTTAATCATTGTTCACATAGTAGATAAGATATTTTGATCGGCTTTGTGAACGAATAAATAGATGCATGAATGAGTTGGGCAAATTAAGTATTAATATGAGTAGAATTTTGCCTTTAGCTATCTATGTAAGTGATCATTTCATGGCACAATGACACTGAAGGAGAGAACTTCTGTGGAACACAAGCACAGCCTTGGGGTGATGGTTAGGCGGATAAAAGAACCGATCTACTAACTCAAAATGAGAGGGGAAATAAAACTGTTCTAGGTATCATTACCCACCCATTTCAAAAACATATAAAACGAACAGTTAATGGTGTGTGTGTGTGACGGGGGAGAGCTTGCTATGCTCCATATGGGAGGCAGTTCACTCATTTCAGATACGAGAGTCTTATAGGAAAACGCAGTGTTGCTGACGTGCTTGCCACAAAACTCCCAAATGAACCACGACTTTGTTACTGTTTGGACTTGAAAAGAGGAAGCATTGGTCACTAGTTGAAGCGTTTCCTTGTAAAACTTGATAGAATGCAATAGCCTTATACATTTTAAGCTAAAACTCAAACATACACACTGAAAGAAAAGGAAATACAAACGAGGAAAAGGCAGATTTGACTGGCAGCGTTTCACTGGCTCAGAAGGGAGGCAAGGATGAGAAAGTGGCAAGGGCATGTTGTATTAACAGGGAGACGCTTTATGTTCTCTGTCCTGCAACTCTGTTCCAGTTAAACGGACTAAAACTCAGTCTTTGTAAAGAAGCACTTTCTTGGTCTTTGTAAAAGAAAATATGTAGGAAAATTAATGCATGTCAGCCTAATGCTTCTTGAAAATCTAACTTCCAGTGAGATAGACTTCCTCAGGACTGGCCTCTTTTCTGACTTGGAGTTCTTAAAGATTACAATGGAAAATTTTAAAGCCATCAGCTAGGCTGAATAGTGTCCGCCTTACAAGGTAGCTGTGGCTCTGGAGAAGGTTTCCATTACTTCAAGGGGTTGTACATTCAATATCTGAATACCATTACTGTGCTACCACCCATTCATGTACCAACAGCTCAAGTTCCACTTGGCCCTTCAGGGATCACCCTTGGTGCTCATGTGAAATACCTACTTCCACCAGGCAGGCTATCTCTGTCGAAGATGCACAGCTTGTATCCAAATTCATTCTCCAAAACGCCACGGAGTGTCAGTAACACAAATTCCTCTTCCTCAGCATTTCTTGCATAGGACACATAAATATCATACTCCTTTCCATCTAGCAAAAGGAACACAGCCAGAGTAAATTAGAAAGACTTCTCAAATTGATTTTTTTTTCTCTTAAATCTGACTTCTGGGTGTTGGACATTTTCTTTCCTTTTTTTTTTTTTTTTTTTGCCTGAGTGAACAATGTGGCAGATTTCAGTATAATTCACAGTGTTCAGGTAGAATGACCATGGAGATTGAGATTGAGTCAGATGTGTCTTCTGCTCTCATCTGAGGGAGCAGACCCTGTAGCGGACAAAGACTGTTTCATGAATTAGGGGAGCAGGGATGCACTCCACAGGTGCTGGTAGCTAATGCCAAGCAGGAAATTTCTACTCAGTGTTCTAGAAAACTACTCACTAATACATTACAATTCTAAATTGAGAAAGACTTTTTAAAACTGACTAAATTATACCTGAAAAGAATGATAATTAAATTATGTTAAGGTCAATATATTGATCTTTCCTAAATTTGCTTGATAAAATTCATGAGTGGTTAGAAATATAGATTATGTGTTTCTTCCCAAGGTCTGCTGAATTAGAGTCTTATAGGGTGGGCTGTTTGTTCTTTTCTTGTACAGTACATATTCAAATGTCTCATTCATACTGCCAAGAAATTTCTGCCAGGAATAAACATTGGAAATATTTTTAAGAGTGAGAGTGAGGCAAATGATAAATCTTAAGCTATAATGTCCACTTGAGCCACCTGGGGGTATTATTAAAGTGTACATTCTGGTCCAGGGGGAATCATGTTTAAGATTCCCCACCTAAATGCCTTTGGATGATCATGATGCTGCTGGTCCATAGCTCTCCCCTTGAAGCCTGTGAACGAACCTACAGTTGGATATGGTGGCACATGCCAGCAATCCCAGTACTCAGAATTGAGGTCAGCCTGGGATATACAATGAGACACTGTGTGAAAACACAAAGGACAAAACAAAGCAAAACAAAAGGCTGTGAACTTGTACTGTCCTATCTAGTAACCAAGAGTCACATGTGTCTGTTGACCAGCTGAGCGCAGCTGTCTCTACTGAGATGCACCATGACTGCAAAGTAATATTCTGCATTTAAAGGCTGCAAAACATCTCATTAACTTTTAAATGTCATTTTTATGCTGAAATAACAATGTATGAATATTGAGTCAAACCCTTATTTTCACTTAAGCTCTTTGAACCATTGGGGGGAAAAATGTTAATTTCATTTGTGATATACATCACATTATTTATGTGGACAATGCTAGTCTAGATTAAATCATATTAACTTAATCCATCAGGAAAGGTGAACAGTGCATACTGGAAAGATTTTTTTACTAGTAAGAGCTAAAATAAAAGATAATCTTGTTAAATGCAATGGTTTATCTGCTAAGGAAACATGCAGTCTAAAGATGATGATACAAGAGATTTGCATCATACTTCCAGTACTTACCAAGAATTGTTTCATCTGTTCCAAAATGAGCCCGGTAAAAGAGAACCATCTCCAGCCAGTAAACATGGTAGACCACAATAAGAACCACCACCAGAAAGACTGTGGCTCCAAAACCACAGGCGAGTTCCACTGTGTACCTTGGCGGTATTACTAGAGCAAATGACAAAATAATAATAATGAGGATATTTAACTTCTACTTAGTGATTATAGTGACCCACCATCTTCTTCAAGGCTGCATCGGCCAAGCAGCTATGTCTGCCACTTGACTTGCAAATGTTAACAAGCAGAAACAACACAGTAACAGACCAGGCAATGTTTGTTTAATACTAGATTGCATCCCATTTATTTACTCTTGTGTTGTTGTTTATAGTTCCTGGCACAGAAAGTGCTTCAAATTACTCAGTGATCTGAATAGATCTTAAATGTATACAACATAAAATAGGATCTTAACATTAGGAAGGATTTCCAGGAAGGTTATCATATTCAACTCAACACGGCCTTGTGCGTGCTAGGCAAGCTCTACCACTGAATTATATCCCCAGCCATATACAAACTGAGAAGGTCTTGCTATTCGGCTCCCTCCTGTGTACTAAGATTGTGGATGTGCCACAATCCAGGTCAATGATAGTTTTGAAAGTGTTGTATCCAATGACTGATCATTTCTTGTAATGTTCTCCCAAGAACCCTCCCTGAAGAGAGGCCCATTATCAAAGGAGGTAACTTGAGCAAAAATCTTACTGTGTCTATTAATTTTGACTTCCTCCTCTTTCTAGCATCAGAGAATTAAATGTCAGAGAAATTTAATTACTTTCCTTTATTTAAAAGAGGCATCAAACTAGTATTTTCATTGGGTTTTGGCGAGTCTACAGAATGGTGAGTGGTATTTGGTTCTAGTATTCCCCAAGCTCACAGTTCTATGACAAATACTTCAAAGACTGACTTGAACTACCTAAGATTTGACTGATGATTCCTTGTTATCTACTTACTTTCTTACACTGTGGATATCATAGGTAGGCTTTATGGAAGTACCAGAAAGAGTGTGGCAATTCCCAATTTATTAAAAACTAGGCATTAATTCAGAAGCCCTGTTCACACTGCCCACTGCTCTAACCAAGTCTTCAATCACTGTCCTGTCTCATTTATGCTGTCCTTGCCTCTAAGGTATCAGGAAAGGCAAACAGCATGCTGTGATCATAGTGTGACTTCTGGCCTGAGTGTGTCTTTCCTTTCTTTTAATTTCCAAATTCATTTGCATATGTCTTTATTTTGTATAATCTTTAACCAATAAAGCTGTCTTTTTCAGCCTCAACTTTGTCCATAGAAATATCTACTCTTTTTTTTATTATTTTATTTCAGCATTTTTATTGAACTATAGTTAGACAGTCCTTCCCACTCCCTGCTAAATAAACGAGGCCTCCATAGCCTTCCAGGTGGAAACCATTTTTTTGTCCATCCTATCCCTGGGGCACCTGGGATCTCAACAAACTTTTCTGGAAATAGAACTTTACTTTCAGGATAATGAAAGAAGCCCAAAGCTACACTCAATGGCAGAAATATCATTCGCTTGTTATATGGGCTGAGGCACTGTAGCTGATGACTTTGAGGAGGAAACAGGGTAATTTGCTGGAAATGAAGCAGGGGTTCATATTGGCTGGCTTGATAATGACTCTCTTGGCATGTAGGTGCCAGATGCTTGGGGGAGAGAACTGCGAGATGATAGGAAGGGCTAAAAATCTAATGCAGGGGAAGCAGAGAAAGACGGGAATAATTCATTCGGTTAGTGTAAAAATTGTTACCGATGTTCGGAAAAAGCAGGTCACGTGGTGGGGCAACCTGGGTCAGATGGAGTAAGACCAGGGTGGGGGAGGTCTTAGAGCAGAGAGACAGCAATGCTTCCATGAGCAGCTGAACCCTAGGTGCTGCTAAGCTGAGGCTTGGGAGAATCTCCTCCAGGGCGGGACTGCTCACCAGGTTCTTTTCATAGTGCACAGGTTTTTCTGGAATGCTGCTATAGTGTTAGATTATTGATCATATGCTGGGGGCAGGGGCTGGGAGGACTTTTAAAATGGTATTTTATTTAGCACAGGGGAGCTCTGGGGTTGATCAGTAGAACCTCGTTATCAGGTGTGCTCCCATGCTGGGGTCCAAGGATAATGGTCCTTTAAATGGGTGGGTGTTTTTTCCAAATGTCAATAGAGGTCTTGCTTAATGACCAAAAGATCAATTGCCCTATCTTCCTACTACCTCTTTTACTTTTAATAGAGCTTTTCAGTTTTGTTTTGTATCACCAATGATACGGCTTATATTTATAGATTGTATTTCCTGGCGTCATCTTGTTGTCAAAGACTCCCTCACGGTCCTTAACTAATTGGACCCCAACATTAATAATCCACCAGGCTGCTTTTCTATGGCTCTGAAGGGCTGTCTTGTAAAGCGGAGTGACCTCACAGGAAAAGTGACCCTTGGCCTATATTTTGTGTCCTTCCCGCTGCAAGTCTTGGCATTTGGCATAACGATTTTGCACTGATGCAATTTCAGACAAAATGGTTTCCAATCAGAAAGGAGTGACGCAATCTGACCACCCTGGACTCCTGAACTCCCTCTCTCGTTGATTTCACTAAGTCTCAATTAGAATGTAGCCAAATGCTGTCATTTGGTGATTGTTACTCCCCAAATCAGAGCTCACTTTGCAGTTCTGTATTATAAATTGGCCCTGAAGCCCGTGTACCCAGCCAGCCATCCTCGTTAAAAGAATGCGGGACCCCAGCACTGGTCCTGTCCCCTGCTTTGGGTTCCGGCTCTACAATAAGATTTGTCCTTGGCAACCCAAATTATTTATCTTCACTATTGTCCTTGGACTTGCCTCTCCCTCCAAATGCCAGCTGCCTGGACTTTCAAACGTCCCCTGCCACAGAGCTAGTCGGTACAAAATTCTGCATAATTTTTAAAATTGTGGTGATGACCATTTGTCTGAAATGTTCACAAAAGAGTGTTTAATTTAAGTGATGGCAAAACAGAATGGTGAATGGATCTTCAAATCTGAGGGGCTCAGGGCTGAGGCTACAACCTCTGTCCTCTGGACCTCACCTTTGTTACCTGAAGAAGGAAGTGATAATGAAGGAGCCTCCCCTCCAGAATACCTAAAAGAATGTTTTTTTTTTTCTTTTCACAGTTGGAGAACTGGTAAAAGTAATATAAACCCATAGTCATTATGTCTTTTTCTTTCCAATAATTACCAAAGATATTTGTAAGATTTTTGGTTCAGAAAGGCAAGTCATGAGAAGGTGGTGGTTGCTCTGAGCTAGGGAGAGAAATGAGAGTCTAGACTATTGTGTCGGGTTGAATTTCAAGGCCTAAGTAACAGAAAGAAGAGAGCGGTGTCGAAAGTGAACTCTAGAAATCTGCACGAGGTTATCTTTAGTCTGTGGCCACATGCAAAGCTGTGACACTTGGGTTTGCACTTACAGTGTCCTCTAAGACCATCCAGGAAATGAAAGACTGTAGAAACATATGCAAATCTGAGGGAGGCCAGGGGTCCAGCACCAGAGTGAAGACACAGTGGGCTAGCCTGTGATGCCAGAATGGCTGTGCCTGAGAAGTATGCCCACTCAACCCTACCAAAAAGGGCATTGCTAACTACTCTAACATGTGATCACACATGTGATCAGGATAATTCCAGAAGGTAGAAGAGAAGGGAGGGAAGGAGAGGAGACCTATGATGTAAACAAATTAACCACCTGCTACAATAAAACTCAACATTCTCACATAATACATCCAATGACATAACATCTATTATGTCCAGAAAAATGATAAAACAACAGACAGCAGAAAAATAAAAGGATCAATACTTAAAGACATATCAATAAGTAAAAAATAGAACCCAGAATTGGCAGAGATGATTGAATGACGAGCAAAGCACTTTAAAATTCATAGTAAAATGTGTCTGCTGAGGTTTTTTTTTAATGAACACTTGTAACGAGTAAATAGGTAAAAGCAATGGAGACATTCCAGTGAGTCCGAAATTCAAAACATGAAAAATACATTCTTGCAAAAGCATCCGAATCATTTATCATAACATAAACCACCAAAGCCTCTGTAGGCTCTGAAAAGATGGTCAGGAAATGATACACAGAAAGCATGTCTGTACATGACAACTTAGGAGAACTAGGAAGTATCCTTGAGCACAACTCAGAAAACTAACACCAGAAAACACAATCTTAAGGAAAAAGAATAAGAGAGAAAAAAACAAAAATCGTGAGAATTAGTGAATTTTGGAAGAGCACCTCAAGGTGAGACATAAAAATCAGTTAATTGTATTACTATGCATTATTAATAAACAATTAGAAAACTTTAAAAATCTGATAGCATAAAAATTAAAATCTTTAGAGACAAATGTGACATGTACTATAAACCTGAACACTCAATTTTTTTTAAGATGATGTAATAAATTACCAGAACTCTATATAAATGGAGAAGTTTGTCATCTTTATGGATTGGTAGGACCAATATTGTCAAGTGTTCTATATTAGTCACAAATTTAATACGGTCTCAATCAAAAATCTCAGAAGAATTTCATGTAGCATTGACAATCTGGTACTAAAATATGTAAGGAAAATATGTATTTTCTAAAATCGTGAAATCACCTTGAAAAAGAGAAGAGGGAATAGTGTCTTATTTAATAATTTCAAGCTCTGTTAATAAAATGGTATTCAACACAACACAGACCAGTTGATTAAAGGAACAGAGTAAGGAATGCAGGAAGTCATAGAGATAATTAAGTTTTTGACTGAGCTTTCAAAACAATTCAAGAAAAAAAAAGTGAGACATATTCAACATGATGTTGGAACAACCATTTCCGTGGAGAAACAGAACAAAGCCAACACGAGACTCCATCTGTAACTCACGCCCACAGAACTACAATCTGAGATGGAGCACAGGCCTAAATAGAGAGGAGAATTCTTTGAGCAAAAGCTTACTGTCGTTTGACTTTATATAACAAAGACTAGGAGCACATAATTCAGAAAGAACTAATTCATAAAAAGAGACTGGCAAAATGAGCTTCCTCAAATTACTAAGAATTTTGCTTATGAAAACATCAACTCCTGGAGCCCAGGGGTTAAGAGCACTGTCGCTCTTACAGAGGACCTAGCGGCTATACGGTAGCTCACAGCTGTTTTTAACTCCAGTTTCAGGGGGTCTGATGTCATTTTCTGGCCTCTGTAGGCACTAAGCACACACATGATACATATACACACATGATACATATACACACATGATACATATACACGCATACTGGCAAAATACTCATATGTGCAAGTAAAAACAAACCTTTCAAAAATGAATAAATTCACCAACCGGATGAAAATATTTTTAAAATTAAAACAAGTTAACAAAGGATGTGCATTCAGTGTATATATGTGTGGGTATAAATACATGTTTGTGTGTCTTGTATGTATGTTTGTGTGTAGTATGAGTTATATATCACATTAAATTTAAAACAAATGATCCATCTGAAAATGACTAAAGGTTTTTAATGGCCTCACAGAAAAGATTATTAATGATCAACGAACTTACAACAAAGCCTTTATCATCACCAGTGTCTCAACTGCGGTGTGGTGCAAACACTCATTTACTAAGAGGGCTAGAAGTACCGGGGGGTGGTAGCGCACGCCTTTAATCCCAGCACTTGGGAGGCAGAGCCAGGCAGATCTCTGTGAGTTCGAGGCCAGCTAGGACTACAGAGTGAGTTCCAGGAAAGGCGCAAAGCTACACAGAGAAACCCTGTCTTGAAAAACCAAAAAAAAAAAAAAAAAAAAAAAAGAAGAGGGCTAGAAGCTTAACAGTTGGCAAATCCAAGAGCTTGTGAGAAAAGATGGTGTATGAGGATCACACACACTGAGACTGGCAGTGTCCAACAGCAAACTTCTTTGGCAACTGGTTGGCAACTTCTCATATGATTAAACACACACATCTCCCTAGCACCTTGCTACTCTCTGATCATAAAACAACTACACATTTGGCATGTTTACTATAACTCTCCCATGTGCAGTAATTTAATGGAATGGATGAAATGTGCTGTCAACAAAACAGGGAATTCTCATTCCATGTGTTAATCTCTTCCTATCATTGTTTGCTTGTTTGTTTGAGAAGAGGTCTTATGTAGTCCAAGCTGGTCTTGAACATGCTAAGTAGCCGAGGCTGACCTTGAACTCCTAAACTTCCTGCTTCAGTCTCCCACATGGCTGGCCCACCCTTTTGTGCTTCCTGGCATCTTTTTGATGAGATACAGATGTAAAATCTACGAGTCAGCACTCATTGGCCAAGTGGGTCATATGTCCATTCACAGCCTCAATATTGTCTCCACCACATTCAGAACCTGAGTTTCTGTGCTACTCAGGTGGGCTGGCAGACATCCTTGTACATGTTTCCCACATAAAACATTATTTCACTTGTGGTTTGATCCTAGTCTTTGATAAGTTACCAATTTATGTCATCTTCACTTACTGTTCTACAAAGTGCATGCCTTAGAAGAAAACACCCAAATTCTCTGTACTTCAGCAATCTGGATTTTAACACAATTGAAAACACCCAGCCTGCAGCAACCTAAACCCCTGAAGACCTTCAAGGCTCTAAGAGGTCTTGAGCTAAAGTAATTTGATTTATTTTGTAACCTAGACTATAATGATCTTTATTTGATCACAGATGCTTTTGTCAATTAATGCCTATAAAACCCTTGGAGAAATAAGAGCTAGCATTTATTGAACAGTTGATAGTATGAATTAATAACAATGCTTGTTCTGAGCATTTTTGACAACCTTAGGGGTTCTGATATTATTTTCTCTATTTTTTATGATAAAAATAATGAGGCTCGCAAGTGCTTGACTTTTCCAAGATCAGAGAGCTGGGCTGCATGGAAACTAGGATCTCATCAGGCTATCCAAGGCTACTGCACAAACAATTCATTGTGATACTACAGTGATTCTGCAGTATCCACAGACCAAATGCTGAAGGTGCAAGCATCCCGTGTACCCATCCCCACAGTGGCTTCTGAGAGAGGAAGTAATGGTACATCCTCAACAAATTCTTTAAGACTTCTCAAGAGCTATATACATTTTCTTTCTAATTTGTAACAACACATTCAATTATGTCCTGTTTGTTATTTAGTTTAAAATAGATAGATAGATAGATAGATAGATAGATAGATAGATAGATAGATAGGAAGGATTTGGTCCCAATGCAAATGCAACAATTATAAGTCAACTTTTTCATTTTCTATATAAATGTTATAAACTGTATCAAATGTGAGGGGCTAAGATGTTCCAGAATGGCATGCTTACCATGTGATGTCTCTGTTAACTTTACTTCATACCACTAGAAAATATTATTCTGAAAGGGATCAATTGGATGGGATTTGTGTTAGAGGAAAGACCCAAAGAGAAATTTAGGCAATATGTTTCAGGAGCAACAGCTCACACAAAAAGGATTTATTTATTTTAGAAAATACAGATGTGAACACAGAAATTACTTTAACATCAAACTAATTCCTAATGTAGTAAGTTTTATTTTATCAATTATAACATTGTAAGACGGCCTAACTATTGATACATAATGTATAAAAAGTGAATTTGAAATTACATTTTTCTGAGATTCAATATCCTATGCCTTTCCTTATGTACTTGTAGACAAGTGGATGCCTGCTACTTATGTTTCAATCATTCTTACGCTTCTAAGAATAGTGGAGGATGCATAATTCAGGAAAAAATTCCCAAAGGAATTTTTCTTGTGACCCTTGAACTCTGCTTTTAGTTATTTCTAAAGGCACGTTTGTACTTCGCCAACAATATGTGACTCTAGCAGTTCCATTACATCTTTGCTAGCTTTGGATACTTTTGATTTTCATGGTTATCTAAGATATTAAATTATGTCTCGTTATTGCATTCATGGATTTTTCAAACACGATTTAGGCACTAAGGTGTTGACATAATCAGAACCAACATATTGAGCCTCTTCACAAAGATGGCAGCTTTCCTTTAAGAGTTTTCATTTAACTGACTCATTGTTTTGTGTCCGAGGTGCTAGGTGCTGGAGTTCTCCCCTTTATTTCTTATTCACCACAGTGTTATTTTGAGAGTTCACAGAGTCATCGGCTGGGTGCATCCATTACCTTTCTGTTTCACCTTGGCTGCTTGCTCAGCTTCCCCTTTGGTATTTCGAGCATGACAGACATAGTTGCGCCTGAGATCCTCAGGGGTGACTTTCTTGATGCTCAACACCAGAGTCCTTGTTTCATCTTCTGTTGTAGAATAACTTATACTGCACATAAGGAGAAAGAAATCAAAACGTTTGTGAGACACCGGGGCTATGCCCTCTGGGTGAATAAGAAGTAAACCACTGTAGAGTCCTGGGTGAGAGCAGATGTAATGCTGACAAGGGTCTCATCGTACCACACATCATCCTAATGCTGGGCAAACCCAGTGCTAGATTCTTACTCCAGCTCTTTCTTCACAGCTACATGCCACCCATGCTCTAGATACTGAGGCACGATGCTTGTATCAGCTTGAAAAGAATCTTCTGGTATCAGAGTTGGTTGGGGTTTGATCCATGTTTTGTCATTTAATGCTCTGTACCTTGGGCAATGTCATTAAACTTCGCATGTCTTGGCTGTTTTGTAAAAGAGTGTATTATGTGACTAATTTACTGAAAGACCCTGAAGACGGAACATGCATCTATGCTGCAGCAATGCTTAATGAATGCTCTTCAGAGCTATCCTCACCCCACAGTAACTGTCGTGCTGCAGAGATACTGAAAGCTTGACTTCCAAACCCAGGCAGAATGTTTGTGTGAAATGTTGCAACTGCATAGTTAACATGCAAGGAGAAGAAACAGCTCAGAACAAGAAACCTGAACTGTAAACTAAATATATCCAAACTGCAGTAAGTCCAAGACCAAGTGTTTCGTTTAAGACCAAGATGTAAAATCACTTCAACTACTTGTCTCAGGGGGGGTCTAAATATATCTCTCCTTTAGGTGACCAACATCCAGTTTTTCCTTAAGATTAGACATACTGTCAGTCATAAAAATGTGTTTAAGGGCCCAGTAGTTTTCTCCTGAGCTTAATTTCCTACTCTCCTGAACACTGCAAGTTTGTCTTAATTGCAGCAAAGTAGAATAACATGACTTTGCTCTCAGAAGCATTTGTTTAATATGAAGAGGAAAATCTCAATTCTCAGAATTCCTGAAATGATCAATAACTGTCCCTCAGGGCCTTGAGCTGAACCTTTCATCAGTTCCTTCTATAAAACATGCAGTACTTGGAGGCTTTTTTTTTTCCCTTTCATTTTTTTCTCTGCTTCTCTAATGTCCGGGTCTTTGAACACAACATTTCCTTTACCGGTTTTCATTTCTTAATTTAGCAAATTTGGTTTGAACACTGTTTCATCTGTGGAGTGCCACCTAATCCCCCCCAAAAGGACAGAATCTCCTAAGAACTCCTGTAATACCTACTCCTCAATCACTTATTTTTCATATAACATTTAAATGCCTGCTCTCTCACTGTTTGTTTTAACTAAGTAGGGTAAGAAGCTGTTCAAAGTAGATATTTTGTAATTTCTCCACAATCTCAACTTGCTAGTAGGGAAGAAACAGGTTTTGAATTGTAGAAATTCAATTAGCTTAAGGTCTGTTTGCACAAGGTGATAAAACTTGGGATCCTCCCACTACTCTGTGGCATACTTGACCACTGTGATATATTAGTTTCTGTAGCAAACCAATTCTCTCTAGCAATTTATACCTTGCTTATAGAGAAATCTTCAGTCTTCAGAGACTTGTACATTCCCCTTTGTTAAATCCTTAAAAATTTCAAGTTTACTTAAGAATAAAGTGACCCAAGTTGTCATTTTAAGAGAGGTCTGCATTATTATCTATTAGCTTTTAAAAATTAGCTCTTTGAGACTTTTGTACATTTACATTTTTAAAGTGAAATTTAAAGAACAAAAATGTTAACATTTAACAAGTAATTCTCAAGTATCAGGGGAAGATAGGAAAGGTATGGCTATGAAATAAACATAAATAGGAGAGACACAAATATCTGGACCACACTCCAGTATTAAGACAGATAACAAAAATACTTTCATGTAACCACAGCCCAACATTTCTCCTTCTCATTTATCTTTTCATTCATGAGGGAGATGAGGGAGATACATTCCATATGTTTCTAAATGAGAATCATAAACATGTGAAGTTTGTAGAGTTTAAGACAATATGGTACACGCCCTGTGGGACAACTGTGATGAAGATACTCAGCCTCAAGACAATGCTAACTCCAAACTTTGGCATGCAATCTGGCCAGAGTCTGCACTTGAATTGGAAGCTCAGTAGCCCTACTTTGGGATGCAGCCATTGAAGACTTGGAAATCTTGCTACATTTTATTAAAGGAAAAACAATCATCATGTACATTGAATAGTATGCATCAAGACCTTAGATTGAGAATGACCAGAGCTCCTACATATGCCCATGATGACCAGAGCTCCTGCATACGTCCATGATGACCAGAGCTCCTGCATATGCCCATGATACCTTTCATTAGTAGTTACGTCAGCAGTAACATCCTCAGGCTTCTTTCCATCAATGGTCCACCAGATCTCATTGTGGGATTCCATGATAAAACTGAAATAGACTTTACAGGGGATGAGAAGCTCCTCTCCTGATGAACAAACAAATTTAATAGATGCCATTAATCTATATTAATCCATCAATATGCATCATCCATATGACTAATGTGGGCCTGATTCTCTAGTGGCCACTAAAAGGCAATATACCATACGTCATTCTAACACCAAATGCACAAAAGGATAAAACCAAGAATAGAAGCCCAGTAATTGTAAATAAAATCACCAAAATGGCCATTTTTTTAAACACTGTATAAGTATGCTCTAAGACGCCAGAAGACCTCTGGCGACACTCTTTTTAGGCCCCAAACCTCACATTTTGTTATTTCCCTCACAAACTGTGACTGTCTTAGTTTCTTTCTTTTCAGCTCATAAAACACCATGACCAAGGCAAGTTACAAAAGAGAGTATTTAATTTTGAGTTCATGGTTCCAGAGGGTTAAAAGTTATGACCATCACAATAGGGAACAGGGCAGCAGGCCAGCAGGCATGGTGCTGGAGCAGTGAGCAGTGGCTGAGAGATCACATCTCATCAAAAAAACATGAGGCAGAGAGGGAATGGCACGGGACTTTTGAAGCATCGAAGTCCACTCCCAGCCATGGCTCCTAATCCTTCTCAAACTGTTCTGCAAACTGGGCACTAAGAATTGAAATATATGAGCCTATGGGGGTTATTGTCTTTCAAACTACCATAGTGACCAATAAGAGTCCCTAGATGATGGGTCCTTGAGGATGGAGTGATCTCATCACTAAGAGAACTGTGATGTCATCACTAAGAGAACTGGCCAGGAAATCCCCTTCTCCAAACATACAGAAACTTAGTTTAAAACAGCAGTTCTAAGCTATGTAGCTGAGATGGCTCGCGAGACGAGGGAGGTTGGTTCACAAATGGTGATAACAGTGTCAACAATCATGTCAAGACCAATATAATTGCTATGAACTTGGTAGAGCTAAATACTTACACTTGTTATGGTTTGACTTTATTACACTTGTTATGGTTTGACTTTATTCTTTCAGAGTCGTATACATTTCTATAATGAAGTTTAGCTGTTTTCATCCTGTCAAAACCATCATCTTTCTATTTCCCCAGTCACCTTCTTTTCACCAACAAGCCTTCTCATACTTTGATGTATTTTTTGTGTGTGTGAAGCCCTGAATTTAATCATGATTGCTTGCATGAGTGTGGGTGCTATTTACAAAACATGGGCAACTTATCATTGATTGAGGAAAATAAGTGCTATTGAGTGTCTAAATTCAAGTAAGAAATCTGTATCCGCCCTCCCAGAGCTTAGGAAACATTAATGAAGGTAAAGCAGAAAGGATATAAGAGCCAGGGGATGTAGAGGAGTCCACAAACCAGTTACTTAAAATTACAGACATATAATTACATGTGTATATGCTCCTTAGGTAAAGAGACTGTGTTATAGATGTATCCACTGGGGATGGGCACTTCACGACCAGTGGATCTCTACATTTTGATCAGTATTTTCTTTGCTGCAAAGAGAAGCTTCTTTGATGAGGGCTGAGAGCTAGCTGTGAGTATTTACAGAGAAGTCAGAAATTACACTGGTTTATGCAAATGGCAACAGTAGGTTCTCCTCTAGATTTCATGATCTTACCAGCTGGTTATGTTTACAGAGTCAGGCATGAATTCCTACCTATTGAGAAGGCTTTAAGTCTAATTGAGTAGCTGTTGGTTAGCCCTGGTATAGAAGTGCCATTATTGCACTTTTTGGGAGATCTTGATATTCTGGCTAATGTAGTTTGTAGGCTTTACAGACTGGTAGAACTATTAATCGCTTCTCTACTTGGGGAGCTTGCATATCTCCTTCCCATACTATGAGAGCTAGTCCTCAGGGAAGAGACGTCTAGGTTAGATCTAGATTGATCCTTCCAAGTTGTGTGTTCAAAGTATGCTGGATCATCAGTGATAGGATCTTACTTTCAATTTTGGAGAGGCAATCAAGGACAACAGTGACAGCCTATATTGTTTTGGGAGGTTTTTGAACTCTCCTGACCAATAACTTGAAAGGAGATTTCCCATGCCTCACACTGAATTTTGTTAAATAAGTCTATATTTTTTGGGGGGATCATTTTTATCCCAAGTGGTATAACTACATACATACATATATATATATATATATATATATATATATATATATATATATATATATATATGCATAAAATGTAACTTTAAGTAAACATAAAATATCATAATTCTCTACAGCTTCTTAAAACATCCTCAGGTTATATATTCCTCCTTCTTCCCTCTCCTGTGCTTCCCTCCTCCCTCCTTCCCAAGTAAGTCTTCCCTACCCTAGGTATTTATTCTTAATCAAACAGCATGAAGTCTTTTAAAAATTAATGTCTGACAGAAGCAAAAGCTGAAATGTTTGCACATTAAAGAGCGTTTGTAGGTCACATTGTTAGTAAGAACTGGGTAAGGATTTGACCCAGCTTGGAAGTGTCACGCCAACCTGCTGAGAATAACTCAGAATAACTTTGTGGTTGTATTCTTGGTTCACCATTGCCCAGACTCTGAAGAAACCTCTAATTATCTTGGGTTTAACTGACTAACATTGACTTCAGACCTTCCACTACAATGCATGGCTTCTCTAACTTCACCCTACAGATTCTGAGTCCTTGTTTCCATAAGGAAGATGAAATGAACAGGAGTTTAGGAATGCTTTGGAAGTGTGGCATGATAAGTAGGTGAAATGTAGTTGGGTGGCTGACAGGTTTGTACTTCAGCAGTGGCAAGAATGTTCAAATTACCACACAAAGCCTATATTAAGTCTAGGAAATACAATTCATTTGAGGCTGGCCAACCCTCTTAATGCGTCTTATACTCCTTACAAGGCAAATCATATCTGAAAACTCATCAGGACATTTCCTTTTTGGCAATCCACCTACACAATCTCTGGCTCTATAACCTTCAGTTCACATAAACAACTGTTCTTCTACATTTCTTATTGAATCTAGATTGGTTTTACTGTATAGAAGATGATGTAAAAGTATTAGAATTTTCTGTGATTTTCTACTCTACTGTAGGAGGCTTTCAGTCATATGAACAAAAAAAAATCTCTTACTTGAAAATTTATGAATGATTTCTTTCTAGAATAAAAAGTTAAAAAAAAACTTATAGGTGGCTCAGGGAGGCATGACAACCATTTGACAGTGTTCTGAAACCAGCGTTCATGGATCTGTTTTTCCCATGATACTCTCAGCTCTGTCTGATTCCATGCTCCATGCTCTGAAGAAGAAACAGAAACTTAAAAACTGTCTTGTGCTATTATTACAGCCTTGGCAAACCAAAGCCCTGTGCAAAGTCAAGTTTTCATCAGACAATAATCACGGAGGAAGACAAGGACCAAAGGATAAAGGACCCTACACTAGAAGAAGCTGAACTCCCGAGCTGCTGTGAGATCAACACAGCAGCTGATCTTCACATGCTGTGGCTTTTGATCAAACTTCACTTTAAGTCTGTGCATATCCTTACAATTAGCCTTTCCTCTCTCATACTAACCTGTGTTTCACTTCTTGTAATTAAGAGATTCTAACCAAATATCAGAATCACACCTCTAATTACCTGGTTCTTTCTCATAGACAACACGTTCATTCGGAGAATAGATCTGGGGTGGTAATGCATCTTTTGGCGAGCCTATGATAGGAAATGCAAAAGGGGGATGTTAAATCATTCAGGCATATGCAAAACTCTACGTCGAACTTGTTCAAATTCCTGGCATAGTTTGTCAATTCTTAAGACGGCCTACAGTCTAATATATACTCAATTCCTGGACTTCACTCACTGACAATAAACAAAATGTGATGTAATAGGAAATAAGTATTCATCGCTATTACTTATTCCCAACACAGAACTCCTGAGAGCCTGAGAGCCCTTTAATTTCCTGAGTGCTGTGGGTGGCATGAGCATCTTTCATCATTGTTCTCTGTTCCTTACTCTTAGTCCCCAGTTCCTGAACCAAGAGCTTGTGAGTCCCTCAGACTCTTTGAAGACAGAGCCCTCAATCTGTGGGGTCTGTGCAAACTCCAGGTAGTTAGTATCAAAATGACTAAACTGTAGGAAACACAGATGGTGTCTCAGAGAATTGGAGAATGGCTTGGTGTGGAAAATTCGCACATTTAGTGACAGAAGGGTTATGAGCACAGAAACACAGTTTTTCTGTTGCAAAAATCCAAACAAAATATATTGAATCCCCTGTACTTTTCAGGTGGGTAGTTTGTTTTATCAGTGTTTTAGACTTTCAGTGGTCATGTGGCATAGATTTCTTTTGCCATATTAGAAATAACTGTTTTCATGTCATATTTCTTCTCTTTTAATTTATTCCTCTTTTAATTTCAAAGCTACTTTTGCCTCAAGTATTCAACGCACGGAACTACGTGCTTTCCATTTGTAAACCATGCTTAATACCAATGCTTATTATCTGAGTATTTCTTCCTCAAGTGCTCATAATGTCTAGTACGGGACCTGGATACTATTAAATGAATATTTAGCTGCATGGAAAATTTAAGACACCTCTACATATGTCTGACTGATTGATACTGGATTACTAGTCAAATGTTCATGCATGGAAATGCTGCAATTTGTATTGTCTATACATGTGTGGATTACTAGTCAAATGTCCACGCATGGAAAAGCTGCTCTTTGTATGGTCTATACATGTATGTTAAAGTACCTTAAAAAAAGTTTTGCAGTGTAGTGTTTTTTTTAAGAAAAAATGTTTATTTTTATTTTTTGGATATGGATGTTTGGCCTGTATGTATGCCTATGTATCACATGCATGTCTGGTGCCCATGAAGGTCAAAAGAGGGTCTCAGATTCCTTGGGTCCTCTAGAAGAGAAGTCAGTAGTCTTAATCACTGACTCATCTCTCTAGCCACAGTATAGAATGTGAGAGTGTGGGTTTAAAGACTGACCAGGTTCTCAGCCAGATTTCTCCATATATTACTCATGTGTATATTTTATTTTGAAAAGTAAATTTTCTATAACTAAATATAGTAAATAAAAGTCACCTTGAAGTTTCATTATTAGGAATAAATTACATAAAACAAGTTAAGTAAAATATACCTAAGCATCCTTTAGTGAAGTCTGATTATATATACTCAATGTGCTTCAGTTGTAAAAAGTGAACTTGTGGCATTTCAGAGTTAGTTAAGAATGACTTATACACCCTGGCTCTATCAACTTCTTTATATATAAAACTGTGACTAAGAACACCTGCTTTTACCTTTCCAAATATAGATAAAACTACATACATATAGGCATAAAAATTATAAACAATTTCTAAGATGAATATAATGCGATATAATTCATCTGGTCACTAAAACACACTCAGATTCTAAATTTAGTCTTCTTTTTTCATGTGAATTAATTCCCAACCCAGCATCATTCTGAAAGTAATTGAAGAAAAGCGACTAAAGAATGGTGGATTTAGATTTCACTTGTGCTGTGTTAAAAGCCTGTCCCCTCCCCCCCTAGTAATTTATATCAAATCCAATAGCAGATTCACTAGAGGAAAAGTCTTGAACAAAGATTTGGGATTTAAAATTTTTCCACTAACATATGCAGCACCTCTACACAGTGTCTCCATCTAGTAAAAGGTGGGCTATGAAGAAGGATCACTCATGTATACCTAAACCTGTTATAAACCTGTTAAACACATTCCCCATCTCTTTCTCCCTCTGTCTTGTCCTGCAGCTAAGACCAAGGCCTTGTTCAAAGTCATGTGACTAGCAGAGGGCACTGATGGAGTGTGAGCACCCATCTATCAAACTGTGTTCTCACTCTCTGGTATACTCGTCACTGAATCACATATGCAGCAAGTTAACCAACACTTACTGAATGCTTACTCTCTACATGGACCTGCTTACAGGCTCTTGGGTTAGTGTAGAGAATAAATTCTGCATCTTTTTTTTTTTTTTAGTAGAGTTTGACCAATTGTGTATAATAACCCATTAAGAGCCTAAACAAAACCATAGCCCTTGTGTGACGTACTTGTGAATGACAAGTCATGCTTACCTACCACCTTTACACTCATAGTCCTGGTGAGGTGAAAGAGGCGTCCATTTTCAGAATATGTAACAACACATGTATAATTTCCATTATTTGAGACCAAGGGGATGAAAAAGGTCAAGTTCATACCATCAGGTACTACATTATGAAAATCCACTACTTCAGTACAACCCTAGAATAAGAAAAAGCTGTTCACTGTTTAGATACACGAATACACATAACACATGTAAAAAGTGGCTTTGACACCTCATTTACACAGAACATCTAAATATCTATGCTATACTTTTACAAAAATATTTATTTAAGCATCTGGATAATATTATTTGCAAAAAATATTTGTATTAAGTATAACATTTTTGTGCATAAGAGAAATTAAAACTCTAATTCAAGGTAAGACCTCAAAATCAAGCTTTCTGTTTCGGGTTCAGTTTTCGAATTCTTGGAATCCCTTCATGACAGTGAATCAAGATTCATGTTTTACAATAATAAGTAAGGAAATATGAATGACCGCAAGCCCTCCTCTAGAAGACAATCATAGGCATTTTTCTGTCACTCCTCACTGATTCTGCTAATTCAGGAATCTGGTCACTTTGGTAAACCTGAAACCAATTTTGACATACAATTTTGGTATTCTTGACCATTCTATTTCACTGAATTTCTCCATTAGTCATTTTCAACAACATTTTGTGTTTTTCTCTTACTTTATTCCATTTTTCTTTTACTTTTAATTGGTCACCCCAAAATGTATGAGCCTTATAAAGGCTCAAGAAGTTATTTCTGGTTCTAACTCATATTTTTTATATAAAGTAGTTGATATTTAAAATATAAAACTGGAGTTTTGTATTTTTTGTCTCATACAAAATAAAAACCATAGTCCGGTTTTATATTTCAGCCTCTGGCTATGTGGTTTTATTTTAGCAAAAAGTCAATGCATCACATGTGACAAAAATCCACTTTAAATATTTACTTTTCAAATTTCTTTGGTTTATCTTTTAAAACTTAATAATTTGTGAATGACAAAAATATTTTATCTTTTTTTTTTTTGGTTTTTCAAGACAGGGTTTCTCTATGTATTATATTATCTTTAAAGACCTGAGGTCTTTAAGTTTCTGGACATATGTTACTGACTTGCATTTTAAATTTCCCGTTATTTTACACATTTAACATTGAAGTCCTGGATGCTTAAGGTGGTTTTTTTCTTCTGCTTCAGTTCCTGGAAGGTGCATTTTGAAAGATGACAGTTACCCTCAGAAATGTATTTTGCAAGACTTTGTCACAGGAAATACAGTTGTGCCTCATGGAAATCAAGAGGAACTGATACTGGCTCAGGTATGACATTTTCTCAATCCGTTTCTTCTGTTGGGTAAGCAGCCCTTCCAGATACTTGTCACATCAGGACCCCAAGGTTACCACAAAATAGGAAGTCACAAAGGTTGACAACTTATAATGAATTCATGTCAGACGTGGTTTTGGCGGAGTTTAATATGTCTCTCGAACTCTATTTGACGGGACAGCACATTTCATTTGAACAGCAGCAAGATAACGCTCCTTCACTTGTTGACTTAGCTGTTCTTAAATCCCTGTGAAGCAGGCAGATCAGGCTGAAGGTGCCCCAGTTTTACTGATAAAAAAAGAAATGAGGTAGATAAAAAAACATCCTAGACAGCACAACACAGAGCTGAAACCCTTCCAGGTTCTAGAATAAAGGTCTCTCACTGGATTCTGAACTAAAAATGAAATTTTTATTCAAAAGCTGGGGTTATAAAAAATTACAGCAGGACATGTATTTAACATGCTATCTTATCTCATTTGTCCCAAACTTACTATTCTTATCCCATTTTATGAATGAGGAAACAAAGATGTGTAAAAGTGAACTGTTGATTTCTTACAGTTTGGTAGTGCTGGGAATGGAATTTGAACCTGGATATATTTATTTCAATTGTGAATCAAAATACATTTGTCTCAGAGCTTTTACTTTTAATACCACAGTACACTGTGTCCTCATCCCTATGTTGCGGCCCTACATCTATGCTATACTCCTGCATCTTTACCATGCCTTGTATCTATACCAAGGCCCCTGCATCTATACCATGCCTTGTATCTATACCAGGCCCCTGCATCTATGTCACACTCAACGCCAACTCCAGTGCTAATAGTGTGATATGCCTTGTCTCTACATTGAGGGCTAAACTCAAAAGCATATTTTCCCGCACCAAGAGGCAGATATTTTTACTTAATTTGTCAACAGCATCTTTGAGAATATATTGAAATCTGCTTCAAAGCTGTTAGGCCTGTAGCATTTTATGAATGAGAAGGGAGGAAATGTTTTACACTTTAAGTATGTACATGTGCAGTGTGGTACATTAACACATTGTTATATTACAAAAGCGCATTAATTTTAGCCGGTAGTGTTGAGTTGGAACTTTTTTCACACAAGTTGCTCCAACTCTAGACTCTTCAACGTGTGCCCCAAACACATTATTTTTGTAGATAATAAACTAATCCTGAAAATAATCTTCATGAGAGTTTCAGAGATACTTGCTTAGAATTCAGAAGAAAGCTGACATGAACAAAGACAGGTAGGTACTCAAATAACAGAGACCAGGTTTTCCAAAAACAAGGAACTAGTTAGCACTAAGTGAACTTCTTCAATGGAGAAGACACTTGTATGACTAGCAAACAGCCCTTCTACCTATTCCATCAGTTCCTCCTTCCGAATTCAAAAGAGAGAAGTTAAACACAAGAGCAGCCCACCGGCCACACAATGGTTGCTATGACAACCAACCACAGCATGTAAGTAGGGAATAGCACACAAAGTGATTTTGGGGATCCTCGAGAGGAAATACATGTGTGAGAAGATGAAGGCTGTGGGTAGGGTGATGTCACAATGAAGTAAAGAGTGGCTTCCACTAGAGAAGTCTATCACAAAACAGGAACTGCGTGAAAACATGACTGGAAAAGACATGATTTTTAAAAAAAAATCCTATGTGTTTTGCAAGTGGAAGATTGTCATAAATACAAAGGAAGGCATACTGGGGCCAAGAAGTGTATAATGAGGATCAAACAGTGAGCCTATAGGAAAAAAAATCTTACTGGAGAAAGGTTTGTGTTGGAACTTAAAATGAGATGGAAAATATTGAGAGCTATTGGGGGAAAGTAGAGACACATGCAAAACACTGTGGGCACAGGAAAGAGGGAGGAGCTCGCCTTCATTGTTGGAGTGCTTTTTCTCCCTGTTACTCCTTTACATTGCTTTATTATAATGTTAGTTTTCCTATAGTGGCCACCCTCCTCTGGGATATGAAGTCCTGTTGGGTCAGTGAAGGGTAGATAAGCACTGCATCTACATGGCCTGTGATTGGCTCAATATTGGCATATTGAGCTCGACATGTTTGTGCTACATGATTAAAAATGCAATAGGTATGAAAGCAGAACAGATACATGACACAGAACTGAGAGCTCATAGAATATGTGTGGGAGTAAAATATGGACCATTACATGTGGAGTCCATATTAGAGGGGACATGGGGAAAATGGGAATAAAAATATGAATAGTTTAAGTTGCAATGTCTGAACAGTTAGGGTTAGCTATGGAAGCTTCGAATCTATGAAAATCTTGGCATAACATATGCTGCACTTCCTTGAATTCTGTGAAGAGTTTCATAAGCCACTCATTTCCAATAAAGAGAACTCAGTCTTTCAGTGTTTATAAATATTTACAATGTCCCTTCTATGTGCCAGGCAATGTTAAGAGCTAGATGCATAATAATAAAAAATGAGATGGCATACATTTTCATGAAGTTTTACAACCCAATCTGAATCCATTATTCAATCAATTCTTAAGTGCAATGAAGATTGGCTCAGTCTTGTGCTGTATGTTGGATGTTCAAGAGAGGGAAAGAGAGAGAGAGAGAGAGAGAGAGAGCTCACACTTAGCACAGAACAAAGAAATATAATCCTTAACGATACAAAGATGAGCTATGAATTAGGTTCCCTCAATGTACACAGTGGATGATTCATTTGGCATGATTTAACCTCAAGGTTTCAAAATGTTAGTTTGATTTTTGTTTTCAGTTTAAACAATGAATTTTGGGTCTTCAGGAGCCCTAAAACCACATGCAAAATGTGTGTATGTATACTTAGAATATATGTATTCCAAGTGTGCAGCTCTCAAAGAAAATATGAACACATCGACTTCATGCCAAAAGTTAAAAATCCCTCTATATAGATTATTGCAAAAGGTAAGAGATGAAGAAGCATTCTAACAAGTTAATACAATCTTGCAGTAACTCAAAGTCTATCACACAGAGATTGGGTTAACTTCCCAATAGCATGTGCCATGATGAAAGAAGTCTGAGCATGGTAATTTTTCACAAATGTTCTTTTCTAAGGTTATGTCTTAGGGATTTTATTGTTGTGATAAATCACCATGACCATAAACAACTTGTGGAGGAAACGGTTTATTTCAGCTTACAACTCTCAAGTCACACTCCTTTGCTGAGTGAAGTTGGGGCAGAAACCTGGAGAGAGGAGTGGATGCAGAGGCCATGGTGGAGTGCTGCTTACTGGCTTGTTCAGCCTACTTTCTTATACACCTTAGGACTGCCTGCCTAGGGGTGGCACTACTCACAATGAGTTGGGCCACCCACGTCAATCATCAATGAGGAAAATGCCCTACAGTCTTGCCTATAGACGAATACTACGCATCATTGTAATTGGGGGTCTCGCCTCTCAATCTAGCCTATGTCAAGCTCATATTAAAACTCACCAGCACAATGTACTTTATCATAAACAAAAGAAAATAATTTAAATATTTTCTGAGAAACATCCACAGACAGTATCTGGCCAGTTGTGATTTATTTTATTTTGGATCTGGGAGGAGTTTGGGGAAGGGAATAGATTTATGAATTTTTTTTTTTACATTTAAAAAATATTGAAGTGGAGATACTGTGCCAAAATTAATCACAATGGGCATGAAGACATTCAGCTTTCTGTAAACTGCCATCTGTACTGACATCCATCCTGCTATATGGCAGGGGAGGATTTTCACAGTTAACATAATATTAACATACAAAACACCCAATAAAACAGTTTCCCCCATCTCAGGGAAAAGGGAAAATTGACCTCACTTTCACAAGTCTCTATAAAATGAAATTTGAAATAGACAACCATAACAATAAAAGGGGGAATTAATTCAACCACATGACATGCATGGTGGTATGAAAAATCAGGTCTACACTTTAATATAATAATAATAATGAATATAATAATAATAATAATAATAATAATAATAAACAGCAGTAAGAAAAATCACACTTACCTCTGAATTTACTATATGCTTTAGGGATCTCTACGTGACTGACCCAACATCCTCTTACCTAAATACATATTGCATTCCAGAAGGTTTTTGACTAGACAGCTATTTGGAATTCAGTAATTCCCTTACAAAGCATAGTACGCTTTTCAAATGAGTTACAAAATCTATCTCGTTTGACAGTCACTTACTGAGCAACTCCTGACAGGACTGCTGAAGCCCTGAATCAAGGAGACCTTACAGTGAATAAGACAGGATGACAGAGCAAGAAATGACATGAAGAGGAACGCTCGGCCTTGTCCCTTTTCCCCACACTTCTCAAGTGAAAACACGTGCTGTTCTATTCCTCTGCCATCGGTTCATTGGAATCCATTCCATGTCCCACAATGCACAGTTCGCTCTATATACCACCATCTAGTTACAAACCAGTATACGATCAAATATTGTCTTTCCCTTTGTAATGCTCTGAGATCTAAAAGTGGGGACTGGACTCCCCTCTCGACAGCAATCTTAGCCAGGAAAGGCTTTCAAAACACAAAAGAACTGGCCTGCCGTCCCAGGCACGTCCATTTGCAGCTGGCCTGTTGAATAAATTCAGAACTTAATGCTAAAGGATGGCCTCTTGACACATGCAGTTGAATCTTGGCTTCTAGCCCATTGGTATTTGGTAAATTTCCCAACAGCAACTCACCTAGGTTTTTGTTATGGTTGTAATGTAAAAATATCCACAAAAGCTCATGTGTTAAGACTGGGTTGCCAGGTGATAGGATGGTGACAGGTGATTGGCTCACAAGATCTTTAACTTCATCAGTACACATACCCATTGATGAATTCCTCAGGAGCTGGCTGTGGTTGGAAGTGAGTCACTGGGAGCTTGCACTTCAAGACTACCTTTTTCCCTGGCTCCTTCCTTTCTGTCCTTCTACTATCTGGGTGGCATGTTAAGCAGCTTTCCTCTGTCCTGTCTTTCAGCCATTTTGATTCTGCCTTGCTATACACCTAAGAGCACTAGAGTTGGTGAATGAATTCAAACCACTGACAGTATGAGCCAAAATTAAAACCTTCCTCCTTTAAGTTGCCTAGTTGAGGAATTTTGTCACAGACTCAGAGATGTTGACTAACATAGTTATTAACCCCAAAATACGGGAAATAGGATGCTGTGTTTTCTAAGGGTATTAGGAGAATAAAGTACAGTAGGTCATTTGGAACACACCCTGTACTCTAAGCCTCCATTTCCTAACTATTTAAGATGGGGTTTACTTTTTGGAATTGTGATGGGCACTAAAGATGGTAATAAAGACTTAGCATACAGATGGCATTACTAAAATGGAAGCCATTCATTTCCTCTTCCTCTTAGCTTCTAAGCCTCCAGGTTGTATTTCTATTACTATAGGGGACCATTTTTCTAAAATCAAGTTAGAGAGTTCTGCTGAAAAAGAACTGCTGTGGATATTTAAGGATGACCGCAGAAGGTAGAAAACAGAAATGTCAGGATTCCCATCAAACAATAAGAGAACACACCCACTCAAAACCTTAATCTTGCTCCCAAGGTGGCAGAATTCTTGAGCTCAAAGGTGCCAGTCAGTTAGACAAAGGCAGAGAAATGAAAACAAAAATAAAAACAAAGCAATGCAACACACATTAGCAGAAGTTTTGTCATAGCCAGAAGATAGAAAGGGTATCTGTGTTCTAGTTGTCTTCTCTTTTTTAAAACAGGTAGTTTGCATCGTGTGTGTGTGTTTACACATGTGTATTTGTGTATGTATGTGAGTATGTTTGTGTATGTGTGTATATATGTTTGTGTGTGTTTGTATGTATGTATATTTTTGTGCATGCATGTGTGTATGTTTGTATGTGTGTATACACAGGCTTGTACATGTGTGAGGGTGCACTTGGCTGTGTGCTACTCTCTCCTTACTTGTTGAAACAGGTTTGCACTGAATGTACAGTTCACCATTTTACCAAGACTAGTTAGTCTGTGAGACTACAGAATCTGCCAGTCTTCACGGGGTTACAAATGTGTATACCACAAATGATAATTTATGTGGGTGTTGGGGATCCAAACTCAAGCCCCCATGTCTGTACAGCGAATGCTTTGCCTACTGAGCCATCTCCCTTGACCCAAGGCATCTGTACACCGTGAGGAGTCTGTTTCAGCAATTACTACATAGAACTGATTATTTTCTTAATCCCTTATTTGGATTTTGTATCTTTAATCACTGCAGGTATAGACTCTCTGGAGACTGACTTACCCACCTCCTCTCCTCTCCTCCCCTCCCCTGCCCTCCCCCCCTCCCTCCCTCCTCCTCCTCTTTCTTCCTCTCTCTCTCTCTCTCTCTCTCTCTCTCTCTCTCTCTCTCTCTCTCTCTCTCTCTCTCTCTTTTGAGTCAGGGTTTCTCTGTGTAACAGCCCTGGCTCTCCTGGAATTTGCTCTGTAGACCAGGCTGTCCTGGAACTCACAGAGATCCACCTGCCTCTGCCTCCCAAGTGCTGAGATGAAAAGAGTGTGTCACCACCTCCCAGTGACCCTTCTCACTCTGTTTCATCTTCTGGATGCTTCAACGATCACTTAGATGCATCCATGTCTCTATGTACAGCGTGGCTGTTAAGTTTCAGACCCTTACACAAGATAGCAACTGCTGTCTGCTTGTCTATCTACCTGCCACCCTGAAGTCTTAGACATCTCTAGCTTTATGTGATATTTACCAAGTCCATGACTTACTACTCCCCAGTGTCCTTCACTGCTCATACCGTGGTTAATAGCACCACCATTCATCGAGGCAGGAAATGCAAAAATTGTAATAATTTGATATGATGCATTCAAGAGTCAACTGGCCTCACCGGACATCAGCTCTTCTTATTAAAATCAGTGCAGTTTCTCTCTGCCACTTTGTGGGACTTAACATTACACTTTAAAAGACATGATGTATTTATTCTTATTTTGCATGTGTGACTGTTTGCCTGCACGTGTGCATATGCACTACATGGTGCCCGTGTAGAATTGTGTGTTCATTTTGAGATTTCACTGAGCTGGGCATATATGTCTTTTATCATGTTAAACCCCACTCCGTGCATACTTTGATGAACCAGTTTATCTTTAGCTAGTGTACACACATGTGAATAGAAGACTATAGCAATGCCCGTTGCAGTAAAAAGTGACACTAAAACAAATAGGTAAAGGTCTACAGGAAACAGCAGAGGAACAATCCATGACAGCAGTAGAATCTAACTACTCTGAGAGAAAATTCTAGGTAGAGGGAGGCCATGGATGGGGAATATGAGAAGAAGGATAGAATGTGTATAGGAACAGAAGTAAAAAGCAGTCAGGTGAGTGGACAAGTAAGCTTCCCACACACAGTAAGGTTTTACTTATCAGCACAAATCTGTTAATATTACCTCACTAATACTCTCATTTGTAAATATTTCTATGTGTATCTCTAAACAACCCCCACCCCCCCGCAATATAACTAAGGCCTCATTGTCCCACTTAAAAGTACTAATTCATAGGTATCATCTGTGTTCCATGCTCAGAATGTTCCGGTTTTCCATTGTTGTGTTTTGTAATGTGTGTGAAACAGTATTCAACTATGGTCCATACATTGCAATCGGTTATCATATCTTAAACCTTTGCCTCTCTCCTGCCCACTAACCACACTCTTCCCACTCTCTTCCCCTCTCCTGTTCTCTCTCCTGTCTCCCTCACTCAATCCCTCCATTTCTTCTTTTTTCCCTATTTATTTTAGCGTACAACAAAACATACGCCTAACCCAGCTTAATCATATGAATTATCTAATTACAAAGTATGTATCTTTATAAGCACCAGCAAGACCAGGAATATAATACTGTGGATCACCCTTGTTGGCCTTCCACACAGCCCCTGTCAATCAAACCTGCCTCACCATTCCTCACCCAAGTAGACACTATTTAAACTCTCTGAGACAGCCTCATTTTCAGTTATAATTTTATCATGTGTGTGTAGGTCCATCCATAGGTATACGGAGTCATTCTCTCTCTTAAAAAAGCCTTCCGTGTTTTTAAAATTCGGTACTCTTCCCTTTTATATCAGGAGAACCATGCACATGAGGAATATAGAATCATATGGTTTGTGTTGGCTGACTTCAAACTCATGATGTAGTTCCAGGCCTTTTTAGGCTCTCTGTGTCTCTGGTAGAGAGCAGTGACATGCTTCAGATTTAATCCATTTGCAGAACTACAGAGAGCAATCTTCTCACCAGAGGAAACACTTCTACTGTGTATCATTCTATGATGCTGGCAGTAATTGATGCTGAATGCTTGGACTTATCAATTGGACCTTGCATAATAATATTTCAAAGTTGCCATGATGATTTCATTTGTTGGTATAAATACTTGTATAAAAACATACTTATCTGCTCTATTTTGTTAACCCATGGCATAGTACTACTTTCAGAAAGAGAGTAATTCTTATTTCTCTTTGTTTACTGGTTTTCAAGGTCATACACTGACTTACCATGTAATTAGTTGAGTTTCAAATCTCTCATTACATACTCTGTTGGACTGAAAGAACTGAAAGTTTTATCATTAGTAAATTTCAGATTGCCCATTTCTGGCCCACAGGAGGGTTTTAAAGTTGAGTACTAAGTCATTTCCTTAACAGTTGTCCAAGAAAGAGAATTTAAACTGGTGAACTACAGTTGTGAATTTGTCTGTTTCCCCCTCGAATTCTGGCAGTCTCTAAGAACTTCATGTATTTTGAAATGCTGTTGTAAGTCAGAGACACTTCTGTTGTTTTACAGCTTCCTGATGAAGTGATCTTTTCAGTATTACGAAATGTCCATTTTCTCTCTGGCAATACTCACCATCATAACATCTCCTTTCTTTTATGTTTGTGTGGCCACTCTAGCCTTCCTGTAATGGTTGTCTTTTTATTTTTAAATTTCCTCCTTTTACTTCCTACCAGTCTTCAGCTACTGTACATTGTGTGAGCTTGGGTATGGGTATACATGTGTGTCTGTGTGGGTGTGCATGTGTGTATATGTATGTATATATGACTGTGTAATCCTCTATGTGTGTATATATGTACATGTGCTTTGCTATGTGCATGTGTGTGTGTTGGAGGGGCATGTGCTTGTGCATGTGTGTATGTGCACATATGTCTGTGTGTGTATATATGTGGGTGTGTATGTGTGCTTGTTTATGTACATGTGGTGTGTGTGTGCTTGTGTGTGCACATGTGTACATATATATGTGTGTGCATGTTTGCATGTATGTATATATATGATTGTGTATTCTTCTATGTGTGCATATGTGTACAATTGCTTTGGCATGTGCATGTATGTTATGGGTGTGTGTGCTTGTCCATGTGTGTGTGCACATATGTATGTGTGTGTATATATGTGGGTGTGCATGTATATATTTCTGTATACATGTGTGCATGTTTGTGTATATGTGTGTGTGTGCACGTGCGTGCTTATGTTTGCTGCTATTTTTCCCTCTTACTTTGGCTTTAATTGTAAAATAATTTTCTTTACTTTAAACATTCAATAATTTATGTAAGTTTTGGACATTTCAATTCTATTCTGCATCCTTTTTATATATCTTATCATTTTCCTGATGTAGGCCTGTTTTTAAAGAGTCATTAATGATATAGCCTTCTGACATACTTTCTTTGCTGCAGAAGTATTATTGTTTTATGTACCCTTTCCTTGAAATTAAATGGGATTTGAATTTTTTATTGCTTATTTTTATGTAAAAATAACCTTTTCTGGACTTTAGAACATGATTGCATGTTCACATTAACAGGGATTCTTCAAAATGCCCCAGTCCTGCGATGCTCAAACCCTTCCCTCCCTCCATGTCCAGCCTCAGTCCTGAGATGCTCCAACCCCTCCCTCCCTCCATGTCCAGCAAGTCCATCTTCTTTCTTTCCTTATACTGCTCTAATCTAACTGGCCTCTTTCTTTGGCTGTATCAGGGCATTAAACTGCAAGGCATCAGGCATTGCAGGCCAATGTCTTTCTAGTCCTGCAGCTTCTCTTTGCTCTGGCGAGCATTTCTGAGGTACATAACAGAACTACTCCAGCCCCATCAGAACTTCTTTCTAGAGGACTTTTGTGACTTGTCTCAGGGAATGAAATTTCTCCCACCTTGCTGTTGATTCTATGCTGGCCTAGCCCACATTCCGCTCACAGTCTGTCCCACTTCTCACGTGTGACACACAATGCATTGCTTCCTTTTGCGTTGTTTGCAGGAGGCTGCAAACACTGACTCCTGCAAACTGCCTAAAGGCCATTGTTTGTCTCACTTAGTTTGCTGAAAACAGTTCACATGGAGTTGTGCCGTACACTGTGCTTGAGTTTTCCACTTTGGTGCTGGTGGAGAGCCCACGAGATTCCAGGCCGCATGGCAGCGCTGCCACCTTCCAATATTCACATTCCTTTTTTGATAAAACATTTTTCCATCCTCAGATGTGGAGCCCACAAACCAGAGCAATCAACCACGCACACGCGAATCATAAATTACGGTACTGACTCATCAAGGGGCTGAGATTCATGTCGTGAATCAGCAGCTTCCAACTTCACGAGGCAGTGAGTGGAAGTGGGCAGCGTTTCTCCAAACAGGCTCCTCGCAGGGAGTTAGCAGAAATTAGGCAGTTAGTTCTGGGAGTCTAGAGAGCATCAGGTGAGATACAGCAGGCCGGGGCAGAGAAACCCACAGCCCTCCATCTCAAACAGAACAAAACAAGGAAGCGGCCAAAGTTGGTACAAAGGTATTAATGAAGAAATCAAAGATGGGAGAAGAAAAATATCAGTGTTACCATTTAACTCAGATGTTTATTTATTACGACTGAAAAAAAAATAATAATGTGTTCTAGTTTCCTTACCTTATACCAAGTGACGGTTGGTTTGACACTGGGAGGAAAGTATCCATCTACATTTGGGCACGTGATGTTATGTGTACTGTGTTCGATATACACTTTATGCACCGTGAGTCTCATGGGGGAACTGAAGCATCTGCCCTGCTGGACAACTTCCAGGGGAAATGCAACTTTGCTGCAATACGTAGTATTCCTGAGAAGACAAACACACACTGAGCATGGGGGCTCATCTGCTTTTGATTGATAAAATAGAGCTGGGACTTCTTTATAGGTGTGAATTCATGTGAATATTAAGTGACTTTCTGAGATATTTCCTATACCAATTAGCACCACACACTAGAAAGCAAACAGAAGTATCTGCTATTAATGTACTAAAATATTTATACTCTATCCATGACCTTAAATGTGTATTTAAAGTGTTCATTTAAAATACTCTCAGCAGTAGTATTTTTATGAAGGCAAAGGTAAGGATGGCATGTTTAAGGGTGCAACCAAACTTTGAAACAGAAAAGTTTCCAGGATTTTAGCTTCCGATGAGTAAGTTTGGGAACGTTTTTTTTTTTTTTTTTAACAAGATCAAAATTTTAAAAGGGAGAAATAGAGCCAGTATATAACCCAAAACATCCATCCAGTGTCACCTCAGCCAGGAAAATAAGGGAATTCATAGAAAAAGCAAACAAAACAGGTGATTAAAAAAAAAAACTATGACATAGTAGTACGTACATACAAGCAATGATGAGGGCAAAACCAGGCCCAGGAAACATCTTACATTGAGTGGAAAAGTGTGCAGTGATGTTTATCCAGCCTGAGCCACATCTCTGTCAAAATCTTCTCCACTATCCCCTACCCTGAACTTCTCCACTAGGTCCCTTTTACAGTGAGCACCTTGGATGTTCCTTAATTATATATATAACAATTAAAACTATCTGAATATACTATACCCATTATCTGTAATCCTAGTAACATGTCAGTTCAACATTACCATTTGAATATGGGAATATGAGCAATAAAATAAAATAAAATGAATCTAACTCCATAGCCATAAACATACCCAAACCTATTTAGCAATTTGAATGAGAATGTCCTCCATAGCCTCATATGTTTAAGAACTTGGTCCCCTCTTGGTGGAACTCTTTGGTAGGATTAAGAAGTGTGACCTGCTGGGTGGTGGTGGCACATGCCTTTAATCCCTGCACTCAGAAGGCAGAGGCAGGGGGATCTCTGTCAGTTCAAGGCCAGCCTGGGCTACAGAGTGAGTTCCAGGAAAGGTGTAAAGCTACACAGAGAAACCCTGTCTTTAAAAAAAAAGAAAAGAAAAGAAAAAACAAAAAAGAAAAAAAGAAGAAATATGACGTTATTGGAGGAGATTAGTCACTGAGGATGAACTTTGAGGCTTCAAAGACCTATGCCATTCCCAGTTAGCTTTCTTTGCCTCATGGTTATCATCTCAAGCTAAGAGTTCTCAGCTACCAATTCACCACCACGCCTGCCTGCTCTCATGCTCTCCACCTTGAAGGCCATGCACTCTAACTCCCGGGAACCATGAGCCCCAAATGAAATGCTTCCTTTTATAAGTTACCTTGGCCGTGTGCCTCACAACAGCAATAGGAAAGAAACTCAGACAGAAGTTAGCAGGAAGGAGTGACTACAGCTACGACACATGTGACCATGCTGCTCTGTGGAAGAATGTGGACTTCTCTGGGGCTCTGGTCTAGGAAAGCTATTGAATGCTATAAGCAGGGCTTAATGGGCCACCCTAGCCAGAGCTTTGAAGACAGTTAGTGGGTGAGTAATACAGGTTCTGCACCACTGGGTGCACAGCAGCAACATCAGCAACGCCAGGTGCAGAGCAAAGGTAAAAGCCAAGCAGAAGCGGTTAAAGGCTCCTTCGCAGGGATTTGCTGATGTTCTCCGGGGAAATGGTAAAGGATTAACAGTTGTCAAAGTTGAAAAGGAACTCCAAGAAGATGTGCTCTGCCCTCCCACGGCATCGGTACAGATGCCAAAGCTCCAGTTTTGTACAAAACTTGCCTTAGTTCACCAGCTAGGCAGCAACAAAGGTCTTGTTTCTCTGTCTCTCACCTCACCCAGTGCTCTTTCTGATACAAGCTGCTTGATGCCACCACTTAGAGCATTTTTGGACATAGATAATAAGAACATGAGCATTCCTTGTTTACTGGAAGTCCATGTGTGCATCTAAACTTTATTCCAATAAAATTATTATCAGATGACAATGTCCAAGGGACATTACAGGCTACAAGTTTTCTCCAAAGATCCAGGGATTTAAAGATTTATTTTTGCGGGGGGAGTGGAGCAGAGAACATTTCAACTAATAACATAGCATACATTTGTCAAAACTTTGTTCTATCTCTCGGTAAGGAAGAGCTAATATCCACAAGAAAGAAAGGAAATGGGCTTACACATTATTAGAGGATCAACTGTGTTGATAGTTCCCATTAATTCAAATGTTAAGTACTTAGCTCACCGAACCCCAGGACTGGATTACATATGGAATTGGGCCTCTCAAGACATAAGGAAGGCAAATGAAGTTATACATGGACTGCCATCCAGTGCAAGCACTTCATTATAAGTAAAGGTTAGGACACAGATACAGGAAGAAGAAGAGTTTAGAAGAAGATCAACATATGTAAGCCAATGAAATCCACCATGCCAACCATGATCTCAGACTTGTAGCCTCCAAAACTGATACCAACATACCTATTAAATGATAGAAAATTGTGTTAAATGAAGAAACAAATATGTCCTATGTATGACAATAGAAAACACATTGCAGATTGATAGCAAAATGGTACTATGACTGCTAAGACCAATTGTGGTGATTTTTTTTCAAAGGGATTTAGGTATTCTAAAAAATTTTTGGAGCAGACATTCACATTGATGTGCAGAAAAGAAAATGGGCATTTTGTAACATTAACAATAAAAGACACATAGATGCTTCAAGAACAAAGACAGATTTGATAAAATTTGGTTGGTTGCTTTAGATCGTATTTTTGGATTCCCAGGGGGCATGGTATTCACTTGCTTCTGAGGAGAATTTTGGTTGAAAATTTAAAAGCACTGTGCTAAATATATTCGATGCATCCCAAATAGTCTTTCTTCTACAAACATACTCTGAGTGTGGTATCTCTGCCAGGTACTTCAAGAAAAAGCCAAGCATAACAGATATGAGTTGGCTCTTCATTGTTCATTTTCCAGGAAAACGACGCCTCCAGGCAAGGCAAGCATGTAGGCAGGATCCAGGGCCATGGAAAGAAGCCAATAAACTCAACCCCAGATTCAGACAACATTGCTGTCTTCTTAAAAGGAACCACCCGTGAAGAATATTCTCAAAGACATACTCTCTGCACACCTCCTTCCTCCCATATCAGCTGGGCCACTGGGGTAAGGCATAACCCATCTAAATGTGTCCTTCCCCTGCCTGGTTGTCATGGCATATTCATGATTTAAATAAAACCCCAGGGACTACAAGGACAAGGGAAAGTCATGCTGGGAAGCAGCCTACCTCAACATGCAGGTGTAATTGCCTGTGTCATTGAGGAGGGTGGGCCGGAACCAGAGCACGTCTTTCTCCTTACTGATGCGATTCTCTGGGAGGCGGAAGTTAATGGGTTCCTCCAGGTCCCGGTCTTGCCGAGTCCAGTACCAGATCAGGGTAAGGCCAGAGGAATGGGCCGTGCTGTAGTTGTACTTCAAGAAGTGTTCAAAGAGGGGACACTTGATGCGAGCTGGCTCATCTTCAAACACTTGGATTTGTCGCATGGTATCTAGTCCCCAGTCATCACAGCGTTCTGAAAAAAAAAAAAAAAAAAGCAAAGAGAAGGGGTAGATGAGTCATTTCTCAATAAAGACCTCCAGAGCACTGCCTCCTTGATACTTTCCTGGCCTTTTCGCCCAGACATCTCCGATAACTTCCCTCTGATAAATATACACAGTAAGCACCTGCCAGGAGAAGGAATTACTCCTCTCCATTTCTTTATCATTTTCCGCTGTGACTTCTGGTGACAGTTATAGGTGACTATGGTACTGTGGACTCCTTCAAGGAATGTCTTAAAGAGAAGACATGGCTTTATTAAGCCACAGAGGCAGAAAGGTCTTGATGATGGAATCATAGCTGAAAAGACACTCCTTGTCTAGAGGGAGAGAAGACTCCTACTTCTCCCCAGGTCTCCTGCTTTTCGGGACAGACCTGTACTTCTCAGCAGAAATAGAGTGCAAGTCACAAACTCAATAGAGGATACCTCCTTGCCCCGTTAAAAAGGCAAAATGAAATGCTGTATTTTGTTAACTGAAAAATTCAATAAACCCAATACATTAGTGATCTTTCACACATTTATATTTTGGGTAGTACATATTTAAAAGTCAGTGTGTTTTACAGTTGTGATGCATCTCGACCTGGGACGTCCATTCATATCAAGGGAGGGCTGCACTGTACAAACAGGGCTGTAGAACTTAGGAATCTGTTAGTGTTCCAGTGACTGGAAACAAAAAACAACATTTTTTTTTTTACAACTCATTATATAATGAAAAGTAATCACTGGTGTATTCAGGAAAAAATGACATAATAATCACTTTTGTTCCTGAGAGTGATATCAGACTGCTACAATATGGAAGGTTCCTAAAGAATACAGAGAGGATTTCATGGGTGGTAATTGTCCTATTAGAACCAGCCAAGCCACCAGATAACAGTTTTATTTATTCCTTGTACATTTAATAGTCATACATAAGTACATATACATATATAATATAAGTACATGAATATATAACATATATACCTATGTGCTATAACATGTATAAAACATGATATACTATATAAAATAGAAAATGCATAGAAAATTTAAACTTAATATAAGCTTCCTTACATTCTAATTTACATCTAAACCTTTCCGTATTATTTATAATAAACGGGAAATAGTGTTTTGTTTAACATAGGTAATGATAATTAAAATAAAATAGTAAGCAAGGCTATGAATGACCTTACAGTGGCTTAAATGAGAATGGCCCCCATAGGTTTGTATGTTTGAATGCTTGGTCCTCAGTTGCTGTAACTATTTGGGAAGGATTAGCAGATGTGCCCTTGTTAGGGGAGGCGTGTCACTGGGGGCAGGCTTTGAGGTTTCAAAAGACTCCTGCCATTTCCATTGTGCTCTCTGCTTCCTGTTTGTGGACCACGTTGTGAGCTCTGAGCTGTTCCTGCTCCCATGCCTTTGTTCTGCCTTCATGGACTCTGACCCTCTGAGACAATCATCTCAAGGAAAGGCTCTCTTTTAAAAGCTGCTTTGGTCTTAGTGACTTGTCACAGTGATTGAAAAGTAACTAAGACAGACCTCTGAAATGAAAAATCTAAAACACTGGTTAAGGCGATCAAGGTATTCAAAAGACATATGCAGTAAGATTTTTGTGAGTTCGAGGACAACCTGGTGTGCATAGAAAGTTCCAGGCCATGAACTGATAAAAGAAAGGCATTCTCCAAAGAAGAAATACCAATGGCTAATAAATACTTTCAAAACATGATGAACACCATCAAGCATATTTAAACTACTTTAAGATTCTGTCTCACCAAGTTAGAATTACTATCATCAAGAAAACAATTGATAACAAATGCTGGTGAGGATTTGGGGAAAGAGGACCCTTATGCACTATTTGTGTGAGTACAAGTTGGTGCATCAAGTGAGAATATTAGTGTGAAGGTTTCTCAAAAAGCTACAAATAGGACTACTGCACGACTCATCTATACCACTCTTGGACTTAAATCCAAAGGATTATATATCATGTGACAGAGATACTCATCCATGTTCATTGGTACTCTGTCCGCAACATCTAGGAAATAGAATCACCCTAGATGTCCATTGACTGATGAATAGATGAGTAAAATGTGATAGATAGAGATAATGGGATTGTATTCAGCTACAAATAAAAATTGAATTATGCAGGAAAAGTACAGAACTGGAAAATACTATATTAAGTGAGGTCATCTAGGCCCAGAAAGACAAACTCCACATGTTCTCTCTCGTAAGTGAATCTGATCTTTAATTTTGTAGATCTGTGTTTAATCTGGGGTGTTTGTAGAGGTCTGTAAGCTACAGAAAGTGAAGAGACCCTGGGAGTTGGGGAGAGTTGCACACGTGTGATGACAAGGTAGGGGAAGAATATTGAGAATATAAGGTTTAAGCAGGGGTGGAAGCAGAGAGATGGCGGGAAAGAGCAGACCAGATGTGGGTTAATCAAAACTAATAATGTTTAACAAACTTTATGGAAATCCACTATTTGGGGAGCTAATTAAAAACATGATTTAACAACGAAAACAGAAGGAGTTTGAACAGCGGTCCTCTGCATGGGTGGATAATGCTTCCTCCAGAAGAAATATGTTATTAAATGAATCGGGGTGCTTAGTGTGGGATACCTCCCTACAAGTTACTGATTGGGAGACCCCAGAGACATCTCAGACAACATAGACCATTATTATTACTGTTGTTGTTGCTGCTGTTGTTGTGGTTGTGGTTGTGATTGTTATTGTTCTTGGCTGCCTATTGTAACTAGATGATATGACCCTATGGCTGAACATAGCACAGTTTGGTTCCAAAACACACAGATCAAGCTGGAACTGACTAGGAAACTTCCTTTATGCTGGCTAGCTCTCACAGTGTTGGAATGTGTTTTGCAGGCCACTGGAGGAAAAAAAAAATCAATGTACTTACTCAGTGGCAGACTCTGCCTGATATAATACTGATCTGCCAGACAAGATGTATCCCTTCATAAAATAGTGGTATGCCTGTTATGGGGGTGACCAACTGCTTTCTGATTAGATTTTAGGCCTGTTGCACAGCAAAGAATTAATGCCTTGTACTGTAAACCTACTTGGTCAAAATCCCATGGCTGGGAAGGTCATACCGTGGTGGAGAATGACTTACTATTGTTGTTTTGTGAAGGGTACATGTTCTCAAATTGTCTTCTAAATATTTATGTTTAAATCTATACATTAGTGCTGCTTTCAACCTGGTCAGAGAAGCTTCTCTTTTATCTTTGCAGTGAGCAGTAGTCAATGCAGAGACTCAGAAATGGTCAAAGGGCTGAGAATAATGACTATTGAGTGTTTAGCTTTGTTGTCAATCTTCCTATATCCAACACCCACAGAAGATAACATCAGAGAGGACTGAAAGAACGTAAGAGCTGGAGAATGTCCCAGAGTGCTGCAAAAGGCTGTCTCCTGGACAGGACTCGGCACTCACATGGATACCCACACAAGACATGCACAAGATCAAGCCAATCCACACCCCAGCATGGACTAGACAAGAGCTCATGAATTCCCACCCCTAGTAAGGAGTTCTTGGCAGTTGGCAGCTGCTAGGGGAGGGGGAGTCTTCTTCAAGTGTGTGGCCACTGGTAGGTTGCCCATGTGATCGAGGATGCCTCACACCCATGCACATTTGAGCATCACTTACTGGACTCACTAAGTCAGAAAAAAAGAAGACACAAAGGCAGGAGGGGCATGTTGAGCAGCTTCCAGAGGGGTGGGAGGGAAGAGTAAGGGGTGGAAATGATCAAGATATATTGTATACATGAAAAAGCATTAAAATATCAACTAAGTAAAATATTGTTAAAAAATAAAATGACCACTTCCTTTCTAAACTTTTTTACATATCCCACTTTTAATCACAGGTAATAGAAGGACTCATCATGTACAGGCACTAAAGCTGTAATTACCTAAGTAAGCTGTTTTTTAAATAATGTTTTTATTACTTTATATCATGTATTTTGTTCATGTTTCTATCCCTCTGAAATGCCTTCCAGATCCTCAGCTATATCCCTACCCTCCCAACTACATGTTCTCTCCCTCCTTCTCTCTTTTAAAATACTTCTTAAAGTTGTATTAATTATAATATCCTCATATTCATTGAATGTTACTATTTATAGCTTTTAAAAATATTTTCATTATCACATTTACCTGCATAAGTCGCTCAAAATGTGAAAGATATTTTTCCTCTGGAATGATTAATTTGGATTATGATATATAACATTAGAATGATATATATAATTTATAAGTTATCATTAAATATAAAATTTTATTGAACTCACTTTTTTTTTAAAAAAAAAAGGGCTTTATTTATGTTTATTTTATATGTAAGAGTGTTTTGCCTGCACGTATGTGTGTGCACCACATGCATGTGTGGTGCCCTCAGGCACCACAGAAGAGGGCATCGAATTCCCTGGAACTGCAAGTACAGAAAGCTGTGAGATACCATGTGGGTGCTGAGAACTGAACCTGGGTCCACTGGAAGAGCTGGGCCATCTCACTATCCCCAAATCTTGTCTTTAATAAGTTGAACAGTTTGCTTTTGAGTAAGAAGGGTGAGGTAGTGAATGGCAGTCACCACTTATATGTCACCACTTAGGGCATCTTTTCCTCCCAGAAAGTAAAGTTACAGATAATTTAAACTCCTCCTCTGATGTGCCTGCTTTATCTCTCTCAACATAAAAGTTATTTTGAACCATCATTTGAAGACTCTCGAGGTGGTCTTCTGAACCAACCTGTATTCTTATTCTGCTCCACAGCATCATCCTCTACCAGGGGAAGCTACACTGTTTCTACCCCCTGCCCCCTTGAATCTGGCGTACCACTGAAATTGACACTGGCAGATATAATGCAGCCAAGGACCTTAAAACTTACAACCTTTTTGTCTTCTTGGAACCCTCTTATCACTATAAGAATAAACCTGGCTCAACTCAGAGTTGAAATGAGAAACAACTTGTGTACACATGGACCACATCCAAAAGGACAGCTGTCTGGCCAAAGCCCAAACCAAACTGCCCAGCCAGCCTAGAGTAACCCTCTCCGGCAACCTGCAGACTCATGAGCCCAGCCACATGTGTAATAGTTAAAGTGAAGTCTTGTCATTGAAGTTGAGGATTGCTCTACAACCTTTTTGCCACAGTAACGAACAGTCAACATAACTAAGACAAAAATTGTTTTACTTTTGACAAAAGTCAGGAATTGCATCTTTCTATCTCAGAAAAAGAAAAATAAAAATATGTGACTTCTAAGTAATCCTCCAGGAAATTCCACAGTACTTTCCAAGACTCAGCAGTGAGTAACTTTTGATTCTCTTTCATTAACATTGCTTTTTATATTCAACATGCATGGAGAACTGGAACGTCCAAAGGCTGCTTACATCAACATGCATTTGTGATAACTGCATAGTATTATTTTTATAAAATATGAATTACATTTCCATTAGTGCTGTGAAGCCGCAGAAAAAGTCCATTTAGTTTACAGAAAATTACAATATCAGCTTTCCTGATAAGCTTAACAGTTCTAATATGTACACCCAGTTTTACTACTTTCTTGAGCTCCACTAAAACCAAAATATTTATCCAAGACATGATCCAAAGTAACAACAAGAAAAAGAGAAATGACTATGTGACTATGTCAATAGTAAAGGGACACAGGATAACAAATTTAGCAGATTTCAAAATATTAATCTTAAGCCAGCAAGGAAATGTTGGAGAACAAACTGAGCTGCAATGCTGAATGCAGCCAAGATTCAGAAACTGTCAGCACCAACACAAGGAGTCATCATTGCTGATTGCCCTACATACTCAGGCCTCCTCCTCACATACAGACATCTTAAGTAAGAAGAGGTGTGTGACTTACTTAGGTCAATATACAAATGCCACTTGTGGTGGGTGTTTTAATGGCTAGGGTGCATTTCCTCAAGCTCTCTTTTATCTTATGAAATATGACACATATACTGAGACTCCTTGTTTAGGTCCCTCCTTGTAATGCAGGAGGTCTTCTTAGTCATAGTGATTGAGATTTGCTTGTTACTAATAGCATCAATATAGCCTAACCTGGCAAATGAATCAGATACTCCAAACACTAATGACGTGGGAGAGTGGTAAAATAGAAAGGATTAGAAGAAAACTATCAATCAAAGTTATATCCTGAGCTCCCTTCCATTTCTCTCACTGAGCAGTGTTCAACACGCACCTCCAAAGTAAGGGCATCCAAATTATTTTTTTAGTTTTTTTGTTTGTTTGTTTGGTTGGTTGGTTTTGTGGGATTTTTTCTTTTTTTTTGACAGTGTTTCTCTGATGTAGCTTTGGTGCCTGTCCTGGATCTCGCTCTGTAGACCAGGCTGGCCTCAAACTCACAAAGATCCACCAGGCTCTGCCTCCCGAGTGCTGGGATTAAAGGCGTGTGCCACCACTGCCCGGCTCCAAATTATTTTTGTTACTATGTAGCTCTAGCTGGCCTGGAACTTGATATGTAGACCAGAGGGTCTTTAGAGTCTCTTCTCCCCAGTACTGGGATTAAAGTCATGGCCACCACCACACCTTTCTAACATTCAGACTTCTGCACACACCCACAAGCAGGAAAACAAAACAATCTTCAGTGAAAGACCAAGTATTTTAACTTGAGACTCTTGAATTCACTGTGCAGCCACATCCCCCAAGGAGAGTTTTGAAGTTAAGTCTCACATTCACATTCAGCTTCTTAAATATGATTATACAACCCAGGAAGAATCTGAGAAAAATGTCTGCATAAAGTATACAACTCAATGACATAAAATAAAGGAATTTGGTGAAAACTAAGATTATTCAAGGAAAACACTTTAAAAAGCATTGCAGTTCTTATCTTCAGAGAGGTGGGGAGCAGACCCACATTCCTGCAGGAAAATAAGATCCTGTAATGGAGTAATACTCAGAGAGACAAAGACTGGAATTCCAGTGTAGCTACAAATGTAAAACTGTAATGCATGGTTTTTTAAAAGTTAAAATTGACATCTTTCCTTAAACTGTAAAGAGAAAAGGAAAGTATATAGAAAACAGATGCTGAAATTAGAAAACCAGTCGAGGAAGTACAGCATTTCATGATACAAGCCACAAAACAAGGGAAATTAAAGAGAAAGAAGAAAACTTGCAATTAAATAACTCAAAGGAAAAAGTTCCAGAGTGGAAATACAGAACACTCTGATGAAAAGGCCCCTATCATTACACCCATTACGCCCCACCACAGTCAGTGAAAATAGATGTATACCAGTAGGGTGTTTTGAAAATATTATAATGATAGAAATGATTTTACAAACTACAACGGAGTAAGAATGACAAAAACTGCATACTTAAGTAACATCAGACAGGAACATGCTGCAGGAGCATCAAAACCCAAACTAAAGACTAGAAGAGAAATAGTAGGGCATAAGGGAAGAAAAACAATTTCCAGTCTTGACTCTAAACATAATGGACAATCAGGTGTTAAGGTCATATTTGCAGACACATAAAACTTATTCATGTTATTTCCCATGCTCTCTATCTGAAAGCCTTTGGAGTATGTATGTCATGAAAATGACAAAAATAATTAAAAGGAAAACACAGGATCAGGAACAGGGAGTCCATTTAAGTGAGCAAAGGAATAATCCACAGGATGACTGAAGGTCTCAGGATAACAGCCACGTGACTGGGTTCAGTGAAGAACAATTCAAAGAAGGGCGGGTGAAAACATACATTAAAAAGAAATATATAATTGTATTGTAAAATAAAGAAAGAAAATTTTATTAGCCAGCAAAAAAAAGAAAAAGAAATAATCAAGCATCTGATAGATTACAGTGACATTATCACTATGAAAAAAGTACACAGAAAATCAATCAAAAAGTAAGAAAATGGTTACGAAAAAGACAAACTAGAGTGAGAACATGGTAAATACAATTAATACATTCAAAAATTAGAAAAGAAACCTAACAATAGTTTATTGTAAAGTAAGGTTATAATATTTAAATGGCTGTTGATTCAATTAAATATGCAATAGTATTGGATAGTGAAGAATAAATAGGAAAAATTTTCATGTATTATAATAAGAATAAAAATATGACAAGTTGGGTTGAATAAAAAGATAATAAGTACACAAATGGATAAGCAAGATACAGATGGGACATGGCCAAAGAAATAAATAAGATGTTTAAAAGTGTCTTTGAGGAGGACAACTAGTGGGGTAAGGAATGTCATACTATGTCTTACAATGACTGACTTAAAATATCCGAACAATGTTGATAAATGATAAAATTAGAAAAAGGAGAAAAGGATGGAGGGAAAGAAGGAAAGGAGGGAGGAAAGGAAGAAGAGAGGGAGGGAGGGAGGAAAAGAATATGTCACCTAATACAACTGATAAATCTGTTCCTAGTGTCAAATGTCCTTAGAGGCACATACTTTCTTTTAGAATATTTCTTCATTTTATTTCTTTAATTACAAAAGTTGTGTTACTATGAATGGATATGACCATCAGTTCACTTTTCAATTAGAAAATATACACTTTAAAAGACAAAGAGACCGAAGTTTGAACAGCTGATGGAGGCGCGAACTTCACAGTGCTATGCCTGCTGTCTGGATGACCTTAGGTATCACAGGCATATGCTTCCTAAAGACACCCTTTACTGTTTTGCTCCCAAAAGCAGCTCCATCAAAACTCCACTTTTATCACAAGTAGATGATGGTAAAGGCAAGACTCTTAGATGAAAATTATCATTCTGATTCAGGGGACATCTGACAGGGTGGTCAGGCCATTTCTATCCATACTGTATGTCTCAAAAATAGAAGAATTCATAGACAGGTCAGCAACTAAAAGTTTTATTTAGAAGAGGAGGTAAAAATGCCATAAGTTGAGAGGCAGCACATGAGATTCCAATGAGTGAACACTGCTGCACTGGGGAAGGCCAAGGTGTTTCTTTAAGTGTGTGACCTATTTCATAATTATAAGTGGTGCTAATCATATTAAAATTAGTGATGCATGCATGCCATATTAAGAGTTCTGCAATTATATTTCCAGTTGTGAGGTGGCCATGTGTACTGTTTAGATCTTTGAGGCCATGGACATTCTTAGTTTTAAGTATTTACCCAAATGCTGCATCTATGGTAGAAGGCTAGATAGTGGTCATTGGTTGGGGATTTGGAGAAGACAACATATGTCCTGGGGTGTCATGCATGGATTTGAAGACAACAGAGAGTATTCAGGAGAGTATAATACTTCCATTAAGGTATTGGCCACTGTCGCTGACCCATCACTCCAGATTCAGCCCACAGCCTCATTCTACAATCTGTTTCATTCAGAGGCCCTACCTGGGCCATGGATCACAGGACCATCATTCACTATCAGTGGATGATTGGGAAGTTAGAGAAAAACAAAATGCCCTGCTGAGAGTCAATTATACCTTCATTAATGAAAACTCTCCAATATTACAACCTGACACTTTGGTGCCTGCAGGTCTTTACAGCCATTACTAAAGATTGATAGTAAGGAGACAGGAAAAAAGGAGAGCTAGCATGAAATCTCAGTCACAAACAAGTACTCAGGCAGATGAATGTCAACTGTATCTTTGGTGATCACAGTTTAGTCTGTGGTAGACATTGGCTAGATGCTTATTAATACGGTGTTCTCCTGCCAGGTCCATGGGAAGGTCATATGCCTAAATCTTAAGTTTAAGGCATGTGATTTGGCCTATGCAAAGAAACAAGGGTACAAGTAATATGCTTGTAACCCCATCCATAATCTTTGAAGTTTCCCCTATCCTTACATGGAGGTCTTATAGAACAGAAAAACAAAACCAAAGATGCAAACAAACAAAAAACAGCAGCAAATTTTCTTGAATTTTAATTTTTAATTTAAATACAATTATACCATTTCCTTCCCTCCCCAGCCCCTCCCATGTATCCTCTTTGCCTCCTTTCAAAATTATGGCTTCCTTTTCTTTAGCTATTATTAATTTATATACACAAATGTATGTATACACAACCCCACACATATGTCTAAAAACATAAATACAACCTGATCAATCTATCTATTATTACTTGCATATGTATGATTTCAGAGCTGATCACTTGGTATTGGATAACCAACTATGGGGCTCATTCCTGATTTGGGAAATATTTCTCCCATTCTCAGCATATCTTAGTTGCCTACATCTATGTCTTTGTCTATGGAAGGGCTCCATGAGATTTCCCTCTTCATTATTAGCCTGTCTATTGGTATTGTACTCATTCAGGTCTGGTTGAGGCAGCCATGTTGCTGAGACTTCATGGGTGCAGCTTCTCTGATATTTCCAGAAGACAATCTCATGGAAGATTTCCTGGTCCTCTGGCTCTTACAGTCTTCCCGCCCCCTCTTTCGTGATGTGCCCTGAGCCTTAAGTGCAGAGGTTGTACTGTAGATGCATAAATGGGTCTAGGTACCAGATGATCACTTGTTCTCTGTATTTTGACTGATTGTGGTTTTCTGTGATGATTTAATGGCATCCTAAGATGGGATCCTGTGTCCCTACCAGTTGGGAGTAGAACTTCCTAGAAATAGGACCTTACTTTCAAGGAACTTTGACATGAGATGAATAAAGAAATTTTAAAAATCTCTATTGTGTTAAGACACTGAAATTTGTCATAAAAAATCAATGCCTATCATGACTAATGTGGATAGAAGTTTTGTTTCCTAACATAAGTAAATCAAGAACAGATAACTTTAAAAATAGTATTTGTTGTTAGGCCAGGGGTTATAGTGCACACCTTTAATCCATCACTCTGTGAGTCTGAGGCCAGCCTGGTCTACAGAGAGAGTTCCAGGACAGGCTCCAAAGCTACACAGAGAAACCCTATCTTGGAAAACAAAAACAAGAATAAAAACTAAAACAAAATAGTACTTGTTGCTGATAGCTTCTCAAGTAAGAGTAAGGCTTTTTTCCCACCTTCCCCTGACTCCTATGCTGGGGTTTTGCCTGCCTTGAGCGTACTCAGATCTTTTGCACATAGTCATGAACACTGTAAGTTCATAGGTGCAATGCCCTTTGTGTCCAGAAAACAGTTTTTCACAGTCATCCACCACCTCTGGCTCTTACAGTCTTTCTGCTCTCTCTTCTGTGATAATCACTGAGCCTTGAAAGGAGGAAGTTTGATATAGATGTCCCATTTGGGGCTGAGAATTCTGCAGAAGAGTTCTTGCGAATTGATAGCTGCTCCAAGAGGGAGAGTTAGCATTCATTAAGGGTATGATCCATCATGCTCCAGTAGATGGCTATACACTCAAGAGCACACGGTCAGCACAAATTGGACTCAATGGGTTTTTTAAAAAAAGAGAACACAAGGTTGATGGATAAGAATGGGGCTTAGATTTGAGCTGAATTGAGTGAGGGGAGTTAATATCAAAATGCAATGTATTAAATTCTCAAAGAATACATATATAAAAATAATAAGAAATAGTACTTATTGAAGGTCTCTACATATTGACATCTAAATAAAGACAACACACCAAGATTTCCACCTGATTCCAGTGACTTAATATACTTTCAACTAAACTACATGTAATTTATTTCTAAGGGACAAGAAATAACTATACCTGCTAGATATCTCCTTTGCATTATGTTTTATATAAGTAAAACTGTAAGTGACCCAGACTCTTTCCCACAGGGACTGAGAATATACATATCAGTATTCATGACCATTAGTAAAAATGTTATTATTATTGAGCTTTTCCTTTGGGATATGTATCCATTTGAAATTTATTCTGTGAGTTTTTAAATTTCTCTAGCTGTTACCGGAGGGTATTTTTTCAGGGCATTTTAAAAATTATTCAATGAGCAAATAAAAATGAAATCTGCGGCAACAAGCTGCAATGTCGTGTAATACCAAAATAATTATATGATTCACTCCAGGCACTGGCCTTAGAATAGACAGGGAAAGGCTGTTACGTAAATAGAGTCATTTCTAATACTAGCAAAGGGATTGTATCAAATTACTAGTACAGTGAGTTACTTTTTTGTTTAAAATGCCTTTTCTTACACAGTTTACTCCACAGTAGAAGTCCTGTCTAAATTGGCCCTTCAACGTGAGGGAGACACAAAGTCATCATTTCTCTCAGCCAAAGGGTTTCTTAAGGCTGAGCCTGGGTGACACACAGGAGTAATGGAAAAGCTGGGCAAAGCCAAGTCACTGGAAAATCCAGCCCACGCTCCTGACAGCAATTAGCATTTATATAGCAGGGTATACATTTTAACTAATTAATCTCACAACACCCTCTTGGGCCTCATGCCCATTCCCACATTACATGCCAGGAAACGGAGACAGAGAGATTCACTGGCTTCCTTTTGCCTGAGTGGTAGCACAAATAAAAGCTGCCCAAACATAGATCCAGGGCACTTGTTCCAAATCTATGCACAAACATTCAAAGCAGAATATTTCCCATAGGAAAGCTGTTCATATATTTGTATTTATTAAATATTTATTGAGAACCTGCTGTGGCACTGAGCTGAGTGTTGGGGTGTATAAGAATGCAGGATGTTCAGATACAGAAAAGCAAGAACAAAGATTTGCATTGTGGAGGACCTAGAGTAGAAATCCTTTCCATGTGAAATTACTTTCCATATAAAATTCACTTTTGATATGACCTCAGATAAAATACTTCCATTCATCTCAGTTTCTGCACATATAACTTACCTATGTGGCAACAGACTTAAGGGGCCTCATATAAAAGATTACATATTTTTTTCTTGATGTGATATATGAGGTAAATGAACTTAAAAAGAGTAACTTTGACTCAAGATTATAGAATGTTCAGCCCATGATCTTGTTGATATTGTTATTGTGGGCTTCTGTTGTAGAGGAGGCATCTTCAAATCCTAGAAGTCAGAAAGAAACAGAGAAAGGACAGGGCTATGGTTCCAATATTCCCCAGGAAACTAAATTCTTTTCAATAGGCTCCACCCCTTAAAAGCTCTACAGTTTTCCAGTGTTCCAGGCTGGTAAGTAAGTCTTCAAGGCATGGGCCTTTGGAGAACATTCAAGATTTAAACTATAGCAATATATAAGCTTAATCTACATGACAAATCTGAATTGGTCCACATAAAGTTAGTAAGTTTTCATAAAGCTAAGATTGATGTAAGATTACCAAAATGAACTATTGTAACAAGCAAAGCTGCTTTTACTAAATCATACTGCCTCTTCCCTCCAGCTTGCTACTTAATGAGCATCTCAAATTAGAAGCTTAGTGTCTATGTCTTCCTGTTGAATTCATCTCCTCCCTAATTTCCATTGTAGAAAAGATTTTTGCTTAACACTATAGATATAGACATATTAGTCACATAAGAAAATATATGTGATTAGCAAAAATTTGTAATATAAGGTTGATTGATCTTAAATTTTCCTAACCTCTCTTATCTGCCTTTCATGTTGAAATCATCTAGCAAAGAGGAAGAACAATGTTTTCAAGATTCTAGGAATGTTGAGCCTTGTAGGTAGATCATAGCAGGATGAGACTCTCCCCACATAGAACTATTGCCTCATGACAGGAACTGAGGCTGAGTCCTTAAGCAGCAACAATCAGCTTCATGATGGGAAAGGAATTGCATTGCTCCGTAAAGCAATATGACTGCAAGACCTTGTAGAACTAGACATGAGATAATAAACAACCAGACCAACCTGTGACCAAGGCTACTTCAGTATGCATACACTTCATCCCCACTTCAACTCCTTTTCTACTTGACTTGAAAGTCAGTGCTTTGGAAGACGGTGCTGAGGACACTAATCCCTTTATCTACTTGATATAGCTACATGGAATACTAAATTAATTTCCTAATTTCCATCATTACTATTCTATTTGATAGAGTGAGTGGTCAGACCTCGCTCCTATTTTGCAATACCTTCAAATTGGGGGCCTGTCTATCTTAGGACTTGTAACACTAATTGAAAAATAGCATCTAAACATAAGCATGGTATTATTTGGTTTTATAATTTTATATTATAATAAAAAGAGTACAGGATGGTGGTGGTAGTGCTGAGACTACATTAGGATTATTACCAATTCATTTTTACATTCTAAACTGGAGTCCAATGTTGATGAGATCACTTTAAAAGTCTTGCCATCAGAATCTTCTAGTACTGCTATGTGACAACAGAGAGTAACTGAACCACAAAGGCTGGCCTGACATCTGTTCTAGTAGTTTGCTTAATTTTGTGTTTTCAAGTGGTATGTGTGACTCAAGGCGGTGAGCCAATGGTAAGATAGGCAGCCACATCTATTGAGCATCATGAATATCCACAATAAATCTATCAGTATGGGTAAGTTTATGTGACAAATACAGGAATTTCAGAATGACAACAAATAGGTGTCCAAACAGAGCGAGCATGTAGCAAAGAGCAGAGCATCAGGGTTGGGAGATCAAAGCTATGATTCAAAGGCAGTCTCTGTCACCTATTGGCTTTATGCGTTAATTGCTAAACCATGTGCTAAGCATCCCATCATGTGTAAGTATTACAGTAGGTTCTCATCAGCACTACAAAGACCTCCTAAAACTCACCTACTAATACCAGTAACTGGCAATAAACAACAAACTACTGTATCTACGGTAGCATGTTGGAGATTAACAAGTCAGTTTGACATAACCACAGAACCTGGTAAGACAAATGGGTCATGGATGGTAGAGGAAACCAGACGTGTGAAGTAGAGGTACCCAACATTAGCAATGATAGCCAGGGTAGACATTGGGACCAATGATGTCTCTTGAACATTTTCAGCACCTCTTTTACATCCAAGAATCGAGGCTCCTAGTAATACAGAATTGTTATGAAACATGAATGAGTCGTCCATATGCTAGGAAGTTTCATATATGTACTAGTTACAGTTAATCCATCAATTGTCATTCTTAGTTGGGGAAGATCTCCAAGTCTGGGGCAGATCCTGTTTGAGGATGTTCCACTTACTGCTATGCCAACCTCTCCCCTTCTTTTAGAGTTCAAGAAATTTAAGTGTGACTCATAGCTACTCAGAATATAGGTGACATTTTCCAGATTGCCATTCACTTACACATGGTGAGGAAACTCTAGCCAATGGAATAAGTTCCAGCCAATGGAATGTTTGAAACTATCCTAGGGAAGAGTTCAGAAACCTTCCTTAAGAGACACTGTTACGTGGAATAGCTTCTGCAGCTCCTGCCACGTTGGTCCCTCTATCTTGGAACATGGACTTGGGAGTTGCAGTTCTAACGTAGGTCATAAAAATGGAACACTCTAAAGTTGGTGAAACAAGGCGGGATTTTGAAACGCTTATGCAGCTGCTTTGCCAGTTTTGAATGTCCTACCTCTAAATTTAACATGAAAAAGAAACACTTTTATGTCATGTTCTTTTTCTTTTTATTCAAAGTGTGCTCCTCGACCCACCAGCGCCTTAGTGGCCTGACCGTCCTGAAGCTTTCAGACACCATTTAGCCTCACTGTACCAGAGTCTTCGTGTTAAAGACGCCGTGCTGATCCTTGGGCCCATTCATGTGAATGTGCTCTCTTCTTAAGCTTCCTTGTTTGTAGCTGATTTATCATCACTGATATCGAGGTTTCCTCTCACCTGCCATAGTGAGTGCTCAAACACTGCCGAAGGTTTTACCACTCCCACGGGTCTGGGTCTCTTTGATTTAAAACACATTTGACCTTTAGTAAAAAAAAATACTTAAAGTATTTAGGTATTTCACCAGCACTGTCTCACAGTAATGACCAATTTTCAAAAATTTACAAATAGCACTTGTAGAGAAGATGATATATTGTAAAATATTAAAATTTAGATATCTCTTATTTGAGAGGGAATGAAAGAAAAGTGTCAAACAAAGATAAAGAAAATGCCTCTGGAAAATTCGTATTTGTCAACAAAGTCATGAAAGGGAAAGTGATGGAAGTGAGAAGGGAGAGGAGAGCTGAGTGGCTGAGAGCATCCGTCATCCATTCTCATGTCACTTGGGCTGTTCAACAGTAGTGGGCTAATAACTTGGCAGATGGCTTTTCTGGACCAGATAATTAGAAATACCTTACTCCCACCAAAAAAGGGAATTTTCTTGATTGAGTAATTTGAAGAAAATAAGAAATAGCCTTGGGCAGATGACAGCAGATGATAAGGTTTGTCAGATAAGGGAAGGATGCCAAATTCAGAAAAAGGCTCAGGCTGGGGCAGGAAATCCACAAGGCACCCTTCAGATGTGTGGTTAGAGATTGCTCCGGAACAAGCTTCCTGCAAAGGTGCACTAATCCTCCTTGTAACACCAGCTTTTCCTCTTTACACTGTCCTAATGGCTGTCATTTTATATCAATTGGAAGTGGCAGCCTTGTCTGATTCAAAGAAAAAGCACCGTAGATGTGATTACCAGTCAAACACAAACACAAAGGGAAAAGGAAGACAAGGAAGAGAAAAAAATAAAGAAAGGAAATACATGCTGATCAGATGAGAACAGCCAATTATGAAGTTCAAATTCAAAACTGCAGTAGCTGATACCTGAAGTTCCAACATGAAATTATCTACAGCATTGCTCAGAGCCAGGTTCTTTCAGACTTCCTCTTACTATTGAGTCAACACACAAGGACATCTAAATGGTTTCTTGTTTTTCACTCGATGTCAAGCTGAGGGTCCTCACTTTTTGAGTGCAAGTGACGCTTTCTACAGTTTTCCTTCCGGCAGAGGACTCTAACAACCTTGGGCATCCTAGAGAATTTTAGTGCTCATGGGTCTAGACAGGCTTCTCAAGATCCCCAGGCCTTTTTATAGTTGCCACAAAATCATTTCTCAGGTGATTTTGAAGCACCAGCAAAAAGACCCTGAATCATCAGGCCTTAATGCCCATAAAGGGTCCAGAGCCACCCTGCCTGCTGTTGTGCTTAATAAAGAGGACTGGGCGACCCATCATGTGATGGTACCTAGAAAGACTCTGCTGTTCTCATCACAGAGGTAGCAGAGGTTAGCAGGCTCGAAAATAGACTCAGGGTGTGATGTTTCTGTACCATGGTCCCATTATTTTCTTTACCCAAAATGACGATAATGAGTATTCTCATGTGGCTGAAGGGAATGCTGTTCTTTGCAGGGCTGTTGTAACAATAAATAAACTGGCTTATGTCAAGTGTGGCATAGTACACTAGGGAGAATCTAAGCAGTCATTAGCTATGCTTTGCACTTCTCTCTCTCTCTTTCTTCCTAGCAATCTTTTCTAATTCATCATTAAAATGTAAAGATCCAATTACTATTTTGGTATAACACTCAAGTGGTATTCAGTCCACTCTGTATGTTCATTATTGTATGACATTTATTCAGGATCTTATAACTACTAGGGAGTTCTAATATATATGTTTATTATATTCTAATATATACAAATCTGTATTAGAATAATATATATTCTATATATAATAATATATAATATATATACCTGGAGATATATATATATATATAAAATCTACAGGTTAAAAAAAGGCGTTTGCCTTCAAATTTTCTTTCAAGAAACAAAGTATGTGCACTAAAAGTAATGGTATTTTACACATTATTGTTGTTTCCCTGAATATATGGGTTGTCAAAGAAGAGATAGGTTCCTGCTCCAACAGATTACCTGTAACATGGGTGAAATGAACACAGCCAAAGAAGAAGCCTGAGTAATGCAACCATATGTAAGGTAGGGAAGGACAAACCAAGCCCTTCAGATCCCCAAACCACTGTCCTTTTGAAGGGTACAGTGCCAACTCTAAGACAACCCTATTCTAATCTCCGTTCCACTCCTTCCTGACCCACACGGCCTGTGTGAATAACGTATTGCTCCCTTGTGTAAAAGCATACACTTTTGAAGATAAAATTCAACAACGCACTGGGCAGTGGTGCCGCACGCCTTTGATCCCAGCACTCAGGAGGCAGGGCCAGGTGGATCTCTGTGAGTTTAAGCTCAGTCTGGTCTACAGAGCGAGATCCAAGACAGGCATCAAAACTACACAGAGAAACCCTGTCTCAAAACCACCACCACCACCCCCCAAAAAACAAAAATCAACAACACTTGGTAGCATGTTTAGCAGAGAGCATTTCACGTAGCCCTTGCTATGAACATCAATATCTTCTTCACTCTCAATTCCAAACTCAGGACAGCCAATTTCAAGCCAACTATTGTTCCATAAATGCTACTTATGGTTAATTTATGAGGGCTGAGTGCTAACACCATGCTCAAGAGTATAGGATTCCAAAGGGGCTTTGAAAACATTTAGAGAAGTCTTGTTATTTTACAAATAAGCTACAAGCTAACAATTTAGCCCAGAGTTGCGAGTTAGTGAACTTGATGTCAAGACACAGCTCACTATAATCTTTCTTTTTCACCTCAAATTTCATGTTCTTTATACTCTATCACTTTAGCAAAATAAATATTTTAGATATATACCAGTGTAAATATTCTCAGCGGATGGTGGAAAAGTATATTTGTACAATCTCCTTCAAACTAGAGGACAAAAGTCAGGTGTGGAGGTGGTGTATGCCTGTAATATTGGTACTTGAATGTGGAAGCAAGAAGCTCAAGAGTTCAAGGTCATCCTCAACCAGATAGTGAGTTTGAGGCCAACCTGGGCGAAATGAAACACTGCCTACAAAATGGGAGGGATACAGTGGAGACAGGATGCAGTGGTTAAGAGCATTTACTGCTCTTGTAGAGAATCCAACTCCACAAGCACCTACCATGACAGTTCCAGGGGACCCAATGCCTTCTGGCCTCCATAGGTCTCTGCACACATGTGCACATAACCATACACAGACACATACACATTCACATAACTAAAAAGAAAAATGAATGCCAGACATGGTTGTACACATCTTTTATGCCAGCACTCAGAAGAGGGAGGCAAGGAGAATCTCTGAGAGGTTGAGTCAGCGTGGTGTAGATAGAGAGTTTTAAGCCAGCCAAGAACACACAGTGAGATCTTTTTATCAAACAAAGCAAAACTCAACTAAAGTAAATAAAAGTAAAACCTCTAGAACAACCCAGGAAAAGCTGATACACAAAAATGTTACCCATGTAACACAAGCCATAACTTATTTATTTGATGAAGCCACTTAAACACGTGGTTCGTATCCTCATTTGCCAAGGAAAAAGGTGATGGCTAGGTGTATGGTGATATTTTATTTGTATTAAAATGTTATTTGTATGTTAATAAATAAAGTTGCCCGGGGGTCAGAGCTATTAGCAAGCCATAGGAAAGCAGGGCAGTGGTAGCGTACGCTTGTAATTCCAGCACTTAGTAGGCAGAGCTGGGTAAGTCTCTGTGTGTTCAGGGATACAGCCATTATTGGATACACATGCCTTTAATCTTAATACCAATCATGGAAAACCTGGAGGCCTATACAGACAGGCTGTGAGGAGGCGGTCATGTGGTTGGGTTTACAACCAATGAGAAGGCAGGACAGGAACTCTATATAAAGACTTTAACACAGGGGTGGTTCTGGTTCGGAGAGGTAGGACCACTGCAGGAGGAAGGGTAAGGTTTTGGCTCTTGGCTCTGACCTCTTGGCTTTCTTCTTTGCATTGGTTCTGTGTTTATTGTTTGATGGGAAGGTTGGATACATCTACATTGGTGTTTACAAGTAAGTGTGGTGCTCATAAAGAAGGACCCAGAAACTCTGTCTGCCCCTGTATAAGAGTACATAAACCAAATAGAAAGCCAATGAAAGCACCTGCTGTACAGAGTTGTGGGCAGGGCTGAATGAAAACACAAATGAAAAGTTCTCCTGGCACCCGGAGTGTGATAAGAACCTACTGAGTTTGGGCTACAGTTGTACAGGTTTTTATAAATTCATATACTGAGACCTAGAAAGAGGGACAGGAATTATCTTGGAAGTCTGTTTTTGAACATTTGTAAGTTTTAGAGAATCATGGCCAAAACACTGAAACTGAAGACTTGGGTCTTAAGATACAGACTGACCACCAACTCACTTAGGAGGGTGTGTCACTTACCTCTCGGCAGAGCGGAAACGGAACATCCTCCAGGTACCTAAGTGTCTCTGGAGCCTTCAGCCCATGTTCGTCTCATTTCCCAGTGGGAGGTTCATTCCATCAAAGCAAACAGACACCTTCAGGTTTCATTGGGGGACCACGTGACTCCTCCATTGAAGAATTTGCAGCCCCATTCTACTCTCAAGAACAGAAATCAGAGGAACACACAGCTTGTGAGCCCTGCCAGCACTCTCCCCATCAATTCTGGGGAAATTGCCTGGAGCAAAAGAAGTCTCCTATTGTAATCACCCGCCAGAGCCGGAGATGCTGGCTCCAATCGTGCCACTGCGTTTAACAGAGGCATCACCTGAGCACATCACTGCGGTCTCGTCCAATTTTAACAAGGTGTCAAACATGCATATTTTTCTTGAAGGCTGGTCGTGACAAGCAGAAAACAAAAGATTCCAAGAGATTCTCAGGTGAAGGGAGCATCAAACGCTGAGCGCATGAGAAATGCATCTTGGGAAAAATGCCTGGAAATGATAATGTGGTGACAGAAAGAATTCAATACACAGGCCTCAGCGTGGCCAGTTTCTTGATGGTCAAAGAACCATGGTCAGAGAACAGAGCTAGCTCCCAGGCAGCAAAACAAAACAAAATAAAAACATGCTATCGTGAAATTTCCATCTAGGGTTCTCAATATTCAAGTTACCGGTAACCCTAAGTGCATCTTAGAAAACTGATGAAAATCAGAGCCGGAAAGGACCTCAGAAGTCATACGGCTGCAGAGATACTACACAGGTGTGTTTCTGAGTCCAGTGTGGTGAGAGAGTGTGTGAGGCCCAAGACTGTTAGACAGGGACAGGGTCAAGGACCCTGGAGTCCCAGCTGTCGAGGTAAAATCAGATACAAAGGAGAGTTCACACTACACTCCTTATCAGTCTGGTTTCCTTTTCTCCTCAAAGGTCAGAGGGTGACTTTTCTAACCCATGTTTCTTTCTTTTTTTTTTTTTTTACTAGAAAAGAGAACTATATTTATTTTCCACACAGATGATGAAATTCTCAATGAAATTCTTATAAATTGAATCCAAGAACATATTAAGATCACATCAATGACCAAGTTTGTTTCATTCCAAGGATGCAAAATTGTTTTACAATATGTTAATCATTAAGTACAATTCAACACATAAGAAGACTTAAGGACAGAACCCACCAAATCATCTACTTCCATGCAGAAAAGACCTTGAACAAATAGCGCTGGAATAACTCCATGCAAAAGAAGAAACTCCATACCCCTTATGCCATATAGAGAAATGGATCAAAGATCGAAGTAGAAGAGTTTGTAAAACACCTGGGTGGTGGTGGTGCACACCTTTAATCCCAGCACTCTGGAGGCAGAGGCAGGTGGATCTCAGTGAATTCAAGGCCAGCCTGGTCTACAGAACTAGTTCTGGAGAGCCAAGACTATGCAAAGAAACTCTGTCTCAAAAAACAAGTTTGTAAATCTTCAAGACCTTGTCTAACCCACATTTCTATTCAGCATCTTGAACCACTATACTCTTCGAGTTGAGAATGTTTGTCTCCTATGTAGTTGTTGCTGAAGAGAAATCAGAAACTGACTTCTCTGAAATTCAGAGTTCTTAAGACATGAAAACCAAACCACGGCGTAGCTCTACAAATCTCCACAAATCACAAGACAGCACTCCAAAACTCCTGATTCTCATTTTCAAATGGAGTCACTGTGGTTGTCAGCCTCTTTCCCTGGCGTGTCTACCTCCCACTGGCTAACCCAACAACAAACAGACTGTCACTGAGGAAAAGCAAAACAACTACCAGGAAGTAGCAAGATTAAAATGAGAAAAATAGGTTCTGGGTCAGAAAGAAAGACCTGAAGTCCTAGGAAGAGGGCTTTTAGAAGCTGTGAGGTACAGCTATGGTAGCCCGAATACGTATGCAAGTGTGCACATATAGTGTGTGTGACTGTGTGCCCATCTTTGCACACATCCCAAAGCAACGCTGACAATTTCAGGACATTCATCTCTGGGGACTCCCAGTCTCCCAGAGCTATATCTCCCTGCCTCATGGAAACAACAGTGAAGTTGACTGCTTAGAAGAATGCAACACATCTTTTTATTTCTACAGCCTTCGAGCGAGAAAACTGTCCCAATCTCATCACGTAGGAATTATTATTCCCTTCTTCCTCACACCTCTCCTCATCAAAGACTACAATGTCATCCTTGCTAATGGGATCCGTGCGATCCACATTTTGATGCCGGCTTCTGGTGTGATGGTTCTTGTTCCACTTTGGGTTTGGAAAGCGGCTAACCAGGGCAAGCTGGTGGTTCAGGGAGCCAGCAAGCAGAGGAGTTTCCTCACACTAGAGCAAATGCTCTGCCCCCATACCTTCTCGATCCTCAGGACCCACTCAGCCTCAGAGCTCGTGGACAGTGTCTTCCCTGCAATTGTTTATACTCTTGGATTCTTTATCTGAAGAAACATCTCACCATGTTCTTCTTTGCTGCCCTATAGCAAACCACCTACTGATTAATTTTTTTATTTTTTATTTTTCTGTTTTAGACAGGATCGAATTTAGAACCCCACGCTGACCTTGAACTCTCAACCCTCCTGCTTCAGCATCTCAAGGACTAGCATCCCTGGCAGGTGCCACCATCTCTGGTTTGACTCTTTGTTTGACTACAGTACTTAATCATCAGAGAAATCCATTTCCGCTTTGTCACCACTCAGTATTGTTCCTGAGGAATATTGTGTGAGATTCTCCAGAGAGAACAATATTATTGGGTCATAAAAATGTGGCTTTTTGTCCTCATTCTTGGGTTTACAAACCTCATCTCTTCATTACTGAACATTTTTCAAATGGCAATTATTAAGTATTTTACTCTGTGTATAAAGAATACACATGTGGTGGTCAAAGCTAGATGTCAGGTGTCTTTATCATTCTCCATCATTTTTAAAAAAAAAATTTCTTTGAGTGTTTGCTAATACATGTGTATATATTCCACGTGTATGGCTGGTGCCCTCAGACCTACTACAACTACCAATGCAAATAGTGGTGAGCTACGATATGGCTGCTAAAAACCGAACTCAGGTTCTCTGCAAGAAGAACAAGGGCACTCACTGGCTGAACCACCTCTCTAGCTCATCGATCTTAGTTTTTGAAACATTATATTTCATGGAACCCGAAGCTCACTGTTCAGGCTAGCCTTGCCGGCCAAAAAGCCCCTAGGATCTGCCTGCCCCACCCCCCTGTTTGAGTTACAGACGTGTGGCACCATGCCCAGCTTTCTGTGAGTGCTAGAGCTGAACTCTGACCTCTACTTACATGGCAAGCATCTTCTCCACTAAGCCGACTCTTCCGACTCGAACATTTCACAGTTAATATCATCTTTAGTCTTCAAGTCTAACTCTTCCACCTAGTTTCAGTACTCGCTCCCTCTACAAAATGCGTAGGAAGAGTCCAGGTCAGACAAGGGACATCCACACGCTGAGACAGCAAGTATGTAGAAGACAGGGAGTCTAACCCAAGGTGGCTCTCTCAAGAATCCAATGTCTACTGTAGACTCTGGCCAAAGACTGTTCCTTGTCTGGCACTCACGTTTCACTTGTTTAATATAAGAAAGTGGGATCAGATGACCTCTTCGCCCCCATTCTCCATAACAGGACAGATTTATAATCAACTCTGACAATAAGAGTCCATCTTGGCCTGAATTTTAAAAGTGCAAAATCAAGTTTTGTCAAAGGGGGAAAATACTGTGTGTGTGTGTGTGTGTGTGTGTGTGTGTGTGTGTGTGTGTGTGTGTGTGTTTTGCAGGGAAGAGCGTGAGTCACAATTTAGTCAAAAGTAGGACAAAGTGAGTCTCTTTACTAAGACACGTACAGCTCTTGATTGGCCGCTCTCAGCATCAGGTGGCACATGTCACAGCAAGAGGTGGCCGAGCCAGTCACGTCTGTCTGAGTTAGAATGTCATCACAGCCTCCATTGGAGGCTCCAAAGATATCATCGTCCTCAAGTATCCCTCACAAAACCCACTTTTAAAAAGCAGAGGCGCTGGAAATGTCAGCCCATCCTCAGAGGCAGCTCCGTCAGGGGAGCTGTCCCTGTCTCATTAAGTACAGTCAGATATGACTCAGCATCTCCAGCAACTGTCTGGGAAAAACATTTCATGCTGGTAGAAAATCACCTAAAGCAGAACAGTGGAAGGCACTGAAGGTAGACGATTAGAGTCAGGTTGCTTATTACTCAAAATCAAGTCACCCTTTTCCTATTCCAGACAGGAAATAAAAATTACCGCCAATATGAAAATAGGAATGTCTCTGCTTAGAACACATCAAATCGCTCTGTCACCTCCAGTTACGACTAGCAGCCATTCAGACACCTCATCTGTCTGGGTCACAAAGCAGGGTGAGAGGCAGGTTATGTCATGTCTTTCAATCAGTAAACCCTCAATGAGAACCTACCACATATGACAGTCTGTAGCGGGAGATAAAGACAGAAGGAAGACAGAGCATTCCTTTCAGAGATCGCACTATCTGGAATAAAAAGGTAGGCAAGCACTCTTAGAAAAAAATAAAGCAAACGCTCTAAGGAGAAATGACAGAACATGTCATAAGAGGTCAGGTGGATCTCTTAATTCTGACTGTGTGTAGGGAAGAGTTCAGTAGTGCCTCCACAAAAGAGATGGCAACTTAAGTCATTTCCTATCTTCTTTTGACTTAAGCCTGAAAAGTACACAGGTATACACTGACAGATATGAGGGAAGCAAGCCAGACTCTGGGAGCCAGGACTGCTCAGTCCTTCAGGCACTATAGTGGGACTCCAGACTGTGGGACAGCTAGTAGAGCTTTTGGGTATTGTAGAAAAGTGTCATACAGCTCTGAGAGCAAAGGATAGAGCAGCACATACGAACCCATGGGCACAGATCAAACATGGGTTAAGGAACAGGATTGTATCATGAGGTTCTCTGAGAAGTTGCAGGTAAACAAGCATGTGCATGTGTGAAGAATGAGATGTATTTATTCGTATGCAACCTTATGTCTTACTTATATAAATCGCAAAGCTAAGAGATAAATTAGAGCAACCAGAACTGAGGAATGATGCTGCTAAGCTAACATTTCAGGAAGTCCTTTTGCCCCACAGTCAGTGTGGGGAATTGGAATGTACTCAGAGGGAAACACCGAGTTCCCTGGCCTGTTCTCCTACCAACCACCAATCTCTATCCACATCAGTGACAGTGGATGGGATCATCACCTTATCACAGTTTTCAAAATCTAGCAAGCTAGAGTCTTCACTGTGCCTTTCTAGTGAAATCTGATTAAAAATTATTTTTAAAAGCCAGACACCTCAATGGACAGCAGTGCAGTAGCATGGCAGAGCACACTGCCTATATATTCATATGACATTCAGCGCTCACCTCATCGGTTACGGATATTTGAATATCTCAATTCTCTTCCCAAGTACCTTAAGGCTCCTTGCTAACCTCACAATCGCCCTTTTCATCTTCTGACCATCTCTCTACTCTTGACTGTGAATTTAAAAAAACATTTGAAGTTGTTCAAATATACTGAGTAGAAAAACGAATAGCGAATGAATCAGTGATACACATGGGGCAAGACTAACAATAACTATCAAAGCATGGCAGGAACTATTCGCAAGCCACCAATGTGATAAAGGTTTGAGACCCAGAATCCAGCATAAAGAACTCTCAGAATTCAATGAGAAAGTAAATCCTCAGAAAACGGAAAAATGATTTCAGCTGACACTTCACCAAATAATGAAATACTGCTCAACAAACAATGACCTTCAAATAGACAAAACAGTGTGGATATACTTCCAGTGCATTCTACTAGGTCAAATAAAACCAGTAGGAGCTCATCTGGCTGAGACTTTGGAAAAGTCAGAATCATAGGGACAGAAAATAGATCAGTGACTGCTAGGGACTGGGGATAGGGATGAGTGACCCAGCAGAAAGGAAACACTTCAGGAGAGTATTGAAAATTATCACTATCATAACTGTGCTAGTTACATTGTTAAATTCATTTGTCAAAATTCCTAGATTCAAAAATCTTTAATTACATGTAAATATGAGTGAGTAAAAAATAAAAACAAAATTTCAAAAGAATATTTCAAGACTTGGCTTTAATTGCAAAACCTGGAAGGGTGCAAGGATTTGATCATGGACATTTTTCAATGCCTTTTCTCCACAATCTCCAAAGACTAAAATCGTACCCATCATTGAAAGCCTCAATTGGACATTACACCTCCAGAGGTAGCTGTCTGTTCTCAGTTGGAAGTAATTTCTCTCACTTCAAAATCTCTATAGCATTTCCTCTGGACCTCTTGTATCGCTGGCCACTTTCTATCTTGTGTAATTGTTATTTGAGGATGTGGCTGATCCACAGCTAAACTGGGAACTCAAAGTCAGGGCTCAGGTGTTGCTCACTCTGCATGGTGCCCAGCACAGAGTCCAGTACATAATGTGTGTGTGTATGTAGGGTGGGCTGAGGGAGCACACAGTGAAAGCAGAGGTCAAATAGAAGTATGTGCCCTGTTAGAACTGCCTGCCATGTGTCCCCCATACAACATAATCTCACAGCTAGCACAAAGAAGGAAATTTCTGCCATCTATTACATCAGTGCATTCATGAATGGAATTTTTACTGAGCATTTACAGCGCAAAGCCTGTACTCATCACCAAAGGCGGATAAATTGAGCCTGACCTATTGGGCTTTCATCTTATCAATGACTGACTTTATGCAACAAATTAAATCAATAGGTAAAAGCTAGGCAATCAATAACCAATTGCTGTTTGAATGGGTACCATGAGGAAATCCTGGCAGTCTGAAGGACTCCACACAGGGATATCACTAATTTTGAGCTTTCAGTAGTTGGTGGTAGAGCAGATGTTTCTTGGGCAGTTAAGTGTGAAAGGCAGAGTTTAAAGAAATGTATGTGAAGATGTGAAGGGACACCTTATCCTGAGATAGAAATGGTGTACAAGGATGTCTAAAAGAAGCTCAGAGTAGAATAAGCAGAATAAGGCTGGAGAGATGGACCAGTGGGTAAAGGCTCCATGCCTGATGATCTTGACTTATTCTATGACATGTGTGTCCTCCACAGGTTCACCATGGCATAGATACACACACACACACACACACACACACACACACACACACACACACACACACACACACACAGAGTGTTATAAAGACATTGACATGCCAGATCGAGATAGTCATAGTCATAGGAGCCAAAGAAACTGGAAATGAATTCTGTGAATCGCAAGAACATTACCAGGATTTTCATCAGTAGAAGTGCTTCATCTAAAATGTTTTAAATAGATGACTACCTGGTTTGTTGTATAAAGAATGGAGTGTATGGAAGAAGAATAAAGGCATCATGAAAGTATTGCAGAAAAGTCAGTCAATCAACAATATGGCGTGGTTTGTAGTAGGATGAGTTAAGACAGAAAAAAAAATAGATGGAGTCACATGAAAGAAGTGACAGACTGATGAACAGAGAAAGGAAAGATAAAGTGACTTTGTTCAGTGGCTCTTCTTCTTTTCTTTTATATCTTCTTACTTGGTGTCTGAATGTAGATATGAGAGGGCAACTTGCCCAGTTGGGTCCCTCTTTCCACCACCTGGGCTGTAGGAATTGAGCTCAGGCTTGAGAGTTCATGCCTTTACCCACTGAGACATCTCACCAGCACGGCTTAGAGGCTCTTGACCCTCAAACATATTTCAGGATGTTAGTGAGGTGGAGTCAGAGGAGCTGAAAGGTTTTACAAAGACATACAGATTCTCAGAGCTCAAAGAGCTTCCCCAACAGCACCTAGCAAATCACAGACACACTTGAATCTCTGTGTTGGGTGTGTTATGTTTCTGGAGTTAGTCTACACTTACACTTTTGTTCTCCATTTTTAAAGTAAATACAATAATAGTAATGGCGCTATCCATGAACCATGGCAAATAACAAAAGATGTTCAGATAGAAAACAAGCACGGGGAGTCCTGGTGGTGTAGAAGCTCCATGTATGTTATTCACTTTGTTTCCTGTGTTAGTAGATGCCTGGGTCTTCTGCAATTATACTAAAATCACAACGGAAAAATATGTCAGAACTGACTTGGAGTCCTTGAGAACAGAATGACTAGTAGAGAACACAGGGACCAGGTCTCCATTCAGCAACTGAGTGGGAAGGTGCTGCTAGCTGCCCTCTTGACTCTTAGAACACTGATAACTGAAGAAATACTAAGAAAGAACACAAGTCCTTTCTGGGCCAAAGATTAATCACAAATGGAAACGAGGATGCCTGTAATCAAATATACACCTTCTATTGCAAAAGCTTCAATCGGAATCCCAGCACAAGGAACAGTTGGTATTTCCTCATCTACCAACTATTGACTGTATGACATCTAGTTCCTGACTTATTCAACAGAGCATCTGCTGCCTTTTCAAACATATTATCTCTTGAGATCTCTATAACAAGTCTGCCAGGAAGGCATAACCAGTATCTTCTTCATTTTCCTGATAAGTATACATCCCAGTTTGGGTTTACGTCCATGGGAACTGAAACCAGGATCATGCTCATAGCAACACTGATCACTACATCCAAACACAAAAGTAAGGTACACATCCATTAGTTGCTTGTTTTTTGATGCAACGTAGTTTTCATTAAGGATCCCATTCTACCGCCCGATATAAATTCACTGTCTGAGTGCTTTAAAAAGTATTGCTCACAGCAATAACAGCAGCAAAAGAAAAGCTGGCATGGTGGTTCATGTTTAAAATCCCAACACTTGAGAAGCTAAGACAGGAGGATTGCCACGAGTTTTACACTAGCCCGGGATGTACAGTAAGTTTTAGACCATCCTGTGATACTGAGAGAGATTATGTTTCTAAGGGAAAAAACGGCATATACGACTGTACAGTCACTTTGATGAAAAGTTTAATAGTTATTCAAATGTTAAAGATGAAGTCTTATGGCCCAGCTATTCTCTTTCTTGGTAAATAAACAAGAGAAATAAGCGTGCATGTCTATATGAAAGCTTACAAAAATGCTCATGGCAGCATTGTTCTTATAGCCACAAAGCAGAGACATCTCTCTTATCTATCAATGATAGATGGATAAACAGTAGAGTAGTATCTACTAATAAAAAGTTATGAAGCTTGGATTTATCTCAGAGACCTTTCATTAAGTGAAAACATTACATTATATGGTCCTATCACAAAAGCCACCTACAGTATTATAATTCCATTTATAAAAAGATGCTGAATAGGCAAACCTATCAAGATATAAATTGGATTAAATTAGGTTAGTTATTGATAAGGGTAGGGGGGAAAAGGGAGTAAAGAAGGTTTCTTACAGTGATGGGATGTTCTAAAATTAGATTGTGGTGGGAACTGTAAAACCAATGTGTCTGATTTTATTGTTTATAACACATGGCATCTTTGGGGAAAAACACATAATGTCTTTGGTAGACACATGGTATGGAATCCCCCAGGCCTGTCAAGAGAAAGAGCAATGGGCCTGGCAAGAGCGTGGTGCTCTTCTTTCACTGACTATCTGTGTGCCCATGGCTGAGTCACCGAACCTCTACAAGTTTGTGCTTCCTCATCAGGACAATGCTGCATTTCACAATATTGTCTGAAGGATCAAGCATTTTTTGAACTGAAAAATACTTAATTATTCTATTTGCCATTTTGATAATTAGCATATAGAAAAGAGTGTGAATATCTCTGGTACATGGTGAAAAAAAAAACATTACATATGTTTATTGGAATGGAGAAAGAAATTCAGGAAGGCTGACAGACGAAGGGAAAAGTAGTCATTTGTTTGACGCATACATAATCCATGCCTACAGAAACTGAAATGTTGACAGTTGGCTGAGCATACTCTGCAGTCTGATTTTGTCTACATGGTACAAAAACAACCAACCAAACAACCACACAAACAAACGAAAACAAAACAAGCCAGAAAACTGCCTATAGTCAATAGGAATGTTTACAAGTATAAATGAATCAGGTAAGCATATGAGTAATTTAGAGACCAAATACCCCAAATTAGCAAATGCTGATGAACATAAATGAGGAATCACTGATTGTAAGTTCTAAGTGTTTGCTTAGTTAATATTTAACTTCATTACTTTACGACTTACCTATCAAATAGTCGTTGTAGTACAGAAAAATCGATAGCTCTTGTTCCTCACAGAGCACCTAACTTAGTCGTCTGCCAAGATAATTACATGAAGAATGAAATAATTTCTGGACTAGGCAGGACATTCTTAGCAGGGTAGCTTACAGGGAGGAACTATTGTTAATGTTTAAACACCTGTCACCACTGCACCAGGTTCGCCATCCTGATTTAACCATTCAGCTCTCACTCTTTTTCCACTCCTGAAAATTAAGCCAGTCTTTATTTTTAATGAAAAGTAAAATAGAAGTGTGATCTATTAGGACAATACGTAAGTGATTTCCAGTGAGAGAATCAACACCAATGTTATTCTGCCTCCTAAAGATAGCACCAGCAGGCTCTCTACCCAGAAGCCTACCAGCGGCACTAAGTGGACTCAGTGGGTTTTAAAAAGAACACCTCTGTGGGGAAAGAAGAAAAAGGAAGTGATCTCAAAGTTGTGTGGTAAGGAATGGGGGTAGGGGATAGAAGAAGTGGTAAGGGGAGGGATCAAGGTGGGTGATCACTTTCAAAATACATTGTGCAAAATTCTCCAAGAACTAATTAAAATGTTAAACAAAAGAGAACACGAAGGTAGTAGGGAAAGAAAGTAGTGGGGAATATGGAGGTGCTGGAGGGGAGGAAGGGGGGTTGAATTTGGTCCGAACACCTTATATGTGTGTATGAAATTCTCAAACAATAAATTTAAAATAGAAAATGGGGGATGGGAAAGGGAGCATCCTGCCGAAGGTTTTCTGGAATTTCATGCTTTTGCATGTGTGCCTCTGTGGTGGGCTATTAACACGGCTGGGAAGAAAGGAGGGGACCATTGGAAGCATGGATTTTCCCATTTCTACAGGATTAATATTTTGAAAGAAGGCAATTTCAAAATGATAACAGCTTGGTAACTGGGTTAAAAAATGTCTGAAAAATTAACAATTGGAACAAAGCTGTATTTTTCCAACTCCAGGACACAGCTGATAAAGATTTAGAAAGTCTTCTGCTTTACAATAACCATTTCAAAGAAGGATTATTTATATGGAAAAAAAGTGACTACCACATCAGCAAATATAAATGTCAACTATTTCCTTAATGGCTCTATAGTATGGCACTTTACTTTCTTAATGAATATTTGCATTATTTCCATGTTACCAGTTTTAAACATCCTAGGAAAACCCAGGAATGAAAACATCTTTCTTTGGTTCTCTTCTCACAGGAAGATTCATTTCAAGGTTAAAAGGAGGTATTCTGGTGACATCTTTGCAACAAAGAACAAGGTGCCCTCCACACAGCCGTCTCACTCATCCATCACGTTCTTCTCTGTGTGTGGCTCATCACGACCTGAAGGCACCAGCTAGGACTGTATTCGTTGATGTTTGACAATTTGAGGAGTTAAAAAGAAACCCGTCTTACTGTTGTTTTTCACTTTAATTTTAACTTAAAATAAATTTTTTTGGTTTTGGTTTTGGTTTTTCGAGACAGGGTTTCTCTGTGTAGCTTTGCGCCTTTCCTGGGACTCACTCGGTAGTCCAGGCTGGCCTCAAACTCACAGAGATCCGCCTGGCTCTGCCTCCCGAGTGCTGGGATTAAAGGCGTGCGCCACCACCGCCCGACTTAAAATAAAATTTATTCTGGGTGGCCAAATTGTTATGTTCTTACTTAAATACCCAAACTTCCATTCAATTATTATTACTTTTTAATCCCAAGTGTACTTTATGTTTGTGGAATTTCTTTTTAGTGCAAAAAACTCCTTGCATTGTGATGCCATTAATTTTTGCCACATATCTATATTTTCTTAATTTTCACTTGTCATACACATGATAGCATTCTGAATTTTTTTATTGTTTTATGTGGATGGATGTTCTGCCTGCATGTATGTCTGCACCACATGTCTGTTTGGTGCCCACCAAGGCCAGAAGAGAACACTGGATTCCTAGAACTGGAAATTAAAGAACATCATGTGATGGCGTGTGTGTGTGTGTGTGTGTGTGTGTGTGTGTGTGTGTGTGTGTGTGTGTGTGTGCTGGGAATTGAAGTCAGGTCCTCTGGAAGAGCAATCAGTGCTCTTAACTGCTGGGCCATCTCTCCAGCCCTAGTTCAAAATATTTTGATGCCCCACTAATGACTTCCAAATCTTTACATTGTCAAATATATCAAATTTATTTCCTTTACCTTTAGTGATATATTTAGGAAAGCTTTTTTTAACCAATCCCAAATTCATAAAAATGTTTGATTATAGTACAATTAGAAATTTATGTCTTCACATTTGAATTTTTAATGCAATTGAGTTTAGATTTGATATAAACTTTAAGATAGAAATTTTATTTGAATAAAATGATCAAAATATATCTTTTACCACTGACCGAATATTAACCAGGAACTCTACCAACCACTATCCTTTCTTTTGGGGTCCCTGTTTTGACTTAGTTTGGGCCTCTGAAGTATTCTTACCCACTCAAGAATTCATCGAAAAACACATTTATTTTAAAATTCAGCATTTCTACACATTTTATGCCAAATGGGTTAGTTAATGATTGCCACAGCCATATCTGATGGGAACAGCAGAAGTCATGAAGCCAGCACAGCTGCCTGACAAAGATCCAGCAAGGCTGAGCCGCATGATGGCCACTGTGCCACCTTTGGTTGTCATCTCCACCTGTTGCATACTTGGGGGACTTTTAATATTTGCACAACTTGGAGATACTGGATTGATGGAAAATTTCTTATGAAGCATTTATGCCTTCTCTCAGGAATGCTGCTTCTAAGCCTCCCCAGGAAAGTCCTAAACATACTAGCCCTCCAGCTTTTAGGGAGATATCCTTAACTACTTGAAGGTCTTCCTTATGCTTTGGAGGTTGTGACACACATAAAGAAGCTAGAGTTCTCTTTATGAGGCTATGAGACATTCTTGAAACATCTGTCCCTGTACTTACACAGGAACAAGATATTCAAAACAAAGTAAACTCAAAAATCTCAACATGATTCTGTGGGCTAGAGGAGTTGGCCACAGTTCAGATTGCAAGCCTCTGCCCACTATACACTCAGGCAATTACATGACATGCACAGCAACAAAGTTAGATTAGCTGAAGTTATCTCTGTCCTATACAGAGACTTATATTGATGAACAAAGAAAGGTGTGAGAGATGATAAAAGAATGAGATATCAGGACCTCCTTTTCTTAGAAAAATTAGCTCATGCAGAGCCACTATGGTGTCATATGACCAAGGAACAACAGAATGCCAGGATAAGACATATAGACAAATTACATAAAGATATAAACATTGTGTTATGCCAGAATTTGAATAATAACTGCAGCCGCTTTGACATGAGGATTTTTCTTGGGCAGTCTGACCATTAAGAGTTAATAATACACTGCTTGAGACATGGCAATATGCCTGGGCTGGCTTGGAAATTTTATTTTGGTCTAGCATCCTTGAAGCAACCAGAGCTTCCAGCCTGAGAACAGGCTGTCATATGTCTCTAGATTCTTAAATATTGAGTTTTGGGTTAATGGGTAAAAATGGTAACTCTGTTTATCAATGATGTCAAAACTTGAGGAAAAATGATTGGAAATAATAACTGTTCTGTCATAGTTTATTGGTGATGAGCAAAAAGAAGTGAGACACATGTCCAAAAAAAATGATACGATCTTTGTTTTGGAACATCATGAATGTATCCCTGCTTACTAACCTCTGTATAAATAAAGAAGCACTCTGGCTGCTAGTCAGTCAGGCTGTAGAATTCTCCCAACCACCATGGCCTGGCTCACTCCTCCTCCCCTGTCAACTCCTTACATCCTCTGCAGGGACCTACTCCCTGCCAGGGATGGCTCCAGGCAAAAGATCTTGCCCACCATGTTGAAGAATACCCAAGTGTTCCCGAGTCCATTTTCTATATAATATTAGCACAAATATTTAATAACTTAGATGGATGATACCAGACCCCTGCTCAAATCCTTCAGTATATTCTCACTACATTAATGGAAACTGTCAGAACATCTATCATATTCCCTGAACCCTGGATACTTCCTTTTCAACCCACATCTTTTACTCCCTCCAATCAGTGAAGCTCCAGTAACATTGGCAGAATGAGCCTATGCCTCAAGGCATCCCTTGACACTTGCTGGCCTACTCCTATTCCTTGTGTATTGCACACAGCAGATCTTTATCACCCTTCAACTCTTAATAGAAGAATGATATCGTCCTAAATAAATCCCTCTTTCCTGGCTACCAGACAAGGAAAGCATGATTGCAGCTGACGTTCCAACTAGATAATGCTCTGTGAATGACCACTGTGAGATTTTTATAAATTCTTTGTTTACTTCATTCCTTCAGTCTCAGCCTATCCCCCAAACTGTAAACACCCTGACACTAGAGAAAATTCCTGCTCTATTAACCAGCACAAATAAGCAGAATTTTGACCTCATAATCACACAGTATAAATGAGTGGATGGATGAATAAATGAATCAGGGGATCAATTCAAAATGCCTCAATTGTTTTCCCACTTCAATTATCCAAAGCTTTGCATGTAAGAGGTGCCCTAAAAACATCTGGTGAACAGGGGTTTATGTTTCATCATGAAGTTCCAGCCTCCCTAGAAGTGGGGAGGAAGGAATACTGAAGGGGAGGGTTCACAGACTGGGATGCACAGATATTTGGTCTATTTCTATTAATAATAAGACAATATAATAAACAAAATAAAAAGGATACTTATGTGGGGGGAAAAAAGGTATTACATGCTTTAAAAATGAATAGATGGTCTACTGAATTCTGCGGACTCCAGAGGGTTTATGTTTGACCCGATACTGGGGTTTCACTTTGTTAAGTTTTTCTGTAAGTAAAGCAGCCTACCTGTGAATGGATGGATGATAATCTCTCCAGCCCAATTTTTTTCTGTGCACCTGCCAAGTCCAGGTCACAGTTATTCTAGCTGTTTTGTTGCCACACATAAAAAAATGACAGTTTCTGAGAAGCATAAACTATTCCAATTCCATCAGAAATAACCTAGAACTTGGAGTGAAACCACAATGAAATTTCAAAATTCACACCCAATCACTGCCAAAGTCTGCAGAGAGAAACTGGCATTTTTAGAATGAAAAGAATTTTCTAGAACTATACATTTACTGGGAACAAAAAAAAATACGTTTCTGGGCTGCATGTTAAACATCACTTATGAAGTTCCTGACATCTCGGAGGAGGAACAGAGCCTACAGTAGTTGGGTAAAGAGGAAAAGCCATGCGCTGTGGTTAGCTTCTTTGAGGTGACCCTGAAGGAGACCAAATGACTAATCCCAGAGCATCCTTGTAGCATTCTGAAGCTAACAGTCCCAGCCCCACCTCCACACAAACCCATAGGCTTCATACTGAGACATTATTCATGTATTCAACTGCAAATGTGTTCTTGCTCAGAACTTCCATCCTTTAGGAAATGTTCACACACTTGAAAACATTAACTCCATTCTGAATTAAAAAAAAACAAAACAAAACAAAACAGAAATATGCCGTGTATGTCTTAAGAAGTGCTAAGCAAACAATTTGTAAGAGAATTTGCATTATAAATATACATCTATGTTCTCTTCTTTGTTCATTGGTAGGGAATTACTTTTCAAATGTGTTTTCTAGGTCTTCAATTATTGACAGGTACCTTTGGTTGGCATATTTTAAAAATAAAATATCTTAATTCAAAGAATTCAGTGCTAGCATGGTACATTTAAATACTATGCAAGTTGAACAGAAATACTGTTTTATTCCTCACTAGCTGTAGTGAACTTGGAACAATTATTTCACTTTACTGAACCTGCAGTATGGGTAAAGACAGAAGGAAACATCCCTCTAATCCAACAGTACTGATGTATATCACATTGTATACACTGTAGTTCAATTAATGTTATTTCCTGTATCTTCCTTTCTTTGAATAATACACACACACACACACACACACACACACCATAGTGTTGTTATGTATTCACAGACCATTGAAAGAGATATCGTCATGTTTATCTTAACATGATCCCCCTTTCCTTCAATGATTAAACATTTCAATATCATGTAATGTCTTATGGTTCCTGCTGCCATCATCAGTTATCACTTCATTCAGGATGAGATGAACTTTTTTAATAACATGGTATTTAAAGTTATAAAGGTAGGATAATGAAGCCTTTGCTTTAATGAAGCAACTAAGAACAATAGCTTTGTCTTCTCTTTTTCCCTGAAAGCCCCTTAGCATCTCTCTGACATTATATGTAATGAGAGGGAGGGATTCCTCCAACACTTCCATTTACTAATTATTCCATTGCCATTTCCAAATTTTCAACTATTCTCCAGACAAAGCTACATTCTGTGTCTAGACCTCACTAGAAACTGAGTTCATACTCAACCTTCATCAACACATTACCTCTAGCAAAGATTGCCCTGCACTAACTGTAAGCAGTAGCAGTTTGCTTTTGCTTCTAAAACATGAACATGCAAAAGATGATCCAGGGTCCTACGCTGTCTCCTGCTGTCATCTCTTCCATTATGAGTGCCAAGGCCATGCAAAGCTCTAGGGACTGTCAATCTCTGCTGTTTATTTCCTTCAGAGGCAAACTGTTTCTGACTGACAAAGCCTTTTCACTGGAGATGAGGACAGCTCGCACAGCTTGGGCGGGGGGAGGGGTACACAATGTCAGGGAACTTCTGTAGCATCTACCAGATAAATAGCCTCCCATCATTTTAATGCAAGAAGAAATAAGAATGTTTAAAAGAAAAAAAAATATGTTCAAAAAGGAAAGCATTCAATGCAAAGCTTTGGGTAAATTTGAATATTTGGGTATAGTTAAAATGGTTCCTGAAATCTGAAAAAGCATGATGGTAGATTTATATCAAACTACAGTTATGTTAGTAAAAGAGCATCCTTGTATCTCTATTTTTTAATCTGTGTTTTCATCTCTATCACTTTCAATCTTTCTTTTTCTTCTCTTTCTTCTTCATTCTCCTCCCTCTCTTCTCCTTTATCTTCCTTTATCTTGAGTGAACAATGAAAAATTCTGGAGAGCCACTTAAAATCAAACCATGGATGTCAAAATATCCTGCATAAGAGAAATTCAATTTTCTCTAGGAGACCAAATAAATCAAGAGCTCAAAGAAAATTAAAAATTAGGAGGGCAAAATTAATGTTTTCTCTTGGAACAAAAAGCAAAACTCAGTTTATTAATCAGCATTTGAGCAGCCTGAAATCCCAGAGAATCCAGAGAAAAACATACATGCATTTAAAACTAATGTGTTGATGTGTCTGAGCCATAAGCAAGTCTGTGGTAAATAATTAAAAATTGCTTCTCCAAGTAAAAAAGGATAAATGAAACTACCTAGAGTAATAGTCAATTATAGATGTGAGCCACTTGGGAATAATAATCTGTATATCTATGTTGCTTGAAAACACAGTAAGGTTTTGTTGGCTATAAGTTAACTTGTGTGCACATCAGAATCAAAGCACAACTATAACAAATTAATAAATAGTAATATGGATATAGGAAAGTTACAAGTGGCTAATGGGCACTTGGGTTTCCTGTGTCCTCTGAGGTGTGTGCAATCTCCCTACTGCCTCTCAAGCAGGGAGGCAAAGCAAGGCAATTCTAACATCTGCTCTTAGGGGTCTGTACAGCAGATACTTGGAGGTATTGGTTGTGGTTCCTTTTTTTTAATGTAACTATTTTCTATGTCTCTCAAAAACAAAGTGCAAGAATCGTGTTGCTACTTTGGGTGTAAATCTATTTTATTCCCTGAAGAATTTAATCAGCTAAACTGAAAAGAAAAAAATGTTGAAATGAAGAATGAACATTGGCAGAAGCAGGCCTGCCAGTGAGTTGCCACTAAAGCAAAGCCTGGGAACTTCCAAATGGATTGCCATTGGGGGAAAACCTAGACTGCAGAAAGAGGAGAGGAGATGGAAGCCATGGGGATTCCAAGGGCACAGTAATTCCTATGAACTCAGCCTTCCCATCTACAAGCACAGGCACTTGTGAACGTCCTCCAGAAACTGTAGTTTCTTCTAACCAACATGGCCATAGGAGGAAAGAATCAGGTCATTTTTCCAAATACAAAATTATCACTGGGACACAGAAGCTCTTTATTTGCAGAGTGAGCACCAAACCAATAAATTGTGGCACACAATTCTCTTCTAAGCCTACATAACACTCACCCATAGGAAGTAAAAGTAACTGAAAAATAAGTAGCCGAGTGTTTTAAAACACAAACGCAGCTTCGATATAAAGGAGTAGTGAGATCTGTTCTCAGAAGCAGGCTTTAAAGATGGGGTGAAACTTTGTAACTCCAGATGACCTTTAGGACTAAGAATAAAATGGAATGATATTCTTCATACATTCTCCAAATGTTTGAACAAAATTGCATAGAAACGAAGTGTTTAGTATGAGTAGCTGTGGGCAACAGAGACAGGACTGAATGTCACAAGTACATCTGAATGTGGAGTGTTTCAAAAATGCATATTCAAATAAAATGAGGCCATTGAGTCTGGCAACAAATTGGATTCTTGCGAAAAGCTGGAAGAATCATTACAGAGAATTAAGAATATTATATGTCTGGTTAATTTTTGGTGCCTGATGGTTTTGTTATTTATTTGCAGCTTTTTGAAAATAAGTTTATCAAAATAATAATTTTCAATGTAAAAATATTATATGTCCCTACAGAAGTAAAACAGAATTTTAAAGCATAATTATTTGAGAATTTTGGACAGTATATTTTTATTACATTTGCCTCCAACTCCTCTCCATAGCTTCTCTCAGAACCATCCTATCTCCCTACCAAACCCCGACTTCATGCTATCTTTGTTTTTGTTTTTTAACAACTCATTGGCTCCAATTTTGCTGCCCATATACTTATAAGTGTAGAGGAGCCATCCACTGTCTCATGGTTGCCCTACAAGGAGTCTTGAAGAACTGACTCTCCCAGATGCCTATTTTTTAATAGGACCTACATAGAAAATTATTTTGATCTGGCAGTGTTCAAGTTCACCATCCTGAACACTATTTTCACTTTCTCTCCAAACTTGGAGTCAGAGGGTCCAACCCAAGACTTACTCCTACTCTGAGGTAGCTTTAGCAGTTCTGCTTTCTATCCTGTAGCCAATGGGAAGCAAAGCAAAGAAGAGTGATGATATGAACTGGCATTTTCCGTTTGAATTCCTGTAAGCAGGAACCCCTTCCCGCGAATAGTGGGAATGCTGAGAACGCTAACAAGAAAAAAAAAGGGGGAATGCTGAGGTTTGAAATCAGAATTGCAGTGATTTTCCTTCAGAAGAACATGGCCCAGAGGGAAGGGTAAAGATATAACTGCTTAAGTAGGCAGCACAGACGCCTGAGCAGGCAGTTCCTCAGTAGTGAGTGAGTGACTCCCTCGCAACAGCGTCCCATTACTCTTCCATCACAGCCCTCTCTCTACGTCATTTATATTCCAGTAGAGCCCAAGCTACTAGCGAACCGTATTTAATAAAACTAACAGGAGTCTTAGGAACTGAAGAATGAGCAGAGAGTGCAGCTACGCTGAACACTAGCTGTGCAGACTTAATTCGTTTAACCACATGGGACTTAAGTTTCTGTTGGGAAAGCTGGAGCTACAACAGCCATGATCTGGGTATGAGAGCCAAGTAACACTGAGCATGCAAACTGGAAATTGCTTTTAAGGTCATTCACTAGCGTAATTATCCAAGCATTAATCCATTAATAGCAAGTATATTTGTTTTGTCATTATTATTGTTATTATTATTATTATTAATTTGGATGAAAATGTTTCTTTCTCATTTTTGAAGGTATGAGGAAAGCAGAGTTCACCTATCAGAAGACCACATCTTGAAGTCAGAATTTTGTGCTTTGAAAGCCAGTCCACTGCACAGGAACCTCATTGTAGGACAGTAAACTTTGGGTCCAGAGCACCAAATCCCTGACTTGTGTCCTAGGAATATACAGTCCTCTAGAGTGCTCAAGATATTTCTGTTTTGTTGCTTATGTTAGTGTGCACTTCCAATATCAGGAGAAAACTGGAGCACAGAGAGCATCATGGGAGACCAACAAGTTGGCCAACATCCCCATCCCTGTCAAAGGTGATACCTTCATGTGAAGAGGTAGACCGATCCCCCCCAAGATCGCCATGATCCCTTTTATCCCCAGAGCCAGTCGCCCCTTTCATTTTTGTCAACAACACTTCCTTTTTGTTCCCCTTCCTCCAATGAGGAAGTGCGGCACAGACACAGACACAATACACCTCTTCATAAGGACGGCATGAGTGTGTGCCAGATGGGCCGAGGGGATTACAACATGTTTCCTCTCCCATGGTGACTCAATGGGGTTGGTATGAGAACTCATCTTATTCAAGAAGGCAGCTTCCCCTGACAGAATTATGAGTCACAGTTCCTGGGGAGAAAGTGCACTTATCAACAGCATTTGGGGGAAGGGGATCTTTGGGTGAATACAGTAAAGGTCATTCAGAAAGGCAGTGCTGCCAGGACTGTTGGGCAGGCAGCAGACCTCCCAAACTTCTGGAGGCTTTGATCTCTCAGCAGCAGTAGCGTGGTCATCTCTCAGTTTAGCTTCCAGGTGTGGCACTTGACGCTCTAATGGGAATTATTAGTGTGGATTTAAAGAGTGCCAACAGGAAACTGTCCAGTTTGAGAAAGAGGGCTTCTGAACAGATATTTTTTCATCTATTTATCATGTGTGTACTGAGTACCTACTGTGTCTCTATGTATCAATCATCATTCCAAGTGTTTGGGAAAACCAAACAAAATGAACAAATCTATGTCTCCAAGTACCTTAAAATCAGAGAAGGGGTAATGACAAAGGGAAAGAGGAAGGAGACATGGAATGAGGAGAGGGAAGAAGGTTGGGAGGAAGGAAAAAGATGGGAGGAAAGGATAAGAAGGAGGGGTTCAATGGCAAATAACAGAAAAGAGGTACAATGAAGAGCGCTGATAGAACATTAGCAGATGATGGGAGATGTTAAAGCAATGCTAATGGGTGGAGGGGAGTGATTGGCAGGGTTATTTTAATTAGAAATGGTCAAGGAAAGCCTCTGTGAGAAGATAACATTCAATCAGTACTAAGTCAAGTGAAAATAAATTATAGTCCGAGATTTTCATCATCATATTTAAGAGTCTGTACACCAATTCCCTTCCGATCAAATGAGACAAGTACCCAATAGATGCTGGTATATTAGTGTGGCCCAGCTGTATGCTAGCACATCCCAGTTGAATACTAGGCCTGGTTAAAATACAGCCTTTCCTCTGTGAAGTCCCAAAGGGCCCACAAGTTTAGATATTATCTGTTCTTTCAGCTGTACTCTGTCCTAGTTACACCCCGTCTTTAGAGTTATTTTTGGTTTCTAATACAATGCTCTAAGTGGCATAGAAAAACTGAAATGCACCCAGCAACGACGATCAGGATGGTAGGAGGGCTGAAATTCATGCCAAGTGAAGAAGAGTTGAAGGTACACATTGCAGAACACTGGGGTCATGGTTACATAATGCTGATTTAACACTTCCAAAGAGTTCTCACAGAGAATAGCCATTAAAGCAATGACAGTCAAAGCATAGCCCATGGTGTTCACAGGAATTATACATAGGGATCTTTATTAAAATTAGGAACCCTAGGGTCCCTGTATAAAAAAAACCAAAGAACCTGTGCTTTAGGTATTTTCTTTTTCATTCATGAGGCTAAATTAAAGAAGTATATGGAAATGATAGAGACTAATTTCAGCCCGATGTGAAAGAAGTTTTATAAAAATTTGATGAATCAAAAAATAAAACAGTCTGCAATTATAGGTTCGCTAGGTAGAGCAAACCGGGGTGACGATGAGAAGTAATTTAGAGATGAGAGGAGACATCAAAAGATGGGCTTTTGAATACCCAACCTATTCTACATGGGATCCAGGACCATGGTGACTAAGTTTGTGAATCAAACTCAATAAAGATCTTGGTAGGGTCCTCTTACAAAGCATATCCAAAGACAGAGCCTTCCAACAAATCCAAATTTGTTGCCTATATGGATGCAGCTTGATCAGAACCATTGTCTGTCTTGTTCTCAGCATCCCAGGGGGCTGCTGGCAAATGAGTCTTCTCCAGTGCTCGTTTGAATTTGGGAAATAGGTCGTGCTATATCCCTGACATTACCTCCATAGGATTTAAGGCAATAAGAAGGAGAAATATCCTTGGGGTATAAAGTTAAGATTCCCCTGTGTTTATATAGATCAGCCCTCTTCCTAAGTGTTCTAGTCCCTCTCATCCCCAAATTCTATGGTTCTTTCAGATACTTGATTCTACACAACTGCAGAAGACCATGGAACAAAACCAACATTGTGTTCTTTTAAGTTCACTATCAGAAAGAGTGGACACATGATCCTGTATGTTATCTTAATTTCAATTATTTACCAAGTGCCACATACTCACCTGAGGCATGACTCTGAAGGATCCCATAGAAGTACAGACTCATCAAACACCACAGTAGTCCCATCCTGTCAACATAAATAAAAAGATAAGGGAGGGTAGTTCTTCCCTGGAGAGTTTTAATAATCACTGGCAATGCATGCTAACTCTAGGTTAAGAACTGTCCCAAGGGTTTTACAATATTAACAAGTTTTATTGCCAGAACAAACAACAAAATTGATAGGCATTGTTTCATATTGTCATTTGCCTTTGAATCCCCAAAATGCATATAGATAAACTCAAACAAGTTTAAATAACATAACTGAGATCCCTTGGCTAGAAAGTAGTCCAGCCGTCATTAAATTCCAGCTGTGAAGCTCCAGAACTCCCTGCTAATCACTGAACTATAACTACTACATTTAAAAAAAATGTTCATCTGGATTTTTTGACCTGGAGTCACACTTCTGGCAGATGAGTTTGACCCTCTTACCCTTTTTTAAGTTCCCTTGTCTAGTCTCAGCAGGAAATATGTTACGATCCAGGTACTTTTCCATCTTAGTGATGAATGGAAAGTCTAGAGACCCTGGATTCAGACATAGTCTGCAGTCAACCACACAGAATTTATATCATCAGGAAATATGGAAACCTCCTGCCCTCACTGCTCTTGCTTATCCACTGAAAAGACAAATGGCAAGGCAGTAATCTTTGTGGTCTTTAGCTTTCTAATGACAACCAGCAGGAACTGCCAACTAGCAAGACCATGCTCCTATATTTGGATGTGTAGTCTTTAATGTCGGAGATTTAACGACTCTGAAAAGTACATCTTTTCCTAGTCCTCTGGACCTGCCTGGCCAATGGGAAAATGTCTACAGGGTTATAAATACAGAAATATGGGATGACTCAGAAATTCCAGGCTCATGACTTCTGTCTTCTGATTGATGAAAGCATCCATACAAACGTGTTTGGAGACATCTGGTAAGTTGTCTACATCATACTTCTAGAAAGCAGCAGAGATGGGATTTTTTTAAATTTTATTTTTAAACTCTCATCAAGCACAGGGAACCACATCCCTAAAATGGCCAAAAAGAATACTTGACAGTATGACATAAAGCATCAAAATGGGCCACTTTTAAGAGTACTACATGGAAATAAAGGGTATAAATTGGTATAATCCAAACTACTTAGGCTGTATTGTACATCCTAACACAAAATGCAAATTACTACCCCTATCATTTTTCATAACAACAGACAACCAAAAACTTCTAGTTCCTTCTTCAGCCTATCTCTATAACAAATCATACATGAGTTTCTCACAAGAGGAATTACAAAAAAAAAAAAAACACAAACAAAAAACATTTTATCTCAGCTATCAATTGTCCTTTTCTTTCTGAACAACTGCTTTCCAATCCTCACATCATTATCTTAGGGAAATTTAGTTGTATCCATCTATCACTCATTCATTCAATAAAACACTCTGAGGGCTGGAGAGCTAGCCTGGTGGCACAGCACTCTTCCATAACATATTCAGTACGCAGAGCTTGAGCCACAGTACCATCTTCCTCCCAAAAGTATTACAAAATTTTTATTAATAAATTACAATAATCTAACTGCAGTGTATTCTAGTATGCATAATGCAGAGCCTTTTATAAGAGTACTTTTCTCCAGTCAATAAACCCATAAAGACCACCTCAGTGCTGTCAACTGTGTATAAGATATACACATGCAGACCCAGACTAGAAATATGACTTATCAGACAGAGGGTATAGTAGTAAGCTGAGTCTTATGGGAACTTAAAACATGTACCAAAAGAATAAATGGCAGTACAAAGCCAAAAAATGATAAAAGAAATCAACCAATCAATATGATTGAAGATGAGCCCAAGACTCTGTGAAGACTAAACAGAAGGTGCTTTCACACTGAGCAAGGACTGGTTGGTTATTAGGAATCAAGGCAGAATGAAAATATGGGGAAATGGGGCTCTTGGAGAAGAATATTCACAGATAAAGAAAATATGAAACATGGTTATAAAATAGTCTAATAATGATTCTGTTTGGCTCAAGTACAGAGTACTAGAAAAAGAACTAGAGATGATTTTATTGGAAGTCTGAAAGGGCTGGAGATAGAAAATGCCAACTCTGTGAATGGCATGCTAAAGACATGTGATTTAACTTATAGAGCAAACAAGATAACTGATGTTTTCTGAGTAGAGGAGTGATAAAGTGATATAGGAGTGATCAGCTTAGGCCTTAGGGAAGTCACTCTGCTAGACACAAAATGGAAGAATGGCCACTAAAGGCTGTCTTGGAGTCATTTTGGATCCTGAGTTTGTCATCACAATAATTGCTCTCCTGCTAGATTTTTTGTCATTGACACACTTGCTCAGCATGCCACCTATGTCCTCACTCAAGTCATTAATAAAAGCAATTAATAATTCTGCATCAATCCTTGTCAGCAACAGCAATAAGATACTGCACTGCAGATTCAGAGCACAGCAGTTTCAGCCCCACTGCTCAGCGCTATTAAAGTATTCTGGCCTTCCTCATTGCTTTACACACACACACACACACACACACACACACACACACACACACACACACACACAAACACACACACTCTTTGGATTTTACCAATTTCCTGTTTATAAGTTGTTAAATTTCTAGAGCAACACGTAGAAGACATTCTAATTAGTGTGATTGAGGACCTTAATTGATATTCCCAAGAGTTACTGGATTATGCAGGATGGAGCAAAGTCAGGTCACCAACAGAGAGCTAATCCAATGATAACCTTTGTTCAAACACAAATCCAGGGTCAACCTTGCCCTGTGATGAATAAAACATCAAGCCTACAAAACAGAAATTGGATTGTGCAGCATGTTTTGACAAGCTAAAGGTACCAAGGTTATGGGAGATGGCTGACTGGCCTGAACCCTTTTAAAAGGTGATAGTTCATTTAATACTGACTCACATTCAACCTTGGAATTTTGTTACTGGGAAAAAAAGGAATACACTTTCAGTTGTTGTTTCTTAGAGTAAAGGGGCATTGAATCAGAGCTGGAGAAACTTGTAGAAGGCAGGGGGACTGTCTACTAATGCAAGAGCTCACAGTGTTTGAATTATAGTTAGCTTTACCTAACTGTGGTGGTGTCTTGTGGATCCTGCTCTTGCTTCAGATAATAGAGACCTACATATATTCCTGGACAGCCTTTCCTTTTACTCATTTCATTTCCTATCATAGTCCCCAGCCCTTTTGTATCAGTACTTCTCTGGTATTCAATGACATTGTTTCTTAATATACCAACTTGGATGCATATATCACTTAGCAAGCATTGTTTCAAATGCATGTTTAATTCTACATAGGCTTAAAAATGTTATCGAGGATTTACTTTCTGCTCACCACTTTTATACCTACTTCTGTATGAGAAACCTTTCATTGGCCATATTCTCTGGGCCTAATAAGCTTCTGGATCTCCTAGGCTTTGAGTTAGCCATCACAGATTCTCTCCCTGGACCAGCATCCCTGATTTGTTGCCTCAATGCTGTTTGTCACAAATTTGCTTAGTTTTCCTTTTGCACAATGGCACTTCCCCGAGCCACAGAGTGATGTTTTTTTGTTTGCTGACTCTGTCTATAACTGTATGCTCACAGAATGGTCACTCTTTAAAGTTCACCAGGATGGCCGGACTCAGACCTTCAGCCTGGCCTTCGTCAGTTTTCCTACCCAGGAATCTTACTGTGTCTCCTATAAGGTCTTTCTGTAAACTGGATAAGCCTGCTGTGGCTATTAATCTGATTTTACTTGCTTCGTTTCTGTCCTTTGTAATGATTTAACCATGGAAAACTTGGCCATTACCACCAAAGCACAAATCTTAGATGGCCAAACCTACGCAAGGTGAATACTACTACCAAACCACTTCCCGCAGGCCTAAGCTATGTTCATCAGTTCATCTATGTTTTCCCTTTCCATTCTTTAGGTTTTCCATTAACACACAACTAAGAGATGACAAGCAAACTTCCATCTCATTTTATAAAAAAGGATAATGATGTTTATTAAGGAATGAAGACTGGTTTTCATCCATCTTGTATTGCCTCACGGATTTTTTTCTGACCCAGAAGAGGATCTCTGTGAGACAATTTCATGAGCCAATATTCATCACTAAGCAAACTTTCAAACAAACTAACATGAAAGTCACTAATTATAGGTACTATGAAAGAAGTGTGCTCTGCCTTTCCTTCTTAGGAACAAAGCTATAGCACATGAGTGCAATAAAGAACAACCTTCTGAGGACTCTAAAATACCAACAACTGAGTAATCTATTTAAATACATAGAGGATATTCACCCAGATAAGTCATGTCATGTGTGAGCAGTCAGATCATAGAATCTTTAAAGGACATGAGAGGACAGTCCTTACCCATAGGGTCCAATCAGACATAAAAACGGAATTAAAGGGGGAAATCTTCAAAAGTGAGGAATATAGTTCTAAATAATTCGTGGGTAAAAAGAAAATCTCCAAGGGAGATTAAAAATGAGTTTGAAGCCAGGCGGTGGTGGCGCACGCCTTTAATCCCAGCACTCGGGAGGCAGAGCCAGGCGGATCTCTGTGAGTTCGAGGCCAGCCTGGGCTACCAAGTGAGTTCCAGGAAAGGCGCAAAGCTACACAGAGAAACCCTGTCTCGAAAAACCAAAAAAAAAAAAAAAAAAAATGAGTTTGAAATATCATACCAACTATGAAACTATGCTTAGAAAATAATTTGTTGTATTAATGACATTGTTCTAGAAAGAATAGTATAAAGTGAGCAAAGTCTACCTTAAGATCTAGCAAAAAAGAGACAAATAAACTAAGAAAACAAAACACGAAACAAACAAAAATCATAACAAGTAGAGATCAAAGAATTTTAAATGAGTAAAAGTAGGGAAAAAAAGTAAAATGGGTTTTCTGAAAAGAAGGAAGAAACTGATGTATCTCTGGGCAGGTAAAGCAAGAAGAGAAAGAACACACATAATACAGGAATGAAAGCAGAGATATGTCTACTGACTCCTGAGACATTAAACATATAAGCTAACGCTATAAACTTGGGTATACAAATTCCATAACATAGATGGAATGGACCAATATCTTGAAAGACACAAACTTACAGCATTCAGCTAAAATGAAATGCAGCCTGATTAGTCCTTCAAACACTGAGGATATGAAAATGTATTCATCTCTAGAGCTTTGAGAGGAACACAGCCTTGATCACACCTAGATGCCAATCTTACAAGAGTGAAAAACAGAAACAAGTGCATTGCTCTTTCTCTGTCTTTCTGGCTCACAGAAACTGTGTAGCACAATGGTGTATTGTAGTTGTCGCTTTGTTTATCTATTTGTGTCCAGAGTTTTCCTTTCTGTATTATTAATGCTTTAAGAACCTGTTTTGATCATATTCAATACCAAGTCTTCTCTCAACTCCTCCCAGATGATCTATCCCCCAATTTCATGTCCTTTATCTTTTTTTAATTAACTTTTGCTGTTTTAATGAAGTATCTACCCTAATTTCTGCCACCCATATGCTCCTGGGTGTGGGACCATCCACTAGAGCCTGGATCATGGTCAATCTACTATGATCAAGGATGAAGGAAAACTGACTCCTTTAACTGTCCACAGCTTCTCAGGGGCAGGAACTCATGAATTCCTTGCTCCTCTTTGCTAGACTGTTGGTCGGCTTAATCATGTGCAGATTTCCAAAGCGACTGTAAGTTCTTGAGTACAGCAGTCCTGTCACATTCATAAGATACTGCTTCAGTCTGGCCTCCTCAACCTCACACTCTTACAATATTTCATTGAGAGGACATTGGTTTTGTCCATTCTAATGGACAAGTTTTGTTAATTCCAACCAAAATGTCAGAAAGATAGCTTTATATATAGATAGATGATTTACATGGAAGAAAGGAGCAGGGCCCTGTAATAGGAAACAAATTTTTAAAATAATGATAATGTTGGAGGCATCACACAGTAAACAACCTAGCCTTGAAATATTAAAGCTTTGAATAAAAAAAAACAAAAACCTTTACCAAAAACAATATGCAGTAGGCAAATAAACACAACAAAGGATGTTCAAGATCACTGCCCTTTAGAGGAACGTAAATTAAAATCACAATAAATTAAAACTACTACTATAACTTGTCAAAATAGCTAATATACAAATAAAAATAAAACTGAAAATACCTAGGGCTGAAAAAGATAGGAAGTAGCTCGAAGTGTCCTGCTGGTAGAGATCAGACTATAAAACAGTATGGAAGACTCTTGCAAAGTTAAAGAACAATCCTGCTATATGACTCCACACATTCTCACTCTCAGATCTTTCCTCTTTTAGAAATAAAAACTATGCACATACACACACACACACACACACACACACACACACACACACACACACACCTTTACATGAAAATTTGTAGTTCACTATTAACTGCTTAAAACTGCAAACAACTCAAATGTCACTCAATATATGAACTGATTGACAAGCTTTGGAGCATACAGAAAAAGAATACTATTCAGCAATCCTAAATAATGAGCATTAGTTAGTATATGTTAAGGAACTTGGGTGAACTTCAAAGGAATTCTGTTAAATGTAAGAAGTCATTCTGAATGGGCTACACACGGCATGATTCCATTTCCATAAGATTCTCAAAAGGATAGAACTGGTGGGACCTGGACCAGATATTGAGGGTTGGGGTGGTAGAACAGTGTATCTGTAAAGGAGCTGTTTAGTGGCATGGATCACTTGAAAATCCTGGCTGTGACAATGGCTCTGGGGCCCAGGACACAAGCTAAAATCCATTGTCTTGGTTTCATTCCCATCACTGAGATAAAATGCCCTGACAGTGAGCCATGTAAGGAAAAAAGAGTCCATTTGGGCTCATAGTTTGAGCTTATAGTCCATCACTGCAGGGAAGTGGAGGCATTAGGAACTTCAAGAAGCTAGTCATATTACATCTGCAGTCATGACCAGAAAATGTTGAACACGTGCTCAGTTTATCTTGTCCACTTTACATCGTCCAGAATTTCCTGCCAAGAAAATGGCCCCCCCCCGTCCACACATAAGATGAGTCTTCCCACACTGATTAACTAATAAGTATAATCTCTTGGGCCACTAAGACATCTCAGTGGCTAAAGGCAGCTGCCACTTGATGATAGGAACCTGGCCAATTGAGTTCAAGCTCCAGCACAAAGTTGCCCTCTGACATACACACACACACACACACACACACACACACACACACACACACACACACATCGTGGCACACAAGCCCACACATTAATCTATACACACACAAATAACAAACATAATACATTTTAAAAAAATACAACCCCTTACAGACATTCTCAGAGGCTAACCTTAAACATGGCAATCCTTCATAGGCATAGCCAGAGTCCTGCCCCCAAGTTTGAAGTTGACAATTAATGGTAACCATCCTATCCACAAAAATGTGCTTCAAAACAGGTCAATTTTATTATATACCTATTAAATATACTTCAAGTTCCATGATTCTTCTTTTAAAAACTGATAAATTAGTTGTGAGGTCTTAATAAAAGCTGTTTTAACCTAAATATACTGGTTTCTATTTTCAACATTCACTTTCAAAATAACAGTGCTGTCATTAAGCACTGAATGTTCCAGAAAAGTTCAGCAGTAGATGTAAAGAGAGATCAATGAACTGTCCTCAACTTGAAGCTCACCAAAGCCAGTGCTTCTAACCTTTCCTGATGAAACATCAGGGTCAAAGTTCTCACCAGAAAGTATTAGCACACTCTAGGACATCACTTTCCCCACAGTTTCAAAACACTGGGAACTTTGAGAGGACGGATATAATGCACCACCTGCCATCTTCTGAAGCTTGGAATAGAATATGAGCAGAAGGCCTTCATGTTGGGCTTTCATGTTTTGAATAACAACGTGTTCTGAGAGGTGAGGGAGGACATATCACCATGAGGGCTCATCTCTGTCACACAGAGTAGAAGCAGGTTTGCAGTGAGTGGAGGTGAAAGAGGAGTTTAATAGAATGCTGGACCTGGGCTTGCAGGTTTGACTTCACGTCCCTGAACACCCTGAGAAGAGAGGTGAGGTGCAAACACCTGATGAAAGGTGTCCACTTCAGAAGAATGGGAACCTGCTCTTTCTCCAGAACCAATTTCAGACTGGACTGCTAGAAGTTCACGGACACTTTCAAGCAAAGGTGGGAGTGCTTTATGCGCTTTCTCTCCAGTATGTAGACACTCCACACTCAAAATTCATATTAGGGACGCTTAGGTTGGCAGATGACAAACACTGACATTTTACGTCATCATTTGTTGAGGGATATCTTTGCGTGTTCTTGTGGAGAACTGAGCATTGTCCAAGCAGATATGTAGTTGTCAGCAAATACTGGCAAGCATGAGATAACATTGGCAATACTTGGAATCATGGAGTCCTCTACCTAGGTCTATAACATATGCTACCTTGAATATTGTTTGCAAAGAAGAACTCAAGTTACCAGGGCCTCACTCAATCAACCACTGGTGCAATGCTCTATTTCTTGTTCTTGGGTGTACCGGGCCCAAGTTCAGTGTAGTGTTTCTAAACTATTTCAGAGGAGATGGTCAAGGTTCAAACTGAACATTCCAACATGCAGAAAACCCAAGGCTGTGATGGTATTCCCTACAATGAAATTTGAACATGGGGAAAAAATACGTTAATAAAACATGGTGGGGGGTGGGGGAGGCTTTCTAGTTACAGACGTTTAAACACCAAACTCTACAAACATCTTTTATTATGAAATAAGTTCATTTTACTTATCTTTGAAAGGAGTCTATGGTCTAGCATTTCTTCTAATGCACTCAGCAAATGTTTATGTAGAGCAAGGGAGAATAGATGTTGTCCTGTCCTTACGAAAGGTGTAATTCTACCACAAACAGAAGCTCACAGGATGGGAATCTCCTGCATCAAGCATTTCTAATCATGAGCACATAAAGGGGAGAAATCAACTCACTTGGGTACTATGATGCCACCTGAAGTTCAAGTAGGGAATTAGGTGGAATTATCCCCATCACTGACACCGAGCAGTCATGTCACCTTAGGACTAACAGCCAATCACTTCCTGGTTAGGAAATTAATTATTTTTCCCAGTGTAGAAAGCTTCTCAGCCATCTGAGGTTTCTGCTACTTAAATTTCATGCCAAGACATGACTACCAATAACCTCTCTAATTCAAAGGAATGGTGTATAGAAGATGGTCCTGCCTGTGGAACTCTCCAAAGAGAGGCACCTCTACAAACCATTGCAAGAGGCCGAAGCAGCAAAAGGTGGCCACATTTTCATCGATATGTGCTGAGAAGACTACACAGTCTACCCTTTCAGTCTACATCACCGTGCTCTCTTCAAGTCAAAGAGCTATTTATTGAGTGCCTATTTCAAAAACTTTACAGACATAGACACAGTGATGATTAACATTGCTTATCAACTTGACAAGGTCTAGATTCATCCAGGTGACAAAACTCTTGGCATGTTTGCAACAGGGTTTTGAGACTGGATGTACGTGAGGAGATCTACCCTAAATGTGAGCAGTGCTATCCCACTGGCCCATGAGCCAGGGTCCCGAACTGAACTGAACAAGGAGATAGCATGAGGAGCATCTACATTTCGTTTTCCTCGGCTTTCCTGATTACAGATTCAATGTTACCAACCGCCTCAGGCTTCCTTCACCCAGACAGACCATGTCCTAAAACTGTGGGCCAAAATGAATCTTCCCTTCCTTGAGTTACAATTGTCAGGCATTTTGCCACATCAGTAAGAAATAAGAAGTATACTGCTGCTATAATGAGGAACCTTGCAGCTTGGGAACAAAGAGACATACAGAAAGAAATGGAAAGAAAGGGGGGAAATACAAGTAAAATAACAAGAAAGTAAATGTCCAACTTCATTACAAATGCCACCAAAGTCATGTTGAAATCTATGAGACACCTTTCAGTGAATACCTTGAAAGACTGTCAACAAAACTTTAAAAAAAATACATACGTTTGGAGAGTACTATACCACAGCTCTCATGAAGGTTCAAGACTCCTAATGGCATTTTAATGTCTTGACACAATCTGTTAAGTAAATATCATGGTTAGCTTTGTTTAATAAAATATTACCCAAGCTTATTTGACCATGAACTCCTTCATATGTAAAATGCCTATCTGGGTCTCAGAGGAAATACAGACACAGACAATAAAACTTCAAACTGTGGAAGGAAGGAAGATGCCAAGCCATAATTTATAGATCGATGCCAAGTCCTGAAGACACAGCTGCCTTCCCACTTGATGCTGAAATGAAATGAATCTAATCGTCCTCAGTTTCGTGCGTGCCTCTCCACGCCTCTTCGACCTTTCCCTGTTCCTTTTCTAGAAATAAACTGTCCTCTTTCTAAAAGCTCTGAGTAGGTGTTTGGACTTCCCAGAGTGCTTCATGACAGTTCCGCCCTGGTCCAATTTGTTCAGGTTTTCATCTTTCAAACTGGGGATCCAAGTTTGTGTCCACAGAATACAACCCAAAGCTGTTACACAATGAAAATGTGTGTGTGTGTGTGTGTGTGTGTGTGTGTGTGTGTGTGTATGATATCTCCTAAACAGTAGAGGAACATTTCTCAGGACAATCAACTTCTGCTTTAATTTCTCATTGGTCACTTTTGTGTGGCCTTGGATATGTTATGCAAGTACTGCAAACCCTGGTGTCCTTATCAATAACACAGAATAGCAATCTTTACTTTTAAGATTAGTATAGGATTGTGTTAATCTTCATGAAATAGCCTCATAAATGGTGAGACATCAATATTCTATTTTGTACACCTATCCACAGGTTCATCCTGAGTTGTCAGTCTCCTAGAGAATCCTATGATCCTTGAGAATCCTCAAGATCGTCTGTCTAAGCTGGGTGGTGGTGGCACATGCCTTTAATCCCAGCACTCGGGAGGCAGAGCCAGGCAGATCTCTGTGAGTTTGAGGCTAGCCTGGTCTACAGAGAGAGATCCAGGACAGGCACCAAAACTACACAGAGAAACCCTGTCTCAAAAAAAAAAGAAAAAAGAAAGAAAAGAAAAAGATCATCTGTCTATGGAATAAACCTGTCCATAGCAACCATACTTGAATGGACCTTGGAAGTCAATGTGCATCATTCTTTCACATGGCACTTGCCTATAGTGTTTCCACAGCAACTATACCTGAATGGAGGTGGGAAGTCAATGTGCATCATCCTTTCATATAGGACTTCCCCATAGTGTTTCCCTATCAAAACAATGACTAGTTTGCTAGAGACAATTCATCAAGCTAAACCCTCACCTGCCCTCTAGTCCATTGCCTGGGGGCCCTAGACAGGCTTCCCTTATTCTGTCAAATCCAGTAACACCAAGAGATACGCCATCCTCAATTACAAGAGAAAACGTGGAACAATCCTGGATCCCAGTTCTGACAGTCACTAATCTGTGACCTTGATGATGAATTTATTGTCTATGTGTCTCAGCTTCTACCATGAGCTTTATTAGGAAGAGTTAAAGTCAAGAGTTAAGTCGGAACCTTCAGGGAGGACTTAGCATATTCCAGGCTGACATGGTGCCAACTGGGAAGCAAGGCACCTTCTCTGCTCATATCGTCAGGCCACCGGAGAAAACAGTCTGCTCAGCATCCTCCCCATCCGTATCCCCAGTCCTGTCCCTGAAATGCAAAAGTAATATTCCTTGTCTCGATACAAACTTGCAGAAGGCAATTTTAAAGAGGGTGAGAATAGCAAGGTTTAAAGAGGGTACCCTGTCTCTGTGTCTAAAGTGTTAAAGAAACTCTGCTTCTGAACTAACACTGAGGAGGTCTGTGTCCCCAGTGAGGAAATTCTATGGCTTCTTTCACTAGGTTTTGGACACCAGGACCATCCTGACAGATGGCAATGTACACCCACCAGTCCCAGAGTCTGGGCTGTGACCTCAGTCCACCAGATCACACTGAAAGGAAGGGAGGAAGAGGGGCTTCCTCATAACATTTAATTTCTTATGCATTGGATATCTGGTGAGCTTACTGCATATGAAGTAATGCCATGCAATCTCCTTATATAATAGTGAAAATCAGCTGGAATTTTACGATGTTGTCATCTAATGATCTATTAACCACTAAAGACTCCAATGACACAAATTTCAAAAGTTGTGCCTTACCTTCACCATATAGCTACTTACAAAAAAAAAATTCACTGGCCTCCCTCACAGAGAGGTATCCAAACAGTGTTAAATGTGAGGTTTTAAACAACTTTGAGAAGCAAATTGCACAGAAGGACAGAACATGTACAAGATGAGCATTTTGTGGCTATACCATAATACTGCTGGGGGTGGGGCCTATTTTCCATTGCAAAACTGATTGCTAGCATAACTGAGTACCCACAATGTGGAGTTCCTATGTTAAACGCTAAGGAAAGCAGAGATCTTACAGGGATCTTATCAGATCTCAGGCACCCGGGAGCTAACATCCTAGCAGAGAGAATCTCCATCTTAAATATGACTGATTATAATTGATTAAAATTGACTGTAATTGGTTATAATCAACCACAAAACTGGAAGATTAAAGTTCCTACTTTATGTGTTTATTGATGGAATTATACCAGTTAATGTATATATTATATATAAATACATAGAGTGTCCAAAAGAGTATTTGCTATCAGTCCTTAAGTGACATTTAACTACATTTTCTTATGCTATTAGTAAGCACATAATCAGTGCAGGAAACACACTTGCATGCTGTAAGGAAGGCATTACCTGCATTTTAATAGGCTAGGGAGACTGGGACTTGTTTGTTGGATGATAGAAAGGTATTTTAACCCAGAGACAAAGTGGTGGAAGCTTCCTTGGAGATGGAATTCAACTGGACTCTGAAAGCAGGTAGCACACTGAAAATACAGCCGTGTATAAACAAAGGCATTCCAGACAAAACTATAACCCAAAACATGCCATATTCTACCAATGATCCTAGAAGGCAAAGGAAAACGTACTGAAATGCTAATTAAATGCATCTAATCTTGGAGGCATGTGAATGGGGAGTGGGAATTTTGTTCTGTATACTCCAAGGACAGGCACTCCTTGGAGCTGCCACTCATATCAAGGCTCAGTTACTACATTCTGCTCCAGGTAGCGATACAATTGCTTATAGGAGTTGACAGGACATTTCTCAAACCATGGGGCCATAGAATTCACTTTCATCAGGACAAAACTAACCATCTACAAGAGGAATCCCTTCCCATTAACACAAAAGGTAGTTTTAGAACACTTTGTCTCGCATCGTTTTCTTCATACAGAAACACATTTAAATCCCTTCAGACTTCCAAGAGACTGTCATTTAATATTGAGCCTCTTCTACAGAACTAGTGATTTCCCCGAAGTTCCACTAATGATAAATGGGGAAGCCTGTGCTCAAACCCAAATACCTTGACACGAAAGCTTGTGATCTTTCAGTCTACAGGAATGCTCTCTATTTGCTCTTGTAATTACTTTAAAAGTTGGTGTTGAAGGCAGGAAGTCACAAAGACACCATTTTAACTGGAATTTGAATGTCTGCCTTCTGCTTAGCAAACAATGTTAGCATTCATCATGTCCCAAGGAAAATCCCATGTTGCTTCATGCCATTGATTTGCCACTGTCTCCAACAAAAGGACCTGCATGCCTGCCATGGCCCTGGGAATTTTAAACAAGAAGTCAATGAGAGATGCTAGTAAGTGGTCTGTAATTGTCTAGGGCAGAGGAAACCTTGCTGGAATAACAATCATATCAATATGCTGGCTACATGAATGATCCTGCCGTGAATTACAACAGGGTACTTACACTCCAAACCTAGGGTGGCAGATCTGCATAATTAATCTCACTCTGCCATAACCCCACAGGTTCAGCAGCATTGGCATTCCACAGTCAAAATTAATGTCTTATTATTTCTCTCCTCTTTGGTGATTCTTCGCATGCATGAAAATAATATCACGTGTAGGAAAACAGTATCAGATGTAGCAGCTCCATTAACACAGACAAGGTGTTAAAGGTTCATTGAGCTACATTCATTAAATATACCCTCGTGTAAATCCAAGCAGAAAGACACAGGACCAATTCAATATATATATTCCTAATGAATACAGCTACTAAAGTCTGAATACTTCAAATGTTACTTTTAAATTGCTATAGAGCTTCTGAGGGTCACATACTGTCCAGCGTGGGCTTCTGTGGAATGACTTCTGGTAGGTCATATATCAGGGTTGTGCCTACATTTTAGGTATGTACTAGACTACATATACATCATAGGTGAAGTCTTAAGTTAAGAAGCTATCTTTTTCTGCAGGACTTCTTGGGCCTTTTAAAATGCTAATGTATATTATGAAACTAAATTGCTTAGGAATGAATCATAGTATTCTTCAATTGTAACTGACTGTAAGAATTCCCTTTTTATAATATCTCCAAACATTAGGGTCCTTGGCAGAGTTTAGAAATGCTGACTGGCCTTCCTTTAGAAAAACTGAGGTTTTTGACTCAGCTTAGAACAACCTCCAAATTGAGCAAGATTCAGAAGTACCTATAAATTCTTCCATGAGGTACAAAACTAGTTTATTTTATTTTTGCGGGGGGGGGGGGGAGATTAAAGCAAGGGTCATGAATTCTTAATGGTGAAAACAAAAACAAAAGAGAACTGCAAGTCAATTTTATCATTTGCAAAATCATTTCTAATGCAAGCTCAGGAAGGAAGAAGGGCAAAATTAACGGCAAGCCTGAGACCCAAGTCATGCTGGTAGGAGTAGGTATGATGCTGTGCTTTGTTGGGAGAAGGTATGACGCTGTGCTTTGTTGGGAGTAGGTATGACGCTGTGCTTGGTTGGGAGAAGGTATGATGCTGTGCTTGGTTGGGAGAAGGTATGATGCTGTGCTTGGTTGGGAGAAGGTATGATGCTGTGCTTTGTCAGTAGAACTGGGTGGAGGGGACTAGATTCCAGTTCTGGCATGTGGATACTGAAAAGCCACTACCAAATCCAAACACAAACAAGAGAGTCAGGAAGACAGAAGGGAGCCATTATTCTCCCAGGTCTCTCAGTGCATGGTGGGAAACCCAGGTGGCCCTAACATGTGCTGGAAAAACTAAAAGGTACCACTTTTTGTAAATGTCATGCCATTTCTGAAAAACAGAAAGAAACTGGGTTTTATTAATTGGGCTGATCTATAATCCAATAGTTTTCACATGCAAATATTCTCTCCATCTAGGAGAGCATGAAAAACAGACTAAAATCTTGCTCTCTAAATCCAGAGAAAGAGATATTTATCACACCACAAGAGGGAAGTTTGTAGAAGTCTTAGGTAAGGCATCGGGTGTCATGCGGACACCTGTGAAAGCTGACTGATGACAAAGTCCAAAGCAATTTTTCCCACACAGAATATCACAACGCTATTTCCCTGGTATCCTTCATATGACATTCCAGATCCTCCAAGTCTTGGCAAGAACTCTTTCTAATTCTTTTCCAAAGCACTCTTCATCCCCGGTTTCTACCTCAGGTACACGTACAGACGGTGCCGTATGTCACTCTGTACGTCCGTCCCCCCGTAATGGGCTCTTCTGTCAAGAATGCCCTTCACTCTCTTCTTCACATGGACAAATGCAATCAGTCCTTCAAGAACCAGTATCAAAACTAGACCTCTCATGAGGTGCCCTGTTACTATCTATAGATTGTCATTTCTTCCTTCTTCTTGTACCTTATGCTGTGCTTCCCTTATAGCCCCAGAAATGTAATGTTTTTGCTGCACCACAACTAAGTATGCATGCTTTCAGACTCTTGGAGAGGATTCAGTTCTCTGTCATGCTTGTCTCCTGATGTCTAGCATGAAGCCTGGTCCATACAGAATATTTGGGCTTGTAGCTGGAAGTTTTCCTGTGTCCCGCCTGATTCTGAGGTTCTGCAGCTGCTTATAAAATAATCACTCAGAGGTTTATATTAATTACCAACTGTATGGCTTCTTGCTAGCTAGCTCTTTCATCTTAAATTAACCCATTTCTATTAATCTATGTTTTGCCATGTAGCCGTGGCGTTACCAGACTGCTGGTATCTTGTTGCTCCTTAGGCGGGCAACTTGTTTCTGCCCTTACTCTCCTTTCTCCTTTCACTATCTCTCTTGGATTTTCCCATCTGGCTCCATGCTGCCCTGCCATAGGCCAATGCACCTTTATTTATCAACCAATCAGAGCAACACATATTCACAGCATACAGAAAGACATCCCACATCTTGGGCTATTGATCTGATGACTCGTCATCTGCATACAGTAGTTCTTCAGGTTGTTCCTCAGTACAGAAAAATGCTGTAATCCTTTAGTTTGTTTTTGACATCTTTAGCATGTATACATTAATTTATTCCCCTGGGACCTGCTCAGGAAACTGCACTCAACAACATACTGTTGGGTTGTTAGCGGTCTTCAACAGAATGCACCTTGGTTATACTTCAAAATCCACACCTTGGCATTTATCATGTGCATGATGACACTGTGTTAAGAGTCACTCAGAGAGCTCTTGTCTCACCGTACACACAAGGAACTCCTGGGATTAGGCCCTGGATATTGCTTAATTTGGATTCATGGTGTTTCATTCAACATTACTGCAGCTTATTATCTTTGGGCTGGGGTGAAATCTCCTGAGCATGCTCACATTGGGCAGAGAGGAGACACTTCCCTCCATCCTGCGTGTTTCAGTGGGTGACTGCTTCTAACTGTTGTTCACCCTGCCAGAGGATTTAAGAAAGGAGCTAAACTTCAGAAAAGAGGAGACTCTATCTGAAACTCCATGAACTCCTTCAGGCTGTCCCCCAAATTCTGTAGAGATCAAGAACAAATGGAAAGCAAAAGGTCAGGAGATTGTGGACCCACTAAGGGGCGACCTGTAGAAGACAGAACCCAAGGTCACAGGACTTGGGGAATAAATACTTTCCCATTGCTACTGCATGCCTCACTGCCTTGCTGAGCAGAAATAACTCATGCTATGACAGAGTACAGAGATTCTTTTCATGTCTCATACCACTTGATATTCACACAGCTCATTCAGAAGAGAATATTATAATTTTCCTGTTTTACAGATGATGAAATTAGGTGCAAAAAGGTGAAGTGTCTAATTCAGGATATCACAGCAATCAAACAGCAGAGCTTGGCTTTAAGTAAGGTTCCATGAGGCCAGGAGATTGTCGGCCCTGGGTCTTCACCTTGCTCTCCCCGGTGCCCACTGCAGGCTCTAAACCTAACACATGAAGGAAATGACTGATATTAGTTTCCTACATTTCACAAAATATTCCAATGGACTAATTAAAAAAAGACAAAGATTCACTGGAGAGAGGGTCATAGAAACTGCCAAGTCTATGTTAGCAAAATGACCAAATTATAAGGAAAAATAAATTTCAGGAGGAAAGCTTTTCAGTTCCTTTCCAGTAATGGAGTAGCAGAGATGAGATGCCTCTGAGTGGGTGCACGGGCTTGCACTACTGGTAATTAGGGTGGCATCACCCCCACAAGTGGGGGCAAGACGTGCAACTACTTCAGACTTCTTTTTTCCAGCTTATCAAGAAGGCACCTTTGCCTTTCAAATCCAGAGAAACAGAACCTTCTACTTACTGCCCATGGGCTAGATATGGAAATCTGGAGGGAAGTTCTTAACAGAAAATTTGAAATGTTGAAAACAGTGGTTGCCAGGGGCTGGAAGGGTGGAGAACGGGAAGTCGGTTTTATGGTGGGTACAGTTTTGATTGGCAAAGATGACACACCTCTGGAGATGGATTGTGCTAGATGGAGCAGACAGAGTTTCAGGACTGCAACGATGTCCCTACCGCTACAGAACAGCAGACTTAGAAAAATAGTTTAAACTGGTAATTAGCATTTTCATATCATTTATCAAAAACAGTAATAATTTTAAAATGCTTATGAATTTAAAAAAATCAGATTTTATCATGGAGGCATGAACCAAAGATAAGGGCCTGGGAGATAAATGGCAGCCAGTGAAGAGCTTCCCACTCATCCTAGATCGGTTTCTTTTGCTGTGATGAAACACCAGGACCAATGCCACCTTGGGAGGACAGGGTTTATTTTTCAGACTAGAGGCCATCATGAAGGGTAGTCAATGCAAGAACCTTGTAGGCAGGAACTGAAGCAAAGGGCATGAAGAATCACGGCTTACTAGTTTGCTCTTCATGGCTTGCTCAGCCTGATTTTTCTTAAATACCCAAGGACCACCTGGCCAGGGGTGACACAGTCATTTCTCAAGAAAATGCCTCCCAGACTTGCCAACAGGCCAGTCTGATGGAGGCGATCTCTCAATGGAATTTCCCTCTTCCCAGATGACTCCATCTTGTACTAAGTAGACACAAAACTAACCAGTACATCACCCAACCATGAAGACCTGAATTCAGTCTCCTAGCAACCAGGTTGGCATATGCTGCAATCCCAGCACTGAGAGGCAGCAAAGCTGACCCCTCCTGGAACTTGTTGGCAGTCTGCCTTGTCCTACCAGACTATCCTGTTAGCCAAATGGCTACAGTTGTCATGAGTTCAGTTGGGCCTGCTTGCCACGAGCCTGATGGACTCATTGACTTAATTTTCTCTGGCAGAAGGAGGGAATAGGGAGGATCACAGGACCATCACTGGAGTGTCCAGTCACTCCTCTCAACCATTTTAATGCGCTACTGCACTAGCTGCATGTGGCCTTGGGAATGGAGGCTACAGGCAGGAAAGGACTGGGGAGAGAGGGCTACATCCACAAGGCCATGGAGAAGTCATCAGACCATCCAGTGTAGCTGCTCTAAGGCCCCCCCTCCCTAATAAACTCAGTGGTTCCCCAAAGTGAACTTTGGCGAAATTGTATGTTGATCTGTCACTGGGACCTTAGAAGTATACATCGCTTTTGTCTCTCCTAGGGAAGGAATCGTAACACCACCCCAGTCAAGTTGGCGAGATCCAGGACCCAATAAAAGACCCTCTCTGATTGAAGAAAATACTTGATGTTGACCTCTGGCTTTCACATGAATGTGCACGCATATGAATTCACACTCGAGTATGTATGTACACACACATCCACCATACATGCATGTATATGCACATACCCTTCAAAAAAAGTTGAAGATCACTTTCAAGCAAATCTTTGACTAATCTGAAACTAAGGGAAAAAAATCAAGATACCAGTTCTGAACTACATTGGATAAACATACAAAAAGATAATCTACTCACTATAAAGGATATACAAGCCAGCTGAAGTCGGCTGTTTCCGGGTAACAGTCAGGAAAGCCCTCCCCTGTTTTGCTTCCTACACCACAACTTTTTTCTAGGGACATGCACTTTAAAACACTTGTAATTTTTCAGTGTTTTCTTCTCTTTGAAATGCATATATACTCTACTGAACAGAGAGATTTTGCCCACTTTACAGTCTTGGCATGCAGTTTTTTTGTTTGTTTTGTTTTGTTTTTAAGATGAGGACCCATTTCTCACACAGATGGCCAGAATCCCATTCTTCTCTTTTTTCTTTCTTTCTTTTTTTTTTTGTTTGTTTGGTTTTGTTTGTTTGTTTCTGGATATTTGTCTATTTAAATAACATTTTTTTTCATTTATCTCTAAATCCCATTTTCAATGGAATAACAAGAATCTAACTTGGGTTGGTATCCACTATAATTTCCAAAATTATTGCCTGCCACAAAAGTATGAAAATCTTGGTTTCCTTTGGATGAAGCCATGTAGCTAACAGTGAGCATTGTTGTGACTGCCAGATCTATGTATGACTCACGGCATTCGATATAACTTCTTACTTGAGGACTATTGTTTATCTTTACAACATGAATATGTTAGACTTCTTGACCATATAAAGGAGTGAAGTGTGTTTGTGTGTGTGTGTGTGTGTGTGTGTGTGTGTGTGTGTGTGTGTGTGTGTGAAAGAGAGAGGGGGGTTATAAGAGGAGAGAAAGGAGGGGTACAGCAATTAGTTTAAAGTGTCAATGTGACAAAATGCAGAATCACTTGGGAAGGGAGTCTCAAAGAGGGACTGTCTCTATTAGGTGACCTTGTGGGCATGTCTATGAAGAGTAATCTTGACTGGTGGGAAACCCTGCCCACTGTGGGTGGCACCATCTCCTGGGAAGGATATCCTGAACTGTATAGGAATGAGTTAAGCACAGGCTTGTGAGCATGAGTGAACTAAGCTCTGCTCTTTTTTTTTTTTTTTTTTTTTTTTTTTTTTTTTTTTTTTTTTTTTTTTTTTTTTATTAATTTATTTTGCAATACAATTCAGTTCTACATATCAGCCATGGATTCCCTTGTTCTCCCCCCTCCCGTCCCCCTCACCTTCCCCCCCAACCCCCCCCCCCCCCCATTCCCATCTCCTCCAGGGCAAAGCCTTCCCCACAGACTGAGGTCAACCTGGTAGACTCAGTCCAGGTAGGTCTAGTCCCCTCCTCTCAGGCCGAGCCAAACAATCCTGCATAGGCCTCAGGTTTCAAACAGCCAACTCATGCAATGAGCACAAGATCTGGTCCCACTGCCTGGATGCCTCCCAAACAGATCAAGCCAATCAACTGTCTCATCCATTCAGAGGGCCTGATCCAGTGGGGACCCCTCAGCCATTGGTTCATAGTTCATGTGTTTCCATTCATTTGGCTATTTGTCCCTGTGCTTTATCCAACCTTGGTCTCAACAATTCTCGCTCATATAAACCCTCCTCATTCTCGCTAATTGGACTCCCAGAGATCCACCCAGGGCCTAGTCATGGATCTCTGCATCCAGATCCCTCAGTAGTTGGATGAGGTTTCTAGCACAACAATTAGGGTGTTTGGCCATCCCATCACCAGAGTAGGTCAGTTCGGGCTGTCTCTCGACCACTGCCAGCAGTCTGTTGTGTGGGTATCTTTGTGGATTTCTGAGGGCCTCTCTAGCACTTTGCTTCTTCCTATTCTCATGTGGTCTTTATTTACCATGGTCTCCTATTCCTTGTTCTCCCTCTCTGTTGTTGATCCAGCTGGGATCTCCCGCTCCCCCAAGCTCTCTTTCCCTCAACCCTCGCCTTTCATTACCCCCACTCATGTCCAGGCTGTTCATGTAGATCTCATTCCATTTCTCTGTCATTGGGTGATCCCTGTATCTTTCTTGGGGTCCTGTTTTCCAGGTAGCCTCCCTGGTGATGTGAGTAGCAGACAAGTCATCCTTGTTTCATGTCTAGTATCTTGCTATGAGTGAGTACATACCATGTTTGTCTTTCTGAGTCTGGGTTACCTCACTCAGGATGATTTTTTCTAGATCCATCCATTTGCCTGCAAACCTCATGATGCCATTGTTTTTCTCTGCTGAGTAGTATTCCATTGTGTATATGTACCACATTTTGTTTATCCATTCTTCAGTTGAAGGGCATCTGGGTTGTTTCCATGTTCTGGCTATTACAAACAATGCTGATATGAACATAACTGAACAAGTGCTCTTATGGTGTGGTTGAGCATTTCTTGGGTATATGCCCAAGAGTGGTATAGCTGGATCTTGGGGGAGATGGATTCCCAATTTTCTAAGAAAGCGCCATATTGATTTCCAAAGTGGTTGTACAAGCTTGCATTCCCACCAGCAGTGGAGGAGAGTTCCCCTAGCTCCACATCCTCTCCAGCATAAGGTGTCTTCAGTGTTTTTGATCTTAGCCATTCTGACAGGCGTAAGGTGGTATCTCAGAGTTGTTTTGATTTGCATTTCCCTGATGATTAGGGATGTTGAGCAGTTCCTTAAATGTCTTTCGGCCATTTGAGTTTCCTCTGTTGAGAATTCTCTGTTTAGCTCTATAGCCCATTTCTTAATTGGACTGTTGGGCATTTTGATGTCTAATTTCTTGAATTCCTTATATATTCTGGATATCAGTCCTCTGTCAGATGTGGGGTTGGTGAAGATCTTTTCCCATTCTGTAGGCTGTCGCTTTGCCTTGTTGACCGTATCCTTTGCTCTACAAAAGCTTCTCAGTTTCAAGAGGTCCCATTGATTGATTGTTTCTCTCAGAGTCTGTTAAGCTCTGCTCTTGATTGTGGATGTGATGTGACTATACGCTTCAGCGGCCTGTCCTCCTGGCTTCCCCATGATGATTGACTATAACCCGGAATAGTGAGCCAAATAAAGCCTTCCTCCCCTAAGTTGCTTCTGTCAGGGTATTTTTTCACAGCATCAGGAAATAAAGCTAAGGCAAGTGGAGAGAGGTAACAAGAGAAGGTGATGAGATATACGTGGCACAAATGTAGAAGACAGAACAGAATAGGTGGGGAGACAAATGAGACAAACACGTTTCACACTGTACCGAAATAGATATACAAAAATGCCAAAATGAAAAATATTACTTAGTACAGTTGCTATCAAAATTAATTTTAAATTTTTTTTTAAGGGGTGAGATTTTATTCTGGCTCTGCATCCACTTAGTGAATTACTTACAACTTGCTTCTCATTCTACAGAAATGTTTATTTTATAGGAAATGTGTTTCTTTCTCTCCTACGTTTGGGAAGAAAATTCCTTGACTGGGAATGATTTTTGTGTCTTATTTTATTTACTTAACACCTTCTAAACTGACAATCTTTATTTTTATTAACATTAAGCCAAGTGTATGGGAGGAAACAAGCCTTAAGGTGTGGGTGGGTGCACATGAGAAAGGTTGTTTACTTCAGTACAAGGCAGGGGACTCAGAAGAAGAGGACACTAATAGAGTTTTGGTGGAAGGAAAAAAAACACAAAATTTAAAATAATAGGTGTTGATATCTAGCAAAACGAAAGCATGGGTTAACTATTTTCCCATGATGGGGGTAAAACACTGATCTACACAGGTTCAGGACTTCCCACGAGAGAATTCTGTACCTTCAAACTTTCAGTTTCAGGGATGCTTCGTGCAAACATTTACCCACTGGAGACAAAAACAGAAAACAAGAAAAGGCAAAACAAGACAGTGAGAATAAGGATGAACAGCCTGTAGAGAGACAGGGGCATGAAAGGGGGAGAGACTGGAGGAAATAAAGCAAGAACGCTATAGTTAGAGTATGTATGAATAGAGACTAGAACTCATCTATGAAAGCACTCTCTACTCCAATAGGCTTCCTGGTCTCTCGCCCTCTCCACATCAGCAGCACCTTGCAAACAAATACGTCAATTCTTTCACTCATTTTCTGTTGGTATTTATTTACTCCTTCCTTCTTATTTTTTGATTATATGTTTGAAGGACCATGTTAAGCTCGCCTACAATGCCACAGTGTTATCCATTGCACCTGTGAAGGGCAATCATCTGCAAAAGCCACAGATGAGTTGAAGATCTTTCAGACTGATTGACTAATTAAAGTTTTGTGATTGTGAAATGGAATGTTGTTGAGCAAAAGCCAAAATTATCCTGGGATATCTCAGTCATTTCCTACCAGCCTCCTAAGTGACCTGACATCTTTGTGACTATCAGGTAAACCATTCAGGATGTCTGACTTCTTGGGCCACTAGGCTCCACCAATCCTAAAGCTAAGAATGCTGTTAGATAATATCTGAAAACTGTTGAAGAGATTTATCCAACTTAGCTGTCACTTGCCTACCTGACTTTATCACCCCCAAATATTTGGTAAGCATATTAACTTATGACTTTATTCTTATTTTTTGCCTACAGAAGTTCATGCACCCATCTCCATAGCAGAGGTTGTTGTTATTCAGGATAACCTAAATCTGTACCTCCAAGCCATGGCCACTTATAGTTAGCTCAGAATAAACCATCTCATACTCTCTTTTTGAGTGAGACCTGTGTTTGCATTATAAAAACCACCTAGCCAGCTTATTAGTACACATCTCGGTTCTTTCATTTCATATAAACTTTAAAGGTTGGGAAGACAAAAATAGTTGTGTGGGTTTTTTAATAATTCATTTTTATCCATTGCATCACCACATGCAGAGCTCAACTCAAAGGGTATTTTCTAAAAAAAAAAAAAAAATACTGAATACTTCGGGGATGAAACTGTGGATTGTCTCACTCTGTGTGAGACAGTGAGTGAAAAATCAGGACAAATGAACCCTAAGCAGAGAAAGACTGAACCCGGATCAAAAGTCACAAAGGCAGTGACAGTATAAGCAGAAAGTGTGGAGAAGCAGAAGGGCAAACATGAAAAAAGCAAGCAACACAGAGCTCCAGCCACCCCTGGCAGAGGAGTGGAGACCCCACAGTTGCACACACAGGGCGTGACCACAGTTCTTTCAAACCTGCAACCCAGCTCCGGTTTGGGTGAGGCGTGATAGGTCAGCCTTGGAGAGGTCTCTTTTGTCACTTTACATGTCTCAGAGGGCTGTGTCCAGTTGTCATCTTAAAAGACCTTGTATTTAAAAGACTGGAATCCTCTGAGGGCCCGACAAATAGAAACAGTCACAAGTCAGAGTCCCTGGGGACAACTTGTCATGGCAGTAAAGCGGGAGATACCCACAGGAGGCAGTTGTGGGGAGAGGAAGCACCAGACATCCAAGAGATGAAAAGTTCAGGCGACGGAAACTAGACTAAGGCAGGGAAGGGTAAAGTGGGTACTAGGCTAGCCCTGCGTGGCTAATAGCCAAGCCTTGCACCTGAGCACAAGTGTGGTGCCTGATAGCTCACATCCTGAAGTCAGTAGTTGGCCCAGCCTGTACAACTACTGTCTTCTAGAAGGTTCACTGCTACAGGGTCTGAGAACTCTTGACGTGACTACACTATTCTTCATTTCTAGATCCCCATCCCTCCACCACCAAGGGGTTTAGTCTGGAACTAGTTTGAGAGCAAGGAGCCTGGTCCACCTGCACAGATTGGTGCTGTGTTTGCTTTCCCCACACCCAATGAACCTCTGAAACAGTCCTGGCTAAAAGACTAGCCACCACAGGCTTACAGACTGGAGAGTTTAGACAGCCATAGTGTGAAAGACCCTATGTGACCTCCAGCCTGCAAAGTTAAGTATGGTCAGCAGAGTACCTGGCTACATGAAGAAACACAGCACCTGAAAGAAGGTTCTAGTGAATATCTGACACTTCAGTGGTCCACATTCAGCAGCAACATAACTGGTATGCTTTTAATAACATTTCAGTTTATTTTTAATTGAAATTTTTATTTTTATTCTTCTTCTGTTTACCTAATTCTATGCACCCTTTTCTTTACAGCATAGATAAAGACTCTCTGAATTTGAGTGAAATAATTATAAAATCTGCAAAGCACATATGTAGAGACTTAAAGATTCTAGTGACCAGATACCAGATACAGTACGAAAACAGTAGTGCCAGGGGACATGCAGAAGAGGGACATGGTAGGGAGGAACATCTGATGATGATCTAGAACAGGAAATACAGGAGGTCCTGGTGAGCTTATGAAATGTCCCCTATTCCATTCTGTTGTCTGCTTTATTTTTTATAAATGTAGCCGATAGGGGAATATCCTTTCCCTGAGGTGAGATATACCCAGCTCTTACTCTTGACTCTGTGATCCGATGTCTGATTTCTGAAACAATACCATGATTATGCCAGCATACAAACAGCTCTCTTGGTAGAAATCTTGATACGGACTACTCCTCTGTGCTGTAAGCACAGACTCATTGACAGTGAATTCACCTAGTTGTAGTTTTACTCAAAGAACAGTGAAAGAAACAGACTTGATAGTGGAATGAGTCCTTGGCACCCTCTCAGTGACAGCCTGGGCTCTCTTTCACAAGCACACACTTACAGCCCCTTCTGCACATGTAACACTCCATCTTGCCTTACAAAGGAAAGCTGTAGATATGGCCTCTGATCACATGTCCCAGTGTCAGACTCCACTGGCCCAAAAGCAACTGAAGGAAAGGGAATTTGGAGACCTGCTCTCTAACAGTGCTGCCCACTGATGAGTCATGTGAGGATAGCTGAAAATCTAGGCAGGGTGGAGACTTGCATTCATTGAATCTAGGACAAGACAGGCTTCTGCGTCTCCAGTCAACCCACAGAGGTGGGTTGCTGTGGTTGCGGCACCATAAGGCCATACATTAAGAAAGAGCAGTGAGACAATGTGCAGACAGGGAATGCGATCAGAACTGACTCCTTCTGGGTTCTGGGTTTAGAAATGTTTTTAAATGGAAGAACCGTGTCTAAACAGGGAGAGAAACAGATGTAACAGATCCCTGTGTGTCTGTATGGGTAGGTGGGGACCAGAAAGAGCACCCAATGAAGAAGAAAGGAGGGCCGAGAAGAGGAGAAGACAGAGAGAGAGAGAGAGAGAGAGAGAGAGAGAGAGAGAGAGAGAGAGAACAATTTGATGCAGAGCCTACGAATGTGGATTTGACTCTGTGCATGGGAAGTGGGGTGGAAGGAAATTCTGGTCTGCAACAAAATTGGCATATCCCAGTAGTTTAAATTGAATTATGCAAAATTACAGATCTTCAGCATAGATCTAGATAACTGCTTTTCTGTTAATCACAACCTAGTCTCAAATGAATAGTGTTTCTTCAAATGAGTTATTTAGGATCAAACAAGGAAGTATGTATTGTCCAAGCTCCTTGTAATGTCCTCCTTGAGTGCCCTAAAATCAAGCAGCAGTTCTGTGGCAGCATACATCATTTATATTTATTCTCAGATCCTGATCATTTGCGGAAATGTTTCATGGTGCAATATCATGAAAAAGAAACCAAATGAGGCTATAAGAATGCATGGTGTTTTGCACAGCTACCTACATGTAGGGGCATGGAGCTGGGTCAATACCGAGTGTCAGGAGGCAGAGATGACACACAGGATACTCAGGAAGCTCAGGAAAATGCAAAAGCCTAGAGGACAAGTACATTGCATGCCAACCAGCAACACTGTTAGTGATAAAAGAGAAACGGTATCTCAAGTAAAGACATCTAATAAATTCTCTGTCAATACTTCTTTATGTGTCTGTCCATATCAGCACAGTCTTTTAAATATAACCCCGGTTCTGGGATAGGCGATAAAGTTCACTTAGAAACGAGTTCCAGTTAACTCCTTCAGCAAGTAAATAAGTCTGCAGACAGTACAACATACAATCACCCATACATGCATAGATGTTTAGATATGTAATAAGGCAACCATTGCATAAGGTATTAACTCTATTAAGCTATTAAGGAGAATCAAGGTGGATATGTGGGTAGTCACTGGAGCATATTTCCAGCTTTGATGTATGTTTTTAAACTTTCACAATAATGTCAGAGGAGTTTACGCCCATTTTCTAATTTATTTAGATTGGTGTGACTACTTCCCATTCCATTCTCTTCTCTTGGCATTCCTCAGTTCTCCTTCCCAGAGTCAGCACATGTAATTAAGAGAATCAAAGTTTTCCATTTTCACATTTTATGTCTCCTTTTTGTGGGAAATGAATTGTGCATGGATCTAAATTTGCTTCTTTTACTTAATGATACATCAATCATGTTTTTCCAGATCAGTTCATGTAACTGTATTTTATTTCATTTTTTCTAATGACTAAATGGGATTGTATTGCCAGCTATACCACAGTGTATTTCAATTATTTCCCCATTAACAGCATTTTGATTACTTTAAAAATTCCCCTTTTATATATACCACAAAAAGGCTTATGTTCATTTTCCTTTAAAACAGAAACACTAACACCGTCCCACAATGTCAGAGTAAACAGCTGATATGAGTCTGTTGACCAATGTCTGAATCGAGAGGAAAGGGAGACCCACATAATGAAAGGCATAAGTCTTATTATCTCCAACAGTCAGTAGAAATGGCCAACAACTAGGCAAACCAACCTTTAGCCAACAACTAGAATGCAACAATGTAAAAAAAAAAAAAAAATCAGCTTCATGCACAGTACAGCTCCTTTGTGTCGCGTTCTAACCTAGTTATCTGGGTCCCTTTGCCTAAGCAGAGAAGGAACAAACCTAAAGAAAAGACATTTATGAGTAGATGTGTTGGTATAGAAAAGACGATCTATTTAAAAGAAAACAGCCTGGCAGATGGCTCAGTGGGCAAGTCCACTTGCTGCACTGAGTTTGGATGGCCAGCACCCATGTTAAAGCTAGGCTGAGTGCGGCTTCTTGTGTCTGGAGCCCCAGTGCCAGGGGCTAGGAGTTAGGAACAGTAGGATTGCTGAGGCTTGCTGGATATTAGCCTGGCTAAAATAGGGTGGGTTCCAAGTTCAGCAAGAAGCCTTTTCTGGAGGAGGAATATGTTCCTCTGGACTCTGCAGGTGTGTGCACCCATGCAGTACACACAGCGCACTCACACAAATGTGCACATATATGCACTACATGTACATGAAAATAATAATTTTAATGAAAACTATGAAAAGGAAAAACAAAAAAAGCCAAAGATATAAGTGTCTAATTGCCATTTACTGTTAGAGTTTATTTGTTTCTATAGGTCCTAGGGATATTAAATGCAATGGGGAAAATAGTGGATTTTCAAAATATGAATTTGAATTATCAATCAATGGATGGTTTCCCAGGATACCTGCTATAAGACTAGAGGACAGCATAGAACACACTTTAGAAAGATGCCCTATCAAGATAGTGACAAGATTCTCCATCACAGGAGACATGAGGAAGACATTGGATCAACCACTGTACCAAGTGACAGAGGGACAAAAGAGAGAATTTAGTCCAATTGACCCTAAGTCAGTGAGTGGCTGGAAACAATCAGAGCTATAACACAGGACATGTGGATTTTATGCCACCATTTGACATTACTCCAAGACTTCAACATGAGTAGGTCAAACCTGAACCTTTAGTTTTCCTTAACGCATCCAGCCGTGGTTTGCAGAACGCTTGATTATTCACCCCACTGTGGTCATAAATATGAGCATGAGTAGCTCTGGGGAGGAGCTAAGAATGAATCACAGTGCTTAGTTTTTCTGAGTGAGGGAAAACCCAAAAGACAGAAAGTGATATTCATTGACTTCTGTACACATGGTGCACAATGGAGGAAACTCTATCCAATGCGTTTATGATGGGAAACAAAGCTCTACATATATGTGACAAGCGTATCTTGCTAGCAGGTTCTTCTGGCCACCGAATTTCATGATTCAGAGTCAGTCCACGTTTAGAAGAGAACCCCCACTCTTTCCCTAAGTTACAGGTGTCTGAATAAACTCGAGGCAGTGCATGTGAACGCACATTGCTAAGGAGGAGGGAAGCTTAAGACCATCGCTCTGGGTAACACTTGACAAGGACCTCATGGTTGTTTTGCAGAGGGCAAATTGAACATAATGATCTTTTAAGCTTCCTGGAGGCTCTCAGTCCTTTTTCTAACCAGCTCTCAGCAAACAGAGAGAGGCAAATGGGGTTATCCATGTGACAAGCGACAGACTAGATGTCCTTACAGGTCCCCTTGTTGCAACAGAGGCTTTCTGAGAATTACACAGGACCCTGCACACTAGTGTCCCCAAGCTCGCATGCTGTAATTTGCTGGTGCTTTGTTTAATTCTCTCATCCTTCTTATCTATCGAGATAGCCCCTGGAAAATCAGTAAGGACCTCAGAAGTCAATAATGTCATCGGGAGCATTGTTGGGACACAGCAGCCTGGACAAGTGAGGTGCCTTTCAGGATGCAGATAACTTATGAGTAGAAACGTGAGATGTCTTTCGATTCTCAGTTCAGGCCTTTCTCAAATGATGGAACCATGCTGCCTCCAAACTCTGCTAAACATCCCCTAAAAATAACATGCCATTTGGATGCCAAGAAAGATTCATTTCTAAACAAGCAAGGGTCCTGTATTAAAAAAAAAAAAAAAAAGACAACTTCCAGGGCCCAGGAGCAATAAGCAAGCTGCTGAAGCTGCTGAAGCTGCCTTTCTCTCCCATCATGAAGTTAAGATTTATGGGGCACGTGGGAAATCTTGGCTGAACTTCCTACAGGCAGCTCTGAACAGATCCTGGTAGAGTTCCCACAGCTAGCAAGTTTGTAACATCTTTATTTCCTGGGACTGACCTAACGGAAGGTATCTAAGCACGCGGAAGCTCCCTGATAAGGAACAGAAATTCATAGTTGGAGATAGCCTAGTGTGATAGGCTTGAACAATACATCCTGAGATAGCACATCTCATCTGATGAAGTTGAAGTGGGTTGGGAAGTGTCTGTAAGTACCATGGGACCAGATCACCTTATATATCTCAGAAGCACTGTCCATCCAACTATCGGGAAAATATTCCTTCCATCAAGAGTCAATCAACTGCCTGAATTCTGGCATTAATGGATTATCGTTTTGGAACAGCAGAGCTTTGGAATCAGTAGTAAAGCAACTGAAAAGAATAAAAGAAAATGGGGTAGTAGCAATGGCTATATCCCTGATATCCCGGCCTGCTAGCAGCTTGTCTTTGAAATGGCAAGAAGAAGAAATCTCTCTGAAAGACAGTTTTTCATCTCTTGCCAGCTGCAAAGGGGATATTTTTCAGGAGGTACTTGTCTGGTCTGATTGGAACTTGTTTCTGGGTGTGTCACCCTTCCTTCAAGAGCTTTGCCCTGGGCAAGGCTGCATTTAAATATGAAGTTAAAAAAAGAAAGGAAGAAAAAGTTCAGAGCTGGCAGCCAGTGGGTGGCTTTCCTACACAGATGTGCACTTCCCACGTGCTCTGGTCACAGACAGGACTGGGCTGGTCAGGGGCCCTGACGGAACAGTGCCAGGCCCAGACACAATCCTCCATTCTGAAAGGCGGTGCTGCCAAGTGGGAAGGAGCCACATCCTTCCTCATCCTAAGTCCCCTTCTTAAATTGAGTAGTTGTTCCGAAGGGGGAAGCACAGCGGGGGAGGGAGGAGGCGGCATCTCCAGTCGGTATTAATTATAACAAGGGGAAACCTTTATTCCCAATATAAAGTTTCTAAGTGAATTCAAGACAGACTCTCCAGGCCGGAAAGACCCTTAAATGTCATTTTGATTCAAACTCTCGCCCCCTACCCCCACCCCCCCGCACCTCAATATTCGAATCTTTCTATAAAATCCTTGCCAAGTAGATGTTTAGGCCCTCTTTAAACATTTCTTGTGACAGAGAACCCATTACCAATCTCATTTTCACACAGTCTTACCTATAATGTAGTGTTGCTATATTGAGCTGGACCCTGGTCCTCTGTATCTGGGTAACTGTGTGTAACTGCCCTGTCTGAGGTCTATGCAGCAATGTCAGACAAGTGATCCACTTCATCAGAAACATGTGGATCCAGCTGTGAAAGCAGATGTTCCATATCTCCATAAAGCTCACTTTCCAAACTGGGGGTGTGGGGAGTGGGGGTGGGGTGGGGGCAGGACACTTCCCCCACTCCCCTCTCCAATCCTGAGACTGAGAAAAGCATACCCAGGACATGAAAATGTCATTAAAATGTCAGCAATCGATTAAGGTATCTCCCATGGTGTTTGAGTCTAAAAGGAAACTGATAATGGAGAGAAGGAAGCAGTAAGAAGCCAGAAATGCAGAGGACCAGTGGGGCTCGCTTATCCCAGAGTGAATTTCTAGGAAACGGTCAGACAAATCAGCCCACTAACTACATCTCTGTCACAAGATGCTCAGCTGTACATAGAAGGAAACTACGGAGGAACCTAGAGACACAGGGCAAGGCTTAGTGCTTCGGAGCAAGGCGGAAGGCTTTAAGATTGGCTTCAGTGCCACACAGAGCCAGCATCTCCTCCACAGCTCTGCAAGCTACCTAGCCATGCTGAGTCTCAGCCTCAGCAAGATGAATGGTGTCAGGCAAGTGTCTCGTGGAGTTAGGTAAGGGGGTGATGTCAAGAGCTCGTTAAGCACCTGGCATAGAGTCAGCACTCAGTCATTAGATAGTGTTATTATTCTTTCTTGTTGTTATTAGAAATCCAGCCTTTGGTTCTCCTAAATGTTTCCCCAAACATTGTAATAGTTGGCAACCCATGGATGTAGTGGGACACTGAGACTGACGTGGAAACTGAACCAAGCTAAAGGACCACCCTGCTGTACTAGACCCTGGAAGACTAGTTATACATAGGTTTGGCTGATTTCAAACAGGGCATATTCTTCAATGGCAAAGCCAGACATTTAGCCTTTTGACCCCAGCAATCTGGTATCTCCAATACATACTCCACGCAATGGCATCTGTGCAAGCTTGCTTTCTATACACTCCCTCCTTAAGTCCATATTTCTGTTACTAACTACCAAATGACAGGACTGGGTAGGCACCTCAAATATATCTGCCCTAGAGTTCTCTGCACAGAATGGTGATCATAGGTTATCTAATCACTGGCTGCTTGGCTCCTGAACTCTCAGGAGATGTTGAGTTGGGTGTTAAGTATCTGTTTTAAATGGGTCAAGACAAATGAATAAGTTCAGCTGCGTCTTGACAAGTAGTGCTAGAAAATACAAATTTTAAATATTCAAGAGTGTGTCCTAGAAGTGCTGAGTGGGAAGACTTGGAAAATGCCTCAGTTGAGGGTGCACAGACCTCAGCGTCTGAGCACTCTTGGTTACATTTTTGTAAAAGACACACTCCTCTCTACTTTGCAGTTGATGGGAGCTTTAAAAACACTACAGGGGAAGCAAAGGAGCAATAACACTCAGGTTACTGGAAGCCTGCTGTTTCAGTGGGAAGAGACCTTGAAAAGACGATGTCTAAAAATTATAGACCCATTTAGGAACAGGTACACAGCTTAACCAAAGATGTGTCCCAACAACACTGTTGGGCAGTGGTGCTGAGAGATGGGAGGATTAGCAATGAAAGAGCCCATGGAACATGCAGAACTCCAACAAAAATGATCCAATTATCAAGAGCTGAGTGGCCACTTGATAGTCATTTCAACCTCTGAGCTACAGTTTTCTCACATCCAACTCCGAACAAACTGACCTGACAGAGCTATGATCAAGTCAAGTGGCATAATGGACATAGGCATCTTGTAAATTGCTAGGCACTTGGAGATGCATCAAAAAAATGCTCCTTTTGCCACTTAGGGAAGCCAAAAGCATTGGTTTACTCATGCAAATAAGCAACTTTATTTATAGGATCTGTCCTCTCAAAACGATAATAATGTGGTCACATTTAAGCCAATGCCCTACTATGAATAGACTTCTACTCTTTGCATATGAGAGAAAAACGTCCTTGTGGACTTGTGAAGAAGGTATGTAGCCATGTCGTTATGTCATTAAGGTAGACAATACAGGCTGAAATCACTGTGACTTGCAATGTACAGTAGCAATTTTAATCACATGGTAGCCTGGAGCAATGTCTGGGATGCCTTTGGACCACCCCTGCTGGGGACATTACTGGTCACCACTGGCTCACTTTCTAAGTGGAAACCACATCTACTGTTCCTCTGATGTCTGCCAGATCTGAGCCTTCAAGTCTGAAGCCAGGCAGGTATGACATTACAAGGCTGTGTGTACCAGCCCCTTCTGTAGATAACCAATTATTAGGGTAACAGAGAGAGAGTAAAGGGCTGCAATTTGTCCTCCTGACTTCTGGACCACCCTCTCCTGCACGAATAGCTTTTCTTTACAAGTGCTGCCTTGCCACAGCCTTTGCACTGCTCTTAAAGTCCTTGGTTAGAGACATTTCTCAAGCCCCAACGGTCTCCTTTTAAGATTGCTTATTGTTCTTTCCACACAATTGAACACCCTCCCCCACCTCACCCCTATGAGTGTGTGTGCATGCTGCATGTGTGTGTGTGTGTGTGTGTGTGTGTGTGTGTGTGTGTGTGTGGGTGTGTGTGTGTGTGTGTCTGTGTATTATCCCTCAAAGAAAATCACCCAACTGGGTTGCTAAGACATCTGCATTTTACTTGTTAGATATAAGAGGACAGAAGCATCCCCTTTGAATCATTTCATAAAAGCAACAACAACAACAAAAGGAGATTGCAAAGTCTATGGTTTGAACACGTTCCCTAAATTTGGAGTGTTCAAAATGTAACTCCCAATGTAACAGTGTTGAGAAGTGCGCCACGAAAGTGGTATTGAACCCTGGAGGGCTCTCTCTCTGCCCTCCTGAACACACTGATGCCATGCTGCTGGGAGTGTGTTTGTTATCAGGGGAGGGGGCTGGCAAAAGGAGAAGTTCAGCTCCCTTTTCTCTTAGGTGCGGATATACTTGTCTGCTGTGGGATGTTCTGTATGGCAAATGTGTTGCTAATTAGTCAATAAATAAAACACTGATTGGCCATTGGCTAGGCAGGAAGTGTAGGCGGGACAAGGAGGAGAATAAAGCTGGGAAGTGGAAGGCTGAGTCAGAGAGACACTGCCAGCTGCCACGATGAGAAACAGCATGTGAAGATGCCAGTAAGCCACGAGCCATGTGGCAAGGTATAGATTAATGGAAATGGATTAAATTAAGCTGTAAGAACAGTTAGCAAGAAGCCTGCCACGGCCATACAGTTTGTAACCAATATAAGTCTCTGTGTTTACTTGGTTGGGTCTGATGGCTGTGGGACTGGCAGGTGAGAGAGATTTATCCTGACTGTGGGCCAGGCAGGAAAACTCTAGCTACACTTGTCTTTCCATCATGCAGTATGATGGTTTTCCAGATGTGGCCACTCCACCACCAACTTCTTCGCCTCTAGAATCAGCAGAAATAAATCTGTTTCGCATCAATTATCCAGTTTTAGATATTCTCTTACAGCAGCTCAAAATGAGCGAAGTGTAAATAAACACCATATTGACTTCTAACAAAGACACAAACAAATATATCTAGCTAAACAGTATTGGGCTCGCTACATGAGCTTCTTCTCAAGCACACACACACACACACACACACACACACACACACACACACACACACACACACACACACACTGCCAAGTAGAGAAAAGCTTCGTGACTTCGCTTTGTCTCATTTCCCTGCCAAGCATCTCTTCATTACAGGGTAGGCCCCCAGCGCTGCAAGTCTGCACAACTTGTTTTTAAGAAAACTAAAGCAAAACAAATGTAAGAAATATCTGATTTGATTTATCATCACAGCCCATAATGCACACATGGAGGGAGCGTGGCAATGTTTCCTTGCTGTTGCTTTCTTATTATTTATTAATTTTGTTTGTTTGTTTCTAAGTTAGGTTTGCAACTAAAATTCAAAACCTTTGCAGCAGTTGTTAAATAGGGTCATAAATACAAAGCCCTGGGCACAGTTCCCAGTGCATAGACCCTGGACCCACCTTAGGATCTACAGTTGCAACTCCATAAACTGACCTCCATGTTATTTGGAGGCAAGTGTTGGACTTTCACTGCTTTGTTTTCTCACGACTCAGGATGCTCTGCAGCCTTTGCTAGAATACGTAAGAACTCTCCAGCTAGGCAGAGTAAGTCTGGAGAAGGATAGGCAAGGTTGGATGCAATGCCTGTAGGTCTCAAAGCCTTTTGCTCCCGCGCAAACCCCAGAATCTGGCTGATCTTTCAACAACGGGGCCTTTCAGAACCACAAGGCATGCTTTGCTCTGTGGAAGTCACCAGAATGGGCCCTGCAACAAAATTAACATCATTGATGATGAGCAGATCTTCGACTCTAAATTTTGAAGGGCAGCTATTAAAATGAGCACAACTGAAAAGTTCCCTGTGTACATAAGCACATGCATGTTATTTTAGTTGAAAAACATAATTAAAAACAGCAAAAATGGATTGAGTAATAATTACATTCTTCCAGGCACTATGCTATAGTACTTTATTGTATATTTTATTTAATCTTCAAAACAGCCAAGAACACAGATGAGGAAACACACTTACAGATGTGAAACAATTTTACCAATCCCAGGGTGCTGATATGATTTGCCTGCCCAGGTTATCTCAGCCTAAAGCCCACGTTTTTTAATCACTAAATGCTAATGGAGAGATGCAATCTCAAAGAACAGGCCACATATTGATTCCCAGATTACATACACTTAATTGAACTATTTCTCTTACATAAAGCAGCATGAAATAGGATGAACAAATGGAGATGGATAAATACTAAGGTCATCTTTTACTAAGTAAAGAAGGGTATCATTGTAGAGCTTGTTCAAGTTCAAACACAGGCTCACCAGAGACCAATTCTATCCCTTTACACCTTCCTTTCCTTTCAGCAGAATGTAGATTATAACTATACCTGTCTCAGAGGGTAATTCTGAGTTTTAAAAAAATTAATATTTATAAATGACATGGAACAGTGCCTGCCATGTACTGCCAAGCTATGTGAAACTCAGATTAAGGTGTATTAGTGAGACTGTATATGTACAGGCCCATAAGGCTCCACAAAGAAGCTGCCTGGAAGCCACTTCTAGATGGAGTAGGGACCGTTTCAACTCATGGAACTAGTGTGAAGAGAGTCATCTTAGGTGGAATTAAATGCTCTCCTTCATTAGCACAGCAGGGTTCAGAAACTGGTAGTTGAAGATTTACAGGGAAATCATCCTAGCCCCAATGTTTTGGGGAACTGATTACATAAAACACCTACACAGGACTGTAAAATTCCCGGCTGAATTGAATTGAGCAACACGCATACATTTCCTTCCATTACTTAATGTTTTTGGAAATGAGATAGATTCATTGGAGGAAAACCAAAGGAAACCTGTCTTGCCTATTTTACCTAATTTCTTTCTCCTTTAAGATGTTCTCGGAAGAGCTAGAGGTTTGAATGAGATGTGAACGAAACTGAAGTGCCTTTCTCATCTGCTCCCAGCAGCTCTTCTGAGGCCAGACTGGCTTATTTGCTCATCAGGTGAATAAGTTGCACTCTCTGCACACTGCCCTGCCCTACCCTTTTGGAGATATTACACAGTACTTTACAGGATACCCAGGCTCCTTACTATGGCAGCAGGGCCAGTCTAGTCTCACCCCTGACTATCACACAACGTTATTTCCAGATGGCTCCCTAACCCAGTCCTCACCCCAACAGTGACCCCGGGTCTATCCTGGCTCCTTCACAGCCCTTTTCTTCAGCCCTACATATGTTTTGAGAGACAGTCTTCCCTGACTGCCTTATTTAAAATGGTCCACATTCATCTTTTAATTTTATTTTATTTTATTTCAATCCTAGCCTCCCTCCTCTTAATCTGTAATCTCTTGTTTTGCTCTCTTTTCTTATCATCTACTTGTATATTGAAAGATCTTGAGAGAGAGAGAGAGAGAGAGAGAGAGAGAGAGAGAGAGAGAGAGAGAGAGAGAGAGAATACTTTTCAATTTTTGGTCTTCCTCCCAAACTGACACTACTGCTTCCAAACAGTAAGTGACTGGATGCCTCTGCTTGCAAAGGCACACTTTGACGACTCAAAAAGATATGGCTACACAGATTTATATTTACATACAAATACACATACATGAATATAAATATAGATATAGAAGATATAGATAGATATACATACATGCACACACTTAAAGATATATATGTGTGTGTGTGTGTGTGTGTTGATATACATATATATATACACACACATAGACACATACATATGTCATCATTCAGGATTCTAAATAAAATCCTCAACACATCTACCTATATTCAAGTACACATACACATATGTGCATGTATTTGTGTATATATGTATCAAATTGTTTCAGTATTATATATTCACATACACAATTTATTGTCTTATCCACTCTAGATATTTCTTTCTAACACTTGGGACAAATAATACATAGGCATCTATTCACACACTTCTCTATTCATCATTCAGTCATGATTAGGAAACATCTTCTAAACATTTTTCTAGCCTCCTAGGATGTAATAGTAAGCAAATGTTCCTGACCATGTAGGTTTTACTTCCAAATGGGAATGGAACAAAAATAAACAATAGATTAAATAAATACAATAATTAAATAATGTGTGGAAATTTGATAAAACCACCTAGAATATAAATGGAACATGCTTATTATAAATTTATAGATAAGAGAACTGTCTGAGTTAGGGCTTTTATTGCTGTGAAGAGACACCATGACCATGACAACACTTGTATGGAAAAAGTTTAATTGAGGGGGCTCACTTATAGTTTCAGAGGTTCAGTGCATTATCATCATGGCAGGGAGCAGGGAGCATGCAGGCAGACATGGTGCTGGAGGAAGAGCTCAGAGTCCTACATCTTGCATACAACAGGAAGTCAACTGAGATATTGGGAGGTATCCTGAGCACAGGAAACCTCAAAGCCCATCCCCACAGTGACACACTTCCTCTAACAAGGTCATACCCACTTCAAGAAAGCCACACCTCCTAATAGTGCCACTTTCTATGAGATTATGGGGGTCGATTACATTCAAACTACCACAAGAACTAAGTCTACACAGGCTAAGCATACAGCATCTAAGATTTAAATCCTGAATACAGATCCTCCAACTTTTCATCGACTGTTTGCATTAAGTCTTGACTCTAACAGTTGCACTCTGAAATTAGAAAACTAAAATCAAACTTTCCAGAGAAGCGTTGCTTAATGTGTGCTGCTGTTCTTAGGTCTCAATCATTTCTACAAATTGAATGAACTCCTTTATTTTAATAAGAAGCAAGATTCTCCCATGGATAATTTTGAAAAGCTAGAAAAACAAAAAGGTGCACTCATAATTCCAGAATCAAATCAGAAGATGAGGACCGCAGAATTTTATATTTTTATATATTTTGCAAAATATTATGGTGATACAGCATTTGCTTTATATTTTTAGGGCTCTATTTTTACTTTCAAATCAGAAAATGTAGGTATGGCTGACTACTTTCTTTTCCCATCTGCAAACCTGGATTTCAGAGCATGGAGGAGTCTGCAGTCAGAAGAATAAAGTGGAAGCACATTCCCCAGGACACAGAAGTATCTTTATGGATCTGTCTCACTGTGATTCTCACTGAGGCCAATAAGCCTGCTGGGCATCTGTGACTGTGATGCCTCACAGACTATGAAGTGATTCTGTGGACAGAGTGAAGTTCTGCCCTCAGTCTTGCACACCATTGCCCATACCTTACTCTACAGCCACAGAAGCCACAGCAGCTACCAAAGAGGGTGTTCTGTCCATACCCTCATTCATCAGTTTAAAAGAGCAGGCCTACAGAAGAAATCCATGCCAGGCTGGTGGGCTGGGGGATGGGCAAACATGGTCTTAGTCATACATTAAGAGTTATAAAGAAAGATATAAAGCAAGATGATCCAAGTCTCAGCTCCACTGCTTACTGCATGCAAAGGGCTTACTTAGCAAATGTTTAGTCTTTTTCTTTGAGACTTAAGATAAAACATGTTGGCAACATCTGACCCCATTACCTCAGAGCTATCATTTTTTAAAAAAAATAATAATTTTGTATCTATGTGCATATATGTATATAATAACAAACATTTTAGATTCTGAAACAAAATACATAAACAAAACGGTTAGTGTTTGAACACAGGGCATCTTTTATTTTCTACTCCAGTATCTACATGAACGTGTATCATTATCACTGCTGTTAGTGACAAGGCCCATGTGCCCATGCGCCAGGCTTTTAACAAATGTCATGGCATATGACTGACACCACCAAACACATGATGATTTGGGTTTTATCATCCTATTTTACAGATGACGGTGCAAATAAGGCAGAGACAGAACAAATAACCTCCCCAAAGTCAATTCCAGAAAGGTCATCTAATGTCAAAGCCACCTATATCACACAGCCACAATTTAAGTTACAATAGCTTCTAACAATAACTGGTTTAAAGGATTGTGCCATCAATAAAAAGAACATTTTCAGATACCTGAATTTATAAAATGTGTCCCTCTCTTCTCTGTTCACTTTAGAATTGATTGGGAGACTAGGAAGCAGGTGAAATCCTAAGGACACACGTGCCACTCAGGAAGTAACCACAAGTACCCACTGGATAGAAGCAAGAACAAAGAAGATTACTCGTCCTTGGGTTCAACTGAGGCCAATTACAGGAAATAATAGCTGGATAGATAGATTCTCCATTGCCTTTAGGAATCATAAGTTCCAAGCTCATTGCAGTTACCCACTCCCATGGAAACTTCTAACTTTCTCTCACGGTTGTGTATTTGTGACACTTGACACTACCCTTGGGGTCAGTACAAGGAAGAGTGTACTTCAGTGACATCCTTCACTGTTTGCTGAGAAACATCCTTTATTATAGGATAGAAAAGCGGTATATTTCCCCACCACTGAGCAAGTGATATCCAGTCTGCTTAGGGTCCGTGATTCTTTATCACTTGTCTGATTTTATAACCACAAAACTAAAGAAAATTAAAATAATTTGTCTATAAAAGCAACCTCTAGAATAAGGAATTCCATAACAGAGTAGAAGGGAGCTAATCATGGGCCTATTGAATCTACTATCAATCTATCAAGCATTCAGTTTGTCTCTTGTATGTACATGACACTGTGCTAGACTCAGGGTGGGATAAACCAAGTCAAAATGACTTAAGTATTGATTAAGCACACAGGCAAAGACGCAAGTAATTATCCTACAGTTTTTAATATGAAAATACCTATGCAAGGTGTTGTAAGAACTTAAGTGGGGATTCATGAACTGGGTTGAATCAGGAAAGGATTTAGAAGGAAAGACAACAGTAAAAGTAGCAAGACCACAGCTGAGGACACAATAGGGGGCACTTCTCATAGCAATTCTCAGACATACAGGCTCTACAGTATCCAATAAATGTAGTAGAGTAGATCAAAGGACTTGTACTGCAGTGTGTTCTAATCTTTATAGGGTACATAAGCTTGGATAAATCTGTACATTTCTCTACATATCAGTTCTTTAACCTGGAAAAGGCGGACCATTTTAAATAGATGGATAGATACATAGATGATGATAAAGAAATAGAGGACAGATAGATGATTGATAGATATATTGAAATAGTGATATAATGATTATAAATGTAATAGCTATTTTGTGCCTAAATGAAATGGCAAGATTACCTGTACATGCTCATTTCTCTTGCTGTTTTCTCTTTGGTTGGAAAATATATTTGGGTACCAAACAAGGGTACTTTACCTTTAGTTCTTCTCCCCCATTGTTTGATACTTGATTTAAAAAAATAGAATTTAAGAGCTGAACAGATTCTAAAGAAAGCATCGACTGTGATGTGACAGAATAACCTTAGAGATTGTCTACTCAGCTCTCTTACAGTTTCGTCCCCATATGGGCAAAGTAATAACAGGATTATAGTGTCTGTGTGTAGATGGAATGGGCCACAGGTCAAGGTGCTGGTATTCAACTCCAGTCCAGAGATAGGAAAGTTTAAGTTTTTGCTACCTCTAAGATGAAAGATGAAATGAAATGATGGGTCTCGGCAGCACTACTTGTCTGGTGCTATGTGACATGGGCCATGCTTCTTAGCCTCCATGAGCCTCAGTGTCCTCAAAACAGAATGCACAAAATCATCCCAAGGTTTAGATGAGACAGTATGGGGAGAACAGTCTGCATAAATCTCAGTAGAGGTCAATAAAAGATAGCTGTTAAATGCTGAAGACTACAACTTATCAGACTGACAAATGGAAGAAACTGTGAACAGAAAAATTAGTGCTTACAGAATATTTCCTTTGAGAAATATACTGGGGGGATAAGAGGGAAGAGGATCAGAAGTTCAATGTCGTTTTTGGCTACAGGGCAAATTTGGGGCTGGCCTGGACTAATGAGTCTCTTTCTCAAAAAGCAAGCAAGCAAACAAACCAACAAAAAGCAGATAAAAGAAAGGAAGGAAGTAAAATGAGAGATGAGAGAGAGAGAGACAGAGAGAGACAGAGAGAGAGAGAGAGAGATCTAAGGTACTATTTCTAAGTAGCTACTAAGCTATAGAATTTGAGGATCATCCCTTTAGAATCACTTGCCTCAGGGACCTGCCAGACTCTAGAATTCATGGTTGATAAAGTCTGCTCACCATTCCACCATAATAAATTACATATTCTACATTAAAAACAAATGAGCAAATGAGTAGCTAACCTGATATATTCTCCAAAATATCAAATTCCAAGTGTAGTGCAACCTTCTTGTTCTTGGGTGTTTTTCTTTTTCTTTCCTACTACAGAACAACTTCCAAAATGGGCAAAGAGCACAATAGGTGGCCTTCTTGAATATTTCACAGGCAAGGCAACAATGACTCACTAGATCCTACATCTGTGCCACCTGCAACGGCCTGATGAAGTTGAGCAACCAGTGAAGCCCTGTGTGTGCTGAAGATAGATAATCTTTTAGTTTCTCCCTCTGCCTCCTCCTCTGATTTCCTCCAGCCACACTCTCCTTTCCTAATTCTACCAAGTAAGATAATGCGAAGTGTCTACTATGGGGCAAGAGCAGACACAGGCTCCCAAATGGCAAAACGGTTCTTCTAGAAGTGCATTAGTAAGGCTGCCTGTTAGCAACAAAGGAGAGAAGCCTGTCTCAGGGAGAATCTCCAGGGACAAATGGCCTCAGTGACTCCGTCCATCCTTCTCTATACACCTGAGGCTACCAGTTCCTACAAGGAGGGCGGAAACTCTAGACCAATGGCTAGTGGTACTATCGAGCATTGAGCATTGGTTCCCTCCCAATGCTGCTTTTACATACTTCATTAGTTAGCTTTCTGTCCTTGCAACCAACATATCTAACATAGACCCCTCAACGGAGGAGGGGCTTATTTTGGTTGAGCAAATGCAGTCCAACCATGGGAATGTGTTCCTGTGTACTACTACAAAACATCAATGGGGTGGGAGGTTGGGGTAGAGGAATGCTGTTTTCATCATGGCTAACCAGGAGACACACACACACACACAAAGGAAAAACTGCTGTTCTGCTTATGTCTTCCTTTACTCTTTTATTCTGTCTGGGCCTCCATCCGATGGGATGTTGTCCAAATTCAGGGTGGATATCCCTTCTCCACAATTAATCCTCTCTGGAAATGCCCTCCCTCTGAAACACACACACACACACTCATGAGAGAGAGAGAGAGAGAGACAGAGAGACAGAGAGACAGAGAGACAGAGAGACAGAGAGACAGAGACAGAGAGAGACAGAGAGACAGAGAGACAGAGAGACAGAGACGGAGACGGAGACAGAGAGACAGAGAGAGAGAGAGAGAGAGAGACAGAGAGAGAGACAGAGAGACAGAGACAGAGAGAGACAGAGAGACAGAGAGACAGAGAGACAGAGACGGAGACGGAGACAGAGAGACAGAGAGAGAGAGAGAGAGAGAGAGAGAGAGAGAGAGAGGTGTTTCACAGATCTAAGTGATTCTACCTCCTGTCGAGTTGGCAATAAAGATGAAGCATTACACATGCTGTTCTCTCTATCCCACTCTGTCTATGAAAGTGGTGAGAGAGCTGGAGAGTGCTAGGCCACTTGTGGCATTTCTTCCTTAATTATCAAGCCAACTACCAACCAATTACAGGAAGGCAGGAGGAAGAAGCCATCCGGAATAGGAAGATGAAGCCCAACACAATGCTGATCTCCCTGTCCTGATCGTCCCTTTCTTCCTAGGATCCGAAGGTGCATCTCATCAAATCCATGGGGATGGAATGCTGCCCTCAACAGCACACGTGGGAACTCTACAAGGAGTCAAGTCCACAACCTCTACAGAGCCAGGGTGAAGAACTGTTCCCTTAGCAAAGAAATAACCACTTTGTGACCTGAAATCACCGGCCAAATAAGGTCAACCTAAGAATGAAAATAAATTGTTCAAGTTCTCCTGGAGAGGTAGCAGGGTGTGATGGGAAAACACCTGACAGAAACTGAAGGAGAACTCAGAGTGTGAACTATAGTCCTAGGGCAGAAATTCACTAACTCTCTGATCCCTGGAAACCTCTTACTTCTGCAGGTCTCATTTTAATTTTCTTTCCAATGAATTGAGATAAGCTAAGAGAAGGTTCCATTTAATGAACAGTTCTCTACTGCGTGCACTTGATGTGAAGCATTGAACCTCATCTTCACATGAAACCATAGCATTAAGCATTTTTAAGTCATTTAAGAACTGGATAAAACAGAAGCTCTGAAAGTTGAAACAATTTTCCCAGTGACACCCATCAACAATGTATGTATCAGATCCAGAATTTAAAATCAAGTAGCTTTTACCACACCATAGGCCCTCCCACTAGTAATATGCTGACCCTGAGCATCTCCAAGGGTCATCACAAGCAACGAGGAAAATAATATGTATGGAACACACTTGGAAATGTTAAAGTCCTACACACACACACACACACACACACAGTTTGGGTACAACAGCAAGTAATAAGATGTATCAGGAAAAATAAAACTCAATATGCTTTCTTCAAAAACCTGGAACCAAAAGGAATTGGCTTTCAATGTCTCTCCCATCCCCTTGTTCAACCTTATTTTGAGCAGTTCCCTTTTCCCCACAAGTCCCTGGTTTCTCAGGCACACATTTAGACATATCCTGACCAAGTCATCACAATGCAATCAGAAGGGACAGCCTACAAACAGACGTGACCCTGTCCTGTGGCAATGCCTGGTGCGGGAGGTACCACCACCAAAACCTCACCTTCTCTCAAGATGTATCCCGCCCCTTCCCTGGAGTTCATCAATATTTCATGCAAATGCTGTGGACTGTGAAGGAGACAGCCCCTAATAAATGCCAACCGCTCCATTTCAGGGACTTTCAGCATGGCCAGTAGATGGTAGTAAATAATTGTATGGATCAAAATAAAATCAATTGTCATGCAAGTAGTGTAGGGGTGTCTATGGAAGCTGCTTAATTTTAAAAGACAGGTAACACAGCTCGTGTGAGCATAGGTATGTATTTGTGTTTAAATAAAGCAAATTCATATCCCAAAGAGACTGAGCTTCAGTGCCATTGAAGAAGATACAAAAATTCTGTTGCTTTCTGGTGTTAGCTCAAGAATATGAAGTTGTTAGATGAACCTAAGAACAGGAAGAGAAGACGCGACCCCATCTATGACATTGCTTCAACTTCAAGCTTCCTGCTCGTCTTTTTTAACCATTATGAAATATAAGACCCTCTTTGCCAACCTAGGATGCCTCTGACCAAGACATTTCATAGGCTGGAGGCTTGACCTGAAAACGAGGAGGAAATCCACATTGCTCAAACACCAGTTTTACAACCAAGTCTACCTGGAGACGAGATTCAGAAAACACTGGAAAGAACTGTTCAGGCCCTGCAGGTAAAGTCACCTGCCCCCAAACATGACCACCAGAGTTCCATCCACCTGGTGGAAAAAGAGATCAGATTCCTGAGAGCTGTCCTCGGATCTTCCCACATATGTGCATACACGCAGGTACATGCACACACATACAAGTGCACACCTATGCATGCATGCACAAGTGCACACACATGCATGCATGCACATGAACAAACACACACAAATACATAAATGCAAAAAATTTTTTTAAAAACTATTCAAACTAAAAAAATATTTTAAAAATGTTCAAATTCTAAAGGGGGAAAATACCATTCTATTTCCAGGCTTTAAAAAGGTCACTCCAAAGAAGTAGGAAATCACATTTCTCAAACCCAGTGAACCCTCGATATCCGGCAATATTTACCAAAGTTGCCAGGCCAGGCACCAATCTGAACATGTCACTTGAACTGTTCTGTTTCGTCCTCCCAACTACCCCGAGGAATCATAGTGAGTACTCCAGTGTCCATTTTTGCCGCTTGAAATGGTATCACAAGAATGGGCTAAACCGCCCAAGTTCACACAGCCAACACAGGCACAAATAGAAAAACAGACATTTTCAGCCCATCGCTAACCAGGAATCTGCACTGCAAAGCGTCCTAATGTTTCTTGTGGCGCCCTGGTTCACAATTTCACAACCAGTGTGTTGAAGGAGGGCAGGGGGAAACTGTCTCCTAAAGGAAGCAGCAGAAGTTTGCTTTCGTGGTTTTGATTTTTCTCCTTAACTCGGCTTCCTTATTCCCAGCCAGGACTTAGAGCTCCAGGCTTCCATGAAGTCAGCTGTTCCTAAAGGACAGGCGTCCTGTGTCCCCAGGGAGAACCAGTCCTGCTGCCTCCAAGGCTGGGAGCGCCCTGACCAGCACCTGGCTGTCTCTTAACCTCTCTCCCGAACTCATCAGGGCCCTAGTAGAGACCAGCCTCGCTCAGAAAGGGGGCGGTGAGGGGTGGGGGGTGGGAAGCAGGTCAGGAAAGGAGCTAGCAAGGCTGCTGGCAGCCTCTCCCCAGGCTGTCACTGCTGGGGCTGCAAGCGACGTGATGGAGTGGGTGTGCTGGGACACAGCCTCCTGCTCGCTTCACGCTTACAGCGCGCTCCAGAGAACCCTAGGCACAGGGAGACTGGTACAGAGCCCACAAAAGGGCCGAGAACCCGCACAGCTACGGGCAGGTGTCCCACGACTGCGATGATACTTAAATCCTACCAATCAAAGACAGGGCTTTGGGTTGCTGAGTTCGAATCCCGACGGCCGCCGCACTAACTAGTAGTGTTAGCGTGTTTAGCGTGGCGGCTGTCTGGCCCTGTGTCTGTTTTCCCGTCTGTAAAACAGAAGGGTTGTAGGAGCCGATCTATAAGAATCCTACTACCCCGAGTTACTGCGGCTGGCCATTCCAACCCAACCCTCCCTGGCAACGCGAGACTCACCTTCCTGGGCCAGCCGAGCGGGCTCCGCGACGGCGACGGGATGGGTGCAGGGTGGCCGGCCACTGCCTCTTTCCGAGCCCTGGTCCAAGCTGAGCCCAGGAGCTCCAGATCCTGGCAGCCTTCCCCGACTAGCCTCTTACTTTCCGCCGCACTTTCTTTTTCCCCCTCCGGGGCTCCTCCCCCGCCACCGCGCGATTGGCCCCGGGATCCGGCCGCAGGCTCCACCCGCCTCGGTGGCTCTGGCTTGCGCTCCGCCCGCGATCTGGGCTTCCCAAGGGTGGGGTGGGGGCGGCACGCGGGGCAGTCCCGCCCGCTGCGAGGAGGAGCCGCACGGGACCCGCCCGCCGCCGGCGGATGCCAGGCTGCGCTGGGTGCCCCCGCGTGGGCCAGCGGTGCCGGGGCGGAGCACGCGAGGAAGGGCTAGCCCTGCAGGCGGCCGGGCGCGCGGCCAAGCGCTCAGGGCAGGTGCGGCGCCCCCTGCACACCTTAGGCGCACCGGCGTGCTTCCTGCAAGATCGCGGTCCTGCAGCCCAGGTCGACACTACCCTAAGGATCCTTCCGTCTGTGTGTTCACCTGTCACACACTAATGGCCATGATTCGATTCAGGCTGCACCCTAGAGAGCTCACCATGTGCCGAGCTCCTAGAGCAACAGGGACCAGATGCAGCAGAGCGGTGTCCGCAGTCAGGAGCTCTCTCTCTCTCTCTTGCTCTGCTAGAAGTGGCAGTCACTGGAAAGAGAGCTCCCATCCTGAATCAGTATCGTCCACTGTTCGTAACCAGCGGCTAGCACAATGAGAGGCACAAAGCTGGCATTCAGGGCGAGTAAGCTGGACAAAAAAAAAAAAAAAAAAAAAAAAAAAATACATGGGCGAGCCAGTGAAATAATCGATTACAGAAGACAACAATTTCCTATTCATTCATTCTCATATCTCCGGACCCTTAAAAAAGCTTCAGCTGCCATCTCCACTCAACACTGCAGTTATGTAAGCGTCCAAGGAGCTTTATAATGGCCTTCCTTAAGTCAATTTCCTTGTTCGAGAGCCTCCCCGAAAGCAAGGCCCTTCAAACCCTGTCCCCATTTCAGAGTATCCCCCAACTAAGGCAGTCTGCCAAACACACTTGTCTCTTCCCACAGGCCTTGCCCCTTGCCACCTCCTTTAAGTCTGCTCCACCCACAAGCTACTTAACTGTCTTATTAATTGGTTTATTCAAGAAACTGAGTCCCCGACGAAGCAATTAAGCAATGAGAAAAGAGGTGTAAAAGAAAGGGGCCTGTGTGAGTGGGAACAAAAGGCAAGCCAGGAAATACCAGATATACTAAAAAAAAAAAAAAAAAAAAAAAAAAATGCTGCCTGTTCAAACCTCAGATGAGTCCCTGACGTGGCAGAGCGTCACTCCTGTGTTATCTTTACTCTGTGGTGACCAAAACACCTGAGAGAACAACTGAAGTGATGGGAAGACGTTCTTTGACTCACAGCCTGTGAGATTTGAGTCCACAGTGCCTCTGAGCTGCGCTGTGGGAAGAATATGGAAGAGAGGCTGGCTGTTCACTTTCTGGACCATTGGAAGCCCTGGGAAGGAAGAAGGCAGGGGACCAGATAGAACTGTCCCATCCATGCTGCACCTCCTCCACTAGAGTTCACCTCCTAAAGTTTCCAGAATCTCCCAAAACAGACCAGTTGTTCAACGGACATACCTATGAGGGACATTTCTTATTCAAACTGTAATAACTCCCTAAAAGAAGTAACAGAGAGGGTCACGTGTCACATTTTGACCTCCAAAAAAAAGTACCCATTCTATTATTATTTATGTCTAGCTGTCTGACACACAGTACATGCCCACAAGATTGTCACTGATCCAAAGAGGAAATTTTAAAAGTTATTGATGATAAACAAAAATGTGATTTATTCATTAAACGTATTCCAGGCACCAACTTTTTTCATGTGGTACACTTATTAACCATTTTGTTGATTACCTACAAAATATAAAGCATAAATCAATCATAATGGCTTCTGATACATTAATTCACTTAACCTTCACAGCAACAAATAGGGTGCTGTGTAGAAGATATGAAGAAAATTTGCTCAATGCTACAAGTCTACAAGTTTAAGGTACAAAATCAGGACCCAGGCAGCCAGCATTGACTTCCTAAGCACCCACCTGGGCAAAAATGTCTTGGGCTACCTAAAATCAGGCAAATTATAGCAATTTGCAATGGACCCAGATATTATCCTGGACACTAAAGAGCTGCACACAACTTCACAGAGATAGAAGGCATATCAACAAACCTGTCATATTATTATGACTTCAACCTACATAAATAGTAGAAATGAAATAAAACTATAACCAATGTTATATATACATCTAATGCTTTTTTATCATGATTACTACATCAGATTGTTGTAGAATATTGTTTTAAGTTGTGTTACTTTTGTTTATGTTGCATTTGTTTAACTCTGAGAAACTGTGTTACTTTGCCTGTCTAGAACACCTGATGGTCAAATAAAGAGTTGAATGGCCAATAGCAAGGCAGGAGAAAGGATGGGTGGAGCTGGCAGGCAGAGTATAAATAGAAGGAGAAATCTAGAAGAAGAAAGAGTAAGAGAACAAGGAGAGGAGGATCTCAGAGACCAGCCACCCAGCTACATAGCCAGCCACAGAGTAAGAGTGAAAGTAAGATTTGTAGAAGTAAGAGAAAGGTAAAAGCCCAGAGGCAAAAGGTAATAAAAGTTAAGAAAAGCTGGCTAGCAATAAGCCAAGCTAAGGCTGAGCATTTATAATTAAGAACAAGCCTGCATGTGTGATTTATTTGGGAGCTGGGTGGTGGGCCCCCCAAAAGAGTAAAAGAGCAAAGAGTAGAAAAAACAACCAACAACAATGGACATATATCTGAAAAAAGGCTTGGGAATTTAACAGGATAAATCAAAAGTTAAATAGATGTATGGATGGCAATGAAAAAGAGTATGGAAAACAGTGCTATGTAGATTATGGGAGGGAGGGTGATCATTGTGATGCATAGTTCTGATTGTTGATCCCACATAATGGAGAGTCACCTGGGAAGTGAGTCTTAACAAAAAATCCAGGAATCATTGTAAATTTGGTTGACCTGTGGGCATGCCAGTGATTGGGTTAATTGAAGTGTGAAGATCCACCCCACTGTGAGAAATACGATTTCATTCACTGAGCTCTGAACTTCATGAAAAGGAGAGAGCTAGCCAAGCCTTGCCGTGCCTGTGGATTAAATGCTACCTGCTCTTGACTGTGGATTAAATGCAGTTCTTTCAGACTTCTGCCTCTCACTCCACTAATATGATCGACTGTGACTTGGGATTGCAAGCTAAATCAGCCCTTTCTCTCTTAAGTTGCTCTTGTCATGGTATTTCATCACAGCAACAGCAAAATAAAATAGTCATCATTCCCCCCTTTAAATATTTGGTTCATTAGCAATGAATGAATGACTGAAGATTCGATATCATTGCTGTTCAGTGCCTATTAGAGCTAGATGTGCAGAAGATACAAAATATATATATTGTAGCTGACTGAGGTATTTGGGAACAGTCACCTCATTTCTGTCTTCTATTGCTTCCTTCCTCCCTACCCTCCTGTCTTCAGGCATCTTTAATTACCTTAGCAAAGCTATAAGGAGCCTCAGGTTTTCAACCTCATCAATTAGGGTGCTGTTACTACTATGGGATGACCAGGGTTTCTAATGACCTCCATTTTGAATGGTCAGTCTTCAGTCTTCACCTTGCTTGACCACTTAAGCTGCACTGGGCAAATATGACCCATTGATACTTGACCCACAGTCATGCTTCACTTTAGTTTTCATCTGTCCTATCTGCTGCACTTTATGGACAGTTCTGTTAGATCTCTCACTCTAAAAGCAGCAACACTCCAGCCCAGCCTATGGAATGATTTTATTCCCTCTTCAAGGCATCTTATTTAGACACACAGCTTTCTAAAATATCTATATGATAATGACCTGCAAATTTAAATCTGCAGCCCAAACCACAGACTAAACATACTGTTCTGCCTCCTTCATATCCATTCTTGATATTTCATGTACATCTCAAACTTCACATATTCAGAATGAAGCTCATTAAGGGCAGAGTTTCTGAAGCCAGAATGAATCAGAATTCAAATCCTGTAACACATGAACATAAAATCACCATGTTGCTGCCGCTGCTTCTTCTTCTTCTTCTTCTTCTTCTTCTTCTTCTTCTTCTTCTTCTTCTTCTTCTTCTTCTTCCTCTTCCTCTTCCTCTTCCTCTTCTTCTTCTTCTTCTTCTTCTTCTTCTTCTTCCTCTTCCTCTTCCTCTTCCTCTTCCTCTTCCTCTTCCTCTTCTTCTTCTTCTTCTTCTTCTTCTTCTTCTTCTTCTTCTTCTTCTTCTTCTTCTTCTTCTTCTGTGGTGGTATTGTGTTCCCCAAAATATTGTGTACCCTAATAAACTTATCTGGGGTCAGAGAACAGAAAAGCCACTAGATACTTAGGATAGGCAGTGGTAGCACACGCCTTTAATCCTAGCCTTCCAGAGGCAGAAATTCATCTGTTCAAGGATACAGCCAAGTATGGTGACTCACGCCTTTAATCCCAGAAATCGAGCCTTTAATCCCAGGGAGTGATGGTAGAAAGCAGAAAGGTATATAAGGCATGAGGACCAGAAACTAGAAGCATTTTGGCTGGTTAAGCTTTCAGGCTTTCGAGCAGCAGTTCAGCTGAGACCCATTCGGGTATGAGGACACAGAAGCTTCCAGTCTGAGGAAACAGGATCAGCTGAGAAGTTGGCCTGTGAGGTTAGCTGTGGCTGGTTCTGTCTCTCTGATCTTCCAGCTTCACCCCAATACCTGGCTTTGGGTTTGATTTTATTAATAAGACTCTTTAAGATTCACACTACATCCTTCTTCTTCTTCTTCTTCTTCTTCTTCTTCTTCTTCTTCTTCTTCTTCTTCTTCTTCTTCTTCTTCTTCTTCTGTCTTTGTTTCGTCCTCTGCAAAATGGGAAAGGTAGCGTGTTTACCATAATGCTCTTTTAAAATTAAGTAGCATATGCAAATGAAACTCTTGGAACTGAGATTGACAATCAGAAACGCTTTGTAAATATTTGTTATTGTTTTTTAAAGAAATAATATGAGGGCGGGGGCACAGCTAAAAATGTTAGAATATTTGCACAGCATGAATGAGGCCCTTGGTTCAATCTCCAGTACTACGGGGGAAATACAAAAGAACTCAGCCATCTTCCGCTCTCAAATATTCCATGATTTGTCATCACATTGGGCTGACCTCCAGAGTCCCTTCTGGGGCCTTTCTAACCTGACATGGTCCAATACTACGCTATTTCTTAAACCTGTCACTGCATGTCCCCTGTGTGTACTCAAGCACACTGGAATGCTCCCCACCTCAGGATCTCGCTCCTTCTCTTTTGGGCATGCTTTTCCTTCCTGGAATCCCTGTCATTCACATCTCCCTGCATTGCTCAGCTGGTACTTCAGGGAAGCCTTTTCTTATACTCACATGGACTGCCTTTATTCTCTATCTTAGCTACATTAGAATCTCTCTAGGCACTGAATGCCTTTCTAACTAGAATAGAAGCTCCATGAGGGCAGTATGATGCTTCCCTAGCAAACAGGTGAGAACAATAACAACAAACTCACTTAATAAGCACAGGTTGAAGTATAAACCCAATCCAAAACTTTCTCTTTTTACTAATAGTTTATTACATCTATTTGCTTATTTATTTCTTCATTATGTGTAGGTACAGGTGTGTGTGTGTGTGAGTGTGTGTGTGTGTGTGTGTGTGTGTGTGTGTGTGTGTGTGTGTGTGAGTGTGGGGTGTGGATGCTATAGCACAAGTGCCTTTACTGAGCCATCTGGCTGGCTCCAGTCTAGAACTTCCATGATTAAACTAAGATCCAGGTTTATTACGTGATAAATTTCTTGTCCTCTGTGTTACACTTGTGGGATGCTAAAATATGGGAAGAGTAGAAGTAAAACACCAACTATCAGTTCTGGGTTCTGGGTTCAAGGTGGAGAAAGAATAGTTTGTAGACATGTTACTGTGTGGCTCCTTGTGAAGGTAAAAGGCAGAGCTTAGCCAAGGGGGTTAGAGGCTCTATAGACAAAAATAAAAAAGGGCAGGTTAGTGGTGGTTTTTTTTTTTCTTTTAGGGAACCTGCCACCCAATTCCCACTCAGAGGCTTATTCTTAATTATGATTGCCTGGCCTTAGCTTGGCTTAGTTTCTTGCCAATTTTCCTTAACTTTAGATTAACCCCTCTGTCTTTTGCCTCTGGGCTTTTCCCATTCTCTTACTTCTGTAAATCTTACTCTTATTCTGTGGCTTGCTATGTAGCTGGGTGGCTGGCCCCTGGAGTCCTTCTCCCTCTCTGGCTCCTCAATCTCTTTTTCTTTTTCCCCTCCCAGATTTCTCCTTTTATATATTCTCTCTGCCTGTCAGCTCTGCCTATCCTTTCTCCTGCCTGGCTATTGGCCATTCAGCTCTTTATTAGACCATCAGGTGTTTTTAGACAGGCACAGTAACACAGCTTCATCGAGTTAAACAAATACAACATACATGAAAGTAACATACCTTTAAATAATATTCTCCAACAGCAGGTATGCTACTTCCGATATTTGTTGTGTTCCTGCCTGTTGTATCTTGAGGTCCTGCCCTCTCCTCTCAGTGTCACACCCATGTCCTAACTGGATGAAGTCAGACAACGCTGTGCTCTTTAGTTACTGCCCTGGTTGCTTGTGTTCCTGATTAAAGCTTTGATCAGCCAAGGGTAGGGAAATTAGAAGACTGACTGACAGCAGATTGAGGTAGAGGTTTCTGTAAATTCAGCCCCGTCTTTTCAGAGATATATGTACATTTGTCCGAACACAGATACATGAGTGTCAAAATTCAAGTTGTTTGGAAAAGGAAATGTGGTTGTACTACTCAGCCGGAGGCTCTCTCGGCCTCTTCCCTCCATTTTCACAGATCCTTGCCACTGACCTGGAAAAGGGGCACAAGGACTTCTGCATCTTACCCAGAATTCCTTTCATATGCAAGTGGATGGGTTGGGAACCCACAAACAGGAGAACATGAGGTTGTTAAAAATAAATTCTGCTGGACATTAGTTAAGGCATGGAAACAGGTTTTATTCAGTTAGCATTGGAAGAGGAAGAACTAAGCTTTATTCTTTTGTGTACAGAGGTCAATGTACAGAGGTTAGACTGGACATTTTAAAGGGAGAATGAAGGACAGAAGTTCGGTAGAGACAGAGAAGTGAACAATTAAAGGGCATCGGTGTTTGGGGCTGGTGAGATGAATCAGCAGGTAAAGGCAATTGCTGCCAAGCCTGGTGACCTGAGTTCAATCCCCAGAACCTGCAAGTGGAAGAACACAATTGTCTCCTACAGGTTGTCCCGCAACCTTCCACATGGGCCCTGGCATGTGCACTCACATATACACATGCGTAATAAACAAACAAATAAATGTAGTTTAAAAATCTGAAGCATGGTGGTCACTGTAAGATGAGAAGGTGGGTTATGATTATTGGGAAGCAATTTCTGCCCTCCCATAGAGACAGAATGAAAGGCTCTTTTCCAGATGATTACATCTAAGAGGAATTTCTCTAGACCTTGAGATAATATGGAGGGGTAAAAAATTAATTTTCACAAGTATCAGCAGCAGGTTTGATAAACAATTTCCAAAGTATCTGATACACAAAGACGACACCAGTTGGCATACCAAAGGGGATGGGGAAGTTTTCCAAGGCCCCATCGTAGATGAAAATCTACAGGCAAGCAATTATGGCTGCTGAGAGAGAGAGAATTAGTCTTCTCCAGGGATGAGCCTGAGAGGTTATTTGGTCCCAAATGGTCAGCCCCACACACATATACACTGGTCAGCTCTTTTTAGCAAGTATCTTTAGGGCATTCAGAGCCTATCATCATGAGCTAGCGAGACAGATATGTCAGTCTCCCAGGAACATAGTGATTTCTTGGACAGGCACTTTTAATGGGGTCTGGATCAGTGTAGGACAGCTGTTGGATTATTACAGGCTATGCTAAGGTTTGGTACTGCCTATTTCTGCAGGCATGGGTGGAGCAGTACATGCAGAGAGGCTGCAATCCTCCGAGGTCATAAAGTCCTACAGCATTCCCAGAAAAGTAGCAGAATGCATTCTTCGAGTTCCTGCTCCCTCTGTGTTTGTCTCTCCTTCCTCGAGTACTTGTCTTCCAGTGATAGCCCTCCAGTGCTGCTACAGGGGCCTGCCTGTCAGTGACAGAGTGGTAGTTAAAGGCAGGTTTTCCAGGAAAGCCTAAGTGGTTTGGTCCTGTGCTCTGAAGCTTCAGGCTACTGTTAGGAAAGACCTAATTTGCTCCCTTTGCTTTTTCTTCTCCCAAACAGGAATGTTGAAGAAAGGTCAGGATTTTAATAAAGTCTTGGAGGGTGGTTATTATGCAGTGTTGATACTTCACTACAGCAGGAAATTTAAAGACCAGGACTTTGCATGCAAGGAAAGAAACTCCCCTATTATACTTTTAGCTTAGCCTTGTAAGTCATTAACACATTGACCAGCTTCCACCTCCAAAATTTAGCCTCAATTAAAGTTGGGTTTTCCACATAGATATTGTCACCAGTGTTATCCTATACATGAAACCATTACCATATTCTCTTAGGCAGACCCTATCTAAATTGCTCACCATCTGGTGAAAAATAAAAAAACCAGTCAGTGGCTGTGTAAGAGTCCTGATATGTCCTTGTTCTCTGCAACATGAAAGGCCAGTGTCATTAAGCTGTATTGTTTTCCTGTGTGTATTAGGGAGACTGAATGATCCTCTGGCAGAGAGCATTCATGTTATTCATCTACAGTGGAGGATTTCCAAACAGTCATATTGGAATCAGCAATTCCCTGTGGAATTCTTTCTCTGACATCAATATTGAGAGACTTGTTTTGATCATTTGTTCATTTACTTGTCCAAGCATTAGTTAAGCACTTGTGCAAGAGGAGACTGGAAAGAGTACTGAGATAGGCTAGAGATGTTTCTTCATTACAGGCCAGAAGAGAAGCCCAGAAGATACAGTGCCTCCTAAGACTGTAGAACGAGAGCGTGATAGTGATATTACCTCTCCACTTCAGGGAGTGGCTGGAATTGAGTATGTGGCATTCCTTTGTAACATGAATGTCCTAATAAGGCAAAGGCCTCACTTCAGTGGCTCTGTTCTCTGCTTATTCGCAGTGAATTCTTCAGCCCCAGGTGACAAGAACCACAGATTCTCTGAAACTTCACAAACCAGGCCTCCCTCATTTGCACTGTTCTCGATAATCTTGTTTTTCAGGTTCTGTATATACAGTGACTTTTCCCGGCCCAAATTTGCAAAATCCTTCTACAATCTTCCTCAAAACAACATGGTCAGGTCCATCACAGCAACATCCCAGGAACGTGGTGCCAATTCTTGTATTATTTGTGTTTTTTTTTTTTTTTTGCAGCTGTGATAAAACACTGTGACCAAAAGTAAATTGGGGAGGAATGGGTTTATTTGAGCTTTTAACTCTCAAATTACACTCCATCTGAGGAAAATCAGGGCAGGAACCTTGAGGCAGAAATCATGAAGGAGCCGTGCTTACCAAAGATGGCTTTCCATGGCTTTCAAATCTTGCTTTCTTATTCAACTCAGGACCACTGGCCTAGAGGTGACATCACCGCTAGCCCCTATGGGCTGTGCCCATTTTCATGAATCATTAATCAAGGAAATGCACTACAGACTTGCCTGCAGACAATATGGTGGAGGCATTTTCTCAGTCAAAGTTCCTCTTTCGAACCTAATTAGAAAAATCCAAACTTACGCAATTCCTACAAACCCATATTGAAAAGCAATACATTAGGTTCGAGATTTTGTTTAAAAAATTATAAAGAGAAGGAGGAGTTATGAGTGAATTAAAGTTGAATGTATGTTTGCAAAAATTATGTTAACCTATTGATATTAATGCACCCTGGTTTGGTTTTGTGAAGTTAAGGAAATATTTAAGTTTGATGTGAATACATCAGAAGTTCTTCCTATGTTCTGTTAGCAAGAAAATTCAAATGGTTCTATTAAGACTTAAAGTTGTAAGACTGAGAAAATTGTTAACTATATATAGCACCATATATGTGAATTAAAATGGTTCTTTTAAGAGTTTGCTTTGAGTTGTAAGATTGAGAGAATTGTCACTATGTATAGCAATATTTATGTTAACCTAATACTGGTAATGATGAAATAAGGGATTCTTTAAAAAAAAAAAAAGTTCCTCTTTCCAGATAAGTCTGTGTTAAGCTGACAAAAAAGAAAAACCTCACTGGACAAAGCATAACCTCTATACTTTATGCCGTTCAAAGGTAGGGGTAATTTCTCCTCTGTGTAGTGATGAGAAAATAGAGTCACAGAAGTCGAATTACAGAATGCCACATAGTTTGTTAACATTGAAACCAACGGTAAAATCCAGTCTAACAGATACGAAGGTCACACTTCCTTCACACAACACTGACGTGCAAGAGAAAGCTCATGCAAGTGTCCTTGGTACACTCGGAATGCTGGGGAAGGAAAATGCTCAGAAAATATCAAGAAAAAAAAAATCAGATATAACTAGACAGGATTGGACAGAGAGGTGGGATTATGTGTGACAGCATTAATGTAATCTCAACTTTCGGGAGGCTGAGGCCGGAGGATTGCAAGCTCAGAGCTAGCCTGTGTTAAGTGAGCTTGGCCGGCCTTGGCTATTTAACAAGACTCATCTCAAGAGCGAGGGGGGGGGGGGTGTGTGTGTGTGGAAAAAGAATGTGCTACAACAGAGAGAAGAAGCGGAGAGTGTTAGTCCACCCAACAACTATTCGCTATGTCAATACAGGATACACAACAGCCTGAAATGCAGAACGATAGTAGGGTCCTCCAGGTAAGCCCTGAGGAAGCTGGTTGCCGATATCCATGGGAGATGGGAAGGATTAATCAGGGTCAATCTTTTGACTATTAGCTGGAAAACATGTGGGAGGTAGTAGGAGAAAGGGCTGGGCAACTGTGCTTGATTGAGCTTTGTGAGAAAAGGCAAAACATCACGTCGTTACTGTAACAGCAAGAAGTGTGCTTGCTTGACTTTGTGTGCCAAACGTTTGCTTGACATGAAAAACGGTTTGAAGGGGGGAAAAAAAAATGAATGATTACTCTGCCTGCTGAGAAATAGGTGGTCCTTAAGTGTTGTGGGTTCACGTTTAAGATGTAAGTATTTTTTTTTTCCAGTTTTATAGGTAAAAATTATGAGGCCTAGAGAGGTAATACATACAGCCCAATATCACAGAGCTGAGACAGTTCTAAAAATCTAACTCAAGAACTTACCATTATTTTCTACTCTGCTTTGTTCAAAATGGCAAGCTAAAGTAATGTTATTATTAATTTTCATTGCTTTAAATAAACATTTTAAAGTACAAAACAAAGACAACAAAATAAAGACATAGTGATAAGGCTTAGTAAACACAACCATGTAAAGAGAATCCATGTCAAAGAGACCATCGTATAAATGACTCAAATTATCATGTCAATACAATGTATGATATAGTATGTAATTTTACCTGGTATGATAATACCTTCATTCCTGGTGGTGTAAAATGTTTCTCCTTACAGTTCTTATTAGGAACATGCTTGTTTGTTTGTTTTTTTGTTTGTTTGTTTGTTTTTTGTTTTTTGGTTTTTGGAGACAGGGTTTCTCTGTATAGCTTTGCGCCTTTCCTGGAACTCACTTGGTAGCCCAGGCTGGCCTCGAACTCACAGAGATCCGCCTATCTCTGCCTCCCGAGTGCTGGGATTAAAGGCATGCGCCACCACTGCTATTCCTGGCAATTCATGAGTCACTGGGTCATAACTTGCATGGAAAATGAGCTAATTGGTGAAGGATGCCTCCCCTTTGGGGAACATGTGTGCTCCCTCAGGTGAGAAGTTGCCTTCATTAAGTACCAGCACTAGAGACATACCTGCAGATGACAGGCCATGAGGAAACTCTAACTGCCTCTGAATGCCCAACAGCAAAAAGAGAAATCAGCAGTGACTTTCACACGTAATTTTCACAGTGATCTATAATTATCACACTGTTTGGTTGTGCCTTTAGAATTGTAACCTGTAGATGTTAAAGCAGTTGGTAACTTCGGTATACACAGAGCCCCAGAAAAGTTGAGGAGGGGTGGTGTTTCTGAGAGTAGAGGGGAGCATGGTGCATGGGTCCTGAGTAGAGTTACCTGCTCATTCTTGTCTCTTCTTGAGAGAATCCTCCCCGCTTTAGGTGTATCTGGGTCACCACCTGGAGCGACTCAGGAACTCTCATTATTGCCCTGGAGTAGTCAACCACTGATATTAACCTCTCAAATCACTTACGATGTGGAAATTTTATTTTAGTCTATTGCTTTTGTAGAGTTTGTTTTATTCTTAATAATTAGAGATATACAAAGCTAAGCAGAGTGGTGCTAGCCTGTAATTCTGATGCTAGTGAAGCTGGCACAGGAGGATCAAAAAATTTAAAAATTAAGTAATAATAGTAATAAAAATTAGAGATGTCAATCCCCAGGCTATCACATAAGTTATGGGTCTTGAGTGACAAGAATAACCTGTAATAACAAAATTTTATGTAGAGAATGACTGGCCTTGTTCATTCCTCAGTTACCTTGATATTACATGAATAAATTAGTAAAGATTTAAAAATAATTACTTAAAAAATAGATGTTGACCACATACACATCAAGAAATAACCCCACAATTTGTATCACAGCAGGTAACTAAATTCTAAGTACATTCGATAAACTTTGTACATATTGTAATTATTGAATAGCACCTAAAGTCCACAGGAAGGGAAAACAAGAGATTTACTTGTTTTTTGTTTGTGTGTGTGTGTGTATGTGTGTGTGAGTGTGTGTGTGTGTGTGTGTGTGTGTGTGTTTATTAAACTGAAATAAATTTTAATGTTTTTCTCTTTTTTAAGATTTGCTTTGATGTTCAGGCAGGTTGTTATATGGAAACAAAAACTAAAACAGTTATGAAGTATAAAATTCTTCACTGTACTCAACAGGAAATGTGAAATAACTTAAAAAGGGAAATTTCTAGTATGAAAACTATGTATGGTTGATAGACACACTAACATTCTAGGCTGGACTATAATGTGACTTCCAGGTAAGCAATCAAAGACCATGTTATGCCATGATGTTGAAGTTGGGCACTGAGACAGACAGGATTGTTTAAAAAGAAAGGAAAGTTGGGGACACATTGACAGTAGAAAAGGCAGGGACAGGGCAAGTGGTGTAGGCTTAGTCAAAGGAGAAACAGCAGATGACATCTTTTCTTGACCAAATCTCTATCCCAAGGAGTAGGTACTGACAGGAGAAGCTGGGGAGCCTCCTCCTCTCTGTTTAAGGGCATTACTTCAGTAACTAGTGGGAGTCCCTAGAAGCAGATGAGTAAAGGGAACTGATCAGGTCACATAGATAATAAGAATTGGAGGGCTCAGGGGCTGGGAGATGGCTCACTGTGTAAAAGCAGAGGACCTGAGTTTTAATCCCCAGCATCCACATAAAAAGCTGAGGGTGACTCCTTATGCCTGTGGCCCCAACACTGGTGGATGGAGACAGTCTCTGGTCAGTTGGCCTAGCACGAGCCTTGGGCTTCTGGTTCAGTTAGAGATGGCAATAAGATAGAGTGACAGAGGAAGTCAACAACCACCTGACCTGGCCTCTGCCTGTGCACCTGCACACTCATGTACTTGTGTACATGTACCATACACACACACACACACACACACACACACACACACACACACACACGCACACGCGCACACACACACACACACACACACACACACACACACAGGTGTTAGATGACATAGACTAAAACTCAGTATCTGAAATCTAAAAGATCCTTTCAATGCCTCAACTATAGCCAATGTAGTCATAAAAGAATACCTAAGCCAAACACAACATGCTTAATGATTTTCAGACTTTCCTATAACAGCCTGAGTTGTAGGGATTCTTCAGAAGTTAAAGACAGGGGTGACTTTTACAATAAATTTTCTCCAGTGCCATCAAGTCTTCTCCAGGGCAGAGCTCAGTGGTGACTTCCCAATATGGAGCAGCAGCATGCAGCAAGCCGGCACCAGGAACACTGTGAAGACCACATTAGGAGTTGCAGAGGGGATTTAAAATTGGCCAAATGCAATTACCCACTTTGGAATTTGGCCAAGGTCTTAAGATTTAATATCCCCTCTCATCCTGGTCCTTGTAAAGACCTCTGTGGTCAGAGACCTTAATTTTATTATTCCTGTAAAATTCATGGATCAGGATAGCATTTTTAACTTCCTTCCTCCACACATACCCCACCCCCAACCAGAGCCCTTTCCTTTATTTCTTGGTCATAGTGCTTCCAATATGGCTTTGATTGCTGATGCTGACCCCAGGATACTTTTTCACTGTTCATGAAGGCTGTTTTATTTATTGGTGTTATGTTTCCAAAAGATGCATTTCCCCCCATCAATATGTTCAGCTGACCACTTAATAGCATGGGATGACACTTTGTTGACCACTCACAGGAGCAGCAGATTGTATAAATTCCATAGCTCCAGAATGTCATGTGAGGTACCTTGAGTAAAATCTATACAGCATGACCTTGTTCTAAAAAGAAATAATAAAAAATACAACAAAGAGAACCCAGTACCATGCCTCAAAACTTGGAAAGAATTAACTTAACAACTGCATACAATTATATAGTTTTCAAAGTCAAAAATTAAACTGTAATTCAAATTTGACATATGCATAAATACGATATTACAGGATGTTGGAAAAGTGATTGGACAAACATCCAAATCCCAACAGTTTAAGAGGCAAATGTATGATCCAACTCTGAGCAAACATGGAAGAGTAGGGCAACCTAAGTTGATGTGGTCTTCTCTACGGCTTTGCTAAAAAACAAGAAAAGGCAAATGCAGGCAACCAAGAATATCTTCTCACATGTTATTGAAAGAAAAACTTGAAACTAATTTTACCAGTAAAACTTGGAGGTAGCTGCCCCACAAGGAACTGTTTCACATTCACAATGTTAAAGTTAATATATGATTTTTTAAAAGTGCAATATGACAGAAATAAAATTTAGATCCTGAAAATGTATCTCAGGAAAAGTTCATATTAAAAGAAAGTAAAACAAAACAAAAGGACAATGTCAACTCAGTGCTAATTATAAACAACTCCCACAACTCAACAGAAATACAAATAACCTGATTAAATAATAAGTAAAAGACTCAAATAGAGATCCACTGGCAAAAAAAAAAAAATATGCCCATGGCCAATAAATATAGAAGATGCTCACTATTATGAGTCACTGGAGAAATGCAAATTAAAACCACGAGGGTAAAATTAATCACATCCACTCAAGTGACTGCTGTGAAAAGAAAGAAAAGAGGGAAAAGGAAGGAAAGAAAGACAGAGAACAGGTGTTGGATCGGATGGTGAAGCTACAGCTGAGCCATGAAGAAGGGCCTGGGGAGTGCCTGTTTAATGGATCTGGGATCCCAGTTCTGTACAATGAAAGAGTTCTGGACACTGATTGTCTAAGAATCTGAATACACTTTAAGACGGTTTAAAAATGTCTAAGAGAGTCAATTTTCCGGAATGCGTATTTTACTATGTGTTTTTAAAATGGCAATATGATTCTGTTAGAAATCTTTAAAATTGTGGTGTGTGTGTGTGTGTGTGTGTGTGTGTGTGTGTGTGTGTGTGTGTGTGTTGCGCTAGGGATCCATCAGGGTCCTCACACACACTCTGGGGATGTGTTGTACCTCTGAGCTATACTTCTGTCCAGCTCAGTCACTTGGGAACGTTGTGTGACAGTGTTGTTCAGCCATTAGAAATTATACACACTATAATGACTCCTATATTTAAAATTAAAAATACACTATACAAAATTCTCAAGTGTATAGCCATGCAGCCAATTACTAAGATGAAAAGAAGTGATATATGAAAATGTATGACTGCATGCAAACTCTGTGGTGTTTTATTTATGCCATTCTGCAATACAGTTTGCTATAAAGCAAATAAACTTGTCACTGCTTCTCCCAAACATGCCTTCAGTAGCAGTTCTCTTATGGGAAAGGGCTGAAAATATTCTTCCTTCCAACAGAAAAATGAGCAAATATACAATTTGTTATATGTTTTAAAAGAAAAGTCAAACCTAGTGTTTAGCTTAGTGTAAAGACAGAAACAGAGTAGACGCTAAAAATTTAGCCACCAGCTTCAGAAAAGCCTAAGAGTACAAAAGCGTGAGTGTAATTTATTTCACTTTTTTACCACTTCTAATTTGTGACTCATTTTAAAACCATTATTAGCGTTTTACCAAATAGTTTTTTTCCTTTAGGTGTACAGTGAGCAATTTCCCCTTGTGAGTATGTTCTTTATGGGCTGTTGCAAAATTTTTCGACTGGAATTTATTTTCAGTTTTGTAAAGCACGTTAAAATATGTAGTATGTAGTCTTCATAAGCAATCTTCAAAAGGTATCAGTATTGATTATAACTTTATTTATTCAGTAAGGGGACACTTATTTTATTTTCTAAGTAATGTTAATATCTTTAAATTGAATGGCAACAAAGGTGCTCAATGTTTCTGAGAATATTTAATGTGCCTCAATTTTCTACCTGTACAAATGAAGTAAGGACCCTCATCTGCATCATTTCATGATGATCAACGGTACCTAGCTATCTTCACATGAAGATGCAATCCATGAAACCATAGGAGACAGCTATCTTTGACATTGTTTTAATGAAACGTTCTGGTGTGAGTCATAGGATTCAATAAAGAGGGTGAGAATGAAAGAAATAGAATTGTAAGTTCCTCAAAGATGCAAGTTTGTAGAGAACCTGAATGGGAAGCCACTGGAAGAGGGAAAAGACCCAATCACCCCAGGTGTACCACAGTAGCCCTGCTCAACATTTGTACATGCTCTGATGTTCTGGCTTGTGTGTGTGCGCGTGTGCGTGTGCGTGTGCGTGTGCGTGTGCGTGTGTGTGTGTGTGTGTGTGTGTGTGTGTACATGTATGTGGAAGTGTTATGCATGTAGGAGCCAGAGGGAAACCTCCAGTGTTGATCCCCGGGTGCCATACGCCACCACCTAAGGTTGTTTGTTTACCTTTTATTTTTGTTTTTGAGACAAGGGCTCTGACTGGTCTAAAAATCTACCAGTTAAGCTAGGCTGGCTGGCCACTGAGCCTCAGGTATCCATCATGTCTGGCTGTGTTTTAACAAATGTTCTAGTGATTTGAGCCTGGGACCTTGTGCTTGCATGTTTATGAGCACTTTCCTGACTGAGCCATCCCCTCAGCCCTGATGGTGAGTTCTGAAATCATTTCCTCTGACTTCTTGAAGCCCTGTGTTTATGGATGACACACAGGGGTTAAAATACTTCTACTCTGAAAGTCAGTTACTGTGAGGATGCTTGGGACAATACAGTTAAAGCGTCTGCCGTCATGTCTGATACCTTCCATGTGGACAGAAGATGGAACTCTTTGCCCTGCCCTCCGGAGAGCACAAATCAGTGACTGTACTGGTCCTTCCCTGCTGAAGAACCACAGGAGCTTAAATGAGTCATTGATGATAGTAATTTTATTCTCTACAATTTTCACACAATTATTTACTTGTGATAGGTTGTTGACAAAATATGCATTGATCAGCAGAGGCACTCAATAAACACATTTCAATTGATCAGCGTTGCAGAGGGAAATGTATGACCTTAAAATGCTCCCTTGATTTATTGTGCAAACACTGAGGTAGCAGAGACGCTAGAAAGCCAGCTTCTACCTAAATATTTAGGACAGAGAGGCCTCTCCCTGGAACTGTAATAATTATAATCTCTGACATTCCTAAACGTCAGTGTGACTGATTAAGTAAACCATGTCCTCAGAACAATGGTGTAAAACAGCTCTGTAGCAGAAGTTACTACTCTCACTGTGAGGTGATGATGCTCCTGGTGAGTGATGTGACTTTCTCTCAGAGAAGGACACAGGGGAAAGCCAGCAGTGGAGCTGGTGCCAGCGAGCCCATATCAAGCTCTTTACCAGGCGGCTTTGTGCATCTGTCACAACGGCTCACACAGCCTGGTGGTCCTGGCTTCATTGCTTGTTTATAGCTATGACATGCAGAGCTACCCAGTATCTTTCCATCACCAGACTTCAGCCTGTTCAGCTCTGAACCTCTACCAGGTATTGCATTGAGATTTAATTAAACAAGTTGACTTCCCCCAGAGAAAGACAGAAAAAGGCAAATGTATTAAAATTGCTGTAGTCATCATTCATTCCCATGGCCTATCCCACCAAAGCCTTTCATATTCCGTTTCTATTAATAAATCAGCACCTTTTGCAGTGTTTACTATTGAAGACTCCCCACTCAGAGCTGGTTGAGGAAGAGCCTCAGTGTGTAAAATGTATAGGTGAAATTGTCTTGTCTGGAAACTCATTAAATGAACTTGGCATCTTGGAAGGGAAACTGCCAGCATCGTTCCCAGGATCATTGACAGCAGCTCTCTGATGAGAGCAGAGTTTCTGTGATTTGGTTCATCAGTGCAGCGCGACTGAAGCAAGAAGCCAATAGCTTGTCTCCTCTGAAGCCCTTTATGAGTTGGATAATATTAAATCACAGGCTGTCTTTTTCATCCTATTGGCATGTTGTTAAGGAGCAGGAGGCAAGAGCAGTTCGAGAGAACTGACTGACAACGTCACACAGGGAGGCAGAGATCATGCACTGTCATCCGTGTGTCCACACCGGCAGCCTTGCCTCTTTCTTGTGTATGTGGCCAGTCAACACTTTTCACCTATATACAAACTGTTGCATATACATATACATATATATATGTGTGTGTGTATATGTATATGTATAGTATATATAATATATGCAAACTCATATGTATTTGTATATATAATACAAACTCTACCCTCGGTACACTTGGGGGATATCCTAGAAGTTAAGATCTGCCCTCGGTACTGATCTAGGCCCTCTACATATATGTGTAGCTTGGCCTGCTTTTGGAACTCCTAACAGTGGAAGCAGAGACTGTCACTAACTCTTTGGTTGGCTTTTGGGAATGTAGCCCTCATAATGGGTTGCCTTGCCTAGCCTTAGTACAAGGGGAGGTGCTTAGTCTTATATATATATATATATATATAATGTGTATATATAATGTGTATATATAATGTGTATATATAATGTGTATATATAATGTGTATATATAATGTGTATATATAATGTGTGTATATATAGTGTGTGTATGTGTGTATACATATATAGATACATATATATGTATCTATATATGTGTGATCTGCACTTGGAAATTTGGGAGGTAATATAGGAGTTAAGATCATACAAATAAGTCTCACAGAAGGAAGATGAAAGCCATAGACAAAGCACCAATTTTACCCAAGTAGCTTTTCTTTCCCTTTCTTTTTTTTTTTTTTTTTTTTTTTTTTTTGGTTTTTTGAGACAGGGTTTCTCTGTGTAGCTTTGCGCCTCTCCTGGAACACACTTGGTAGCCCAGGCTGGCCTCGAACTCACAGAGATCCGCCTGGCTCTGCCTCCCGAGTGCTGGGATTAAAGGCGTGCGCCACCACCGCCCGGCCCTTCCCTTTCTTTTTAATCACACCAATTGACACCATAGGGCAAGTTGTTTCCATGCTTATTCCTTGGTGTTTACCTGGTTCTGTTACCACACCAGCACCCCAAGTCCTTGTTGATTCTCTCTGGATTAATAATAGCCCAAACTACAGGCCTCTCTTCGTCACTTCCATCCCTCCTGCAGCTGGAATGATGAAGATGCTACTTGTGATGACTGTGCTCACCACTCCTGACAGCCTTGGCATCTATATGGTTAAACTTCCAAGGGAGACAGAGACGTGTTTGCCCAGTCGTCTGTACTCAGCTCGTGACTTCTGACTTATGAACACCTCCTACAAAGGGCAGTGGAGGGAAAACAGCATCTGAGAGAAAAATGTGTAGCCCATTACTGGGAGTTTTAAAGGTCAGATGGCAGTGACCTGCTCTTACATGTAAATTACACAATGACTAAAAGAACAAACACTCTGAAGAGATTGGCCGAGGAAAATGACTATTATAACCCCGCTATTTACGTATGTCAGAATAAACGAGGCCGTGTAATAGCATCTCTACGAAATTTATTTGAGGTATGACAGAGAAAATTAATTTGAGAACAGAGAATAGGAAGGGAGAGTTATAGATCTGGAATTTGACAAAAAAGGCATGCTTATACGGTGTGCCAAGTCAGAAATAAAAGCTGAATGTGTAAGAAAATCCCAAGTCCTTGTGAAAAGCTTTTCCCTTGGAAATTCTTGCCATTCAGGATTTCATCTCACTTGTTCCCTTTTTGGTGCTGTTTCTGTATTGTGTTGTGTTTTCAAATTTTGAACCATAGTCAGAGCATTGCATCTAAAATCCTTACAGAACACACACACGCACACACACACACACACACACACTATGGATATACAATCCTTAAGCTAAACACAAGCATTTAAAGTTCTCTAGCCACAGGAAACAGAGAATGTAGGAAAACTTCCAAAATTAAACAGTAGCATTATGTACATATGCTTGCATATGTAGGACATGCACATAGAACAACTGTATATTCAGAATGCTTATTTTCATATGCTATATATATTTCCAAACACACCACAGTCAGTACTCTCACTGTGTCTGTAAACATACAAATACACACGCAGAACCCTTTAAATAGCTCTTTGCCCATCTGTTTAAGAAGTTTTCATATATTCTTTAGACGTAAATCTGGCACGTGTTTCCCATTTAGGATCCAGCTGGATCCTTTTCTTCTTTTCTACCAACATATGATATGTGTTAATAATGCCCATAGAACAGTAAGCACTTAGCAACTACTGCTCAAAATCAGATCGAATGATGAACACTGCAGCAATTAATTATTTAATTACACTAGCATAAATCTTTAATCTGAGTGGCTAAAAAACTGGAGTTGTAAAGTTCTCTGGATAGCAACGTCACTTCAGGCACAGAGGTACAGAGCCCGTGTGTAAATGTTTGCTCTCTAGCCAGTCAGCAGAAAGAAGAGAGCTACCATCATATCAGTCATTATCTAGTTGAAGATAAGACTTGAAGAAAATACTAAGCATGAGCAACTGATGATGAGTAAGTGATGAATAGATGTTGTTATAGCTTCTATTTTTCTTCCAAGCATGTGCTAGCTTATTTATCATCATTATTATTGTTATTATCATTATCATTATTATTATTTTATTTTATTTTTTTAGAATGCATCTCACTGTGTAACCCTGGCTGACCTGGGACTCCCTATGTAGATCACGCTGTCCTTGAACTCATAGAAATCCATCCTATTGCTGAGGTGAACGCCCTGTGCCACCATACCCAGTTACATACTAACTCATTAATAATTGGAGATAATAGTCTTGTGTTTGTGGATTTTAAAGAGTCCCTTTAACATAGTAAATATTTTTGAATCACTTGAATACTATCCATCATTTTAAGAAACACACACTTTGCTGTGACCTTTGCACACAAGTCTGCCTATATCAACATCCTTGTAGACCAGTAACGTGATTATTGTGACTGTAGAAAGCATGATACCTAGACTTTGGTCCTATGTGGGCACAAAAAGGTTTTCACTCAATAGGCCACAATTTCTCTTGTCTTCAAACAAGGGAATGAAACCATATCTAAAGGATATTCCAGGAGTTTTGTGAATCTGTACTCTAGAGGTTTTCTTGTTTACTCAAATTTATGGGAAACAATAAAAAACGAAAGAGCTCAGAAAAAGGCAGAACAGTTGAAGAATGAATTCATTCTTCAGAATTTTCTCAGTTCCTTGTGTTCAAAATTGATGTGTCCTTTCTCCAGACAATTGTTCTACACTTAAAAACTTAGCTTTTGTTTATGCTTGCTTTGTAACTTGAATTATTATTGACTCCAACAAAGACAACCTTATTCTCCTAGTCACTCTTTGTACAGCCTATCTATTTTGTCCACTTGCTGAGAGCTTCTCCACTGCCAGCTGCCTTGGTGCTCTGGGTGCTGCACACAATAAGACACGACTCTAGTCAAGTTGTTCACACCCTCGGGACAGGCAGAAAAAAGATTGACAATGAAGAACCAATAAAATTCAATAATTAATTAGAGTATAGGCAGGCAGAGAGTATTTATAGAGAGTTATTAATTCTGAGTGAAGGAAGTAATGCTTACAATTTGTAAGTGAATTGTAAGTTTTCATATACCCTTTTCAGGATGAATTCTCTCTTAAAAGTAATATTTGAGAATAAAATAAATTTAGGTCCTAAAATATTGCACATGAAAGGTTTTAATCCCCATATATTGGATTCTACTTTGAGAGGAAAAAAAGCATCAGGTACAGGGCAAAGATTCCAGCCTGAACTGCTCTGTCCATTTCTTCTACCTACCCATTAATTTATTCCCTCAACAACCAGTTGTTCTACGACTTCTCTGTGCCCAGGACTTTTCTAGTTGGTAGACAATGAGGAAATACTTATATTGGCAAAGATTCTTTGCTATGCCTTAGGGAAACAATTGATCCTAGGATGGCATCAGGAAGTATCTAAGATGAGCTTAGAATATCCTTATAACATCAGGAAATAAGAAAGTGCTAAAAAATAATTTGTGGAGATAGGTTGAACAACTTCTCAAACTCCCAATGGCCAAAGTGGAAACAATCTGTGTGACCTAATAAAGTAGTATTGGGTTGAGACTTTGTCAATAATATGTATCTACGTCCTTAAATTAATAAATAAATGATGGGAGAGAAAACAGATTGCTGAGAAGAAACAGATTTTCCATTCAGAAAATTTCTAATATCTCAAATAGTTTTCATGACACTCTTCCCTCAATGAGCTATATGTTATCATTTTTTGTGTGTGAGTGTTTTGCCTGCATGTATTCATGTGTACCACATGTGTGCCTAAAACACATGGAGAACAGAATAAGGCATCAGATCCCTAGAACTCGAGTTGTAGGCAGTTATGAGCTGTCATGTATGTGCTGGGCACCTAACCTGAATCCTCTGCAAGAGCAGCAAGTGCTCTTGGCTACAAAGCCATCTTTCCAGTCCCAATTTAGAATTTCTTATGTGGGTTTTGTGTGGTGACTTCCTTCCAATGAGTTATTGAAAGGGGGAAGGGAGGAAAGAGTGGAAGAGATGAATCAGTTGTAAGTTGCTTGTCTTGCAACTGAGTTCAAAGGAATCTGAGTTCAAAGCCTAGAGCTCAGATTACAAAACAGAAGCTAGTCACAGTGACATACATGAGGAGGTAGAAGCATGCAGTTTGGTGGAACTTGCTAGACAGACAGCCTAGCCTGTTGGCAACCTCCAGGGCAGCAAAACATCCTGTCTAAAGCACAGGGGTGTCTAATGATGGACACCTAAGGTTGACCTCTGGCCTCCACACCCACATGCACACACATGTACACCTGCCTACACATGAACATTCACACATGGATACATACACACAAAACCACTAGAGAGGAAAGCAATGTGACAATAGAGAAAACTGACAAATACCAAGTCAGCCAAATGATGAAGGCCAAGGTCACTGCCATAATTCATGTATGCACTTTTGATAGGCTGGGGCAAATTATGGCTCTACCTCTGTGTGTGCCTCCAAAGCATACAACCTTATTCTAACCATGAGAAAAATTCGAGAAATTTTTTGGTAGCAGAGCATCCTGCAACATCTTTGACCAGTGCATCTTCTGTGTGTCAAGGGAGCCATAGCAGGACAATTTCAGAAATCATAGCCAAGAAGACCTCAAAGGACACATGACAACATAATACGATGTCATATTCTCAGCTGAGTAAAAAGAGAAAGGGACTCTTAAACTGCCCTCTGAAACTTCACAAGCCAGGCCTCCATCATCTGCACTGCTCTCAGCATTCTTGTCTTCCAGAGAAAATAGCTCATTAAACTTTGAACACTAATGGATTTTCCAGCCAAAAGTTCCAAATATTTCCACAATCCATCTAAAACAACATAGAAAGGTCTGTCACAACAAAAGTTAACTCTCTGGTACCAACTTCTGATCTACCTTGCTTTTCTGATGGGATAAAAACTTGACCAAAGGCAACTTGGAGAGAAAGCGTTTGTTTTGCTTACACATCCCCATTAAGCCAAGCCATGCAGAAATTCAATCATGGCAGAAACTTAGAGGCAGAAACTGTAGCAAAGATCAGAAAGGATGGCAGCTGACTGGCTTGCTTTCTTACAAAACCTGCCCAGGGGTGACACAGTGGGATGGTTCCTCCTGGAAACAGATGGTTCTCTCCTGCCTGCCAATTCTCAAATAATCACTCAGAGACTTATATTAATTATAAATGCTTGGTCAATGGCTCAGGCTTACTTCTAGTTAGTTTGTACATTTAAGTTAACCCATATTTCTTACCCATGCTTTGCCATGTGGTTCATGGCTTGTTCCCACATTTTCTACATATCTTGTTTCCTCAGCAGCTGGCTGGATTCTGCCCCCCCCCCCAACTCTGCCATTCTTCATCTCCATCTTCAGTTTGATTGGCTAACCTTATTCTGCCTGGCTATTGGCCAAAACAGTTTTATTTATCAACCAATAAGAACAATACATATTCACAACATACAGAAAGACACCACAGCACCTTCCCATACCAATCATCATCCAAGGATGTGCTACAGACTTGCCTACAGTCTGGAGCTGGAAAAGATAGAGGCAATTACTCCACTGAAGTAAAGGAATTGCTCTTCCCAGATGTCTCAAGTTTGTGTCAAGTTGATACAAAAGAAAAGCAAACAACAACAACAAAAAAACCTGAAGTAGGTCTTTCATGTTGGACTTTCTTAGGACCACCAGCCCCCAAATAATAACACAGAGACTTACTGTTAATTATGAAAGCTTGGCCTTAGCTTAGGCTTGTTTCACTAGCTCTCATAACTTAAATTAATCCATTTCTATTAATCTATGTTCTGCCATGTGGCGTTTTACCTTTCCTCCATTCTGTATGTCCAACTCCCTCAGTGTCTTGCTGGCATCTCCAATGCTCTTAGATTCTTCTGGAGTTCCTCTATCCCTGGAAGTCCTGCCTATTCTCTCCTACCTATTTGCCATTCAGGTCTTTATTAATGCAATCACAATGACACATCTTCACACAGTGCAAACAAATATTCCACAACACCAACCAACACAGACTAACTGGGGAATAATGGGGTACCAACAATACAGAAACTTTATATTATATCCCAATTTTTCTGAATATACAAAGTTGTTGCAATGAAGTCTATTTATTGAATTTCACCTACTAATGAAGCTTAGCAAGTTATGTAAGATAAGCCATAAAATATAGTATATATGGTAGAATAAGTTCTGTTGAGAATAAAACAAAATTTTTTTGAGGTTAGTATAACCTCAATATTTTGCATGAAGTGGTCGAAAATATTTATGCCACTTCCCCCCGCCCCATGATCACCTTTTACTGTCCTGGTTCCTGTAGTTACTACATGTTATATACTCACATTCGAGGATTTGGAGTTAGGAACTGCAGATGTGAGAGAGTATGCATGTTTCTCTTTCTGGATCTGGGTTATCTCACTCAATCTAATCTTTTCTAGGCCTATCCACTTACTTGCAAATGTTGTGATTTCACTTTTCTTTATAGTTGAATAGTATTCTGCAATGTATGTGCACCATGTATTCTTGATCCATTTTTTCAGCTGAAGGACATTCCTGTTGTTTCCATTTCCTACTGATTGTGCATAAAGCAGCAATGAACATTGCCGAGCAAGCATCTGTGGAGATGAATATGAATTCCTTTGGGCATATAACAAGGAGTGGTCACATGATAGATTTAGGGTTCTTTTGTTTTTGTTTTTGTTTTTTTTTCTTTTTGAGGGTTATCCAGTGTGGCTGGATCAGTTTGCATCCTGCTAGCAGTATATGAGGGTTCCCTTTCTGCCAGATCCTTTCCAACACTTGTTGTTGGCTATTTTGTTGATCTTTGCCATTCTGACTAGGGTAGGTGAAATATCAAAACTGTTTTGATTTGCATTTCTCTAATTGCTAAAGATGAACATTTTAAAAATATCCCTTAACCATTTCTATTTCTACTTTTGAGAACTCTGTGTTCAGATCCAAAGCCCAGATTTTCAATGGGTCATGTTTTGACTCTTTGTTCTTTGAGTTCTTCATATATTTTGGATATTAATCTCTGTCAGATGTATAGCTGGCAAAAACTCTCTCCTATTTTGTGTGTTCCCTCTTCACTTGTTGTTTATTTGTTTCTTTGGCATTACTATAGTTTTTTTGTTGTTGTTGTATTTTGGTTTGCTTTTTTAAATAAAGTCTCACTTGTCGAATGTATGCCTCCGTTCCTGGGCAAATGGGGTCCTATTCAGGAAGTCCTTTTCTACCCCTGTATTCTGTACAGCACTGCCCATATTATCTTCTACCAGTTCTAGTTTTTGAAGCTTCATATTTAGGTCTTTGATCAATTTTGGAGTTACTTTTTGTGCAAAGTGATAATATCTTAATAATTTCATCTGTTTGCATGTGAACTTCCAATTTTCACAGCACCACATATTGAAGATGATCTCTTTTTATAAGCATGTGTTCTGGCATCTTTGTTGATTATTAGATGGCTACCTAACAATTACATGCACTCATGGTTGAATCATGAATTTTCTTTCATTGGTTTATAAGTTTGTTTTTGTGCCATCATCATATTATTTTTATTACTATTTCTCAGAAATATATTTTAATGTCTGGAATGATAATCCCTTCAGCATTTTTCATTTTGCTCAGGATTATCTTGACCATCCAAAGTCTTTTGTGGTTCCATATGAATTTTAGGATAAATTTTTCTATTTCTGCAAAGAATGGGGGTAAGGATTTTGAGTGATATTATATTGAATCTGTAAATGGTTTTTGGTAGAATAGTCACTTTTACATTAACTAATTCTAACAGTGATGAGCATGGGATATCTTTCCATTTTTTTTCTTTCTTTTCTTTTTTTTGAGATAGGGTTTTTCTGTGTAATAGTTCCGGCTTTCCTGGAACTGACTCTGTAGACCAGGCTGGCATTGAACTCACAGAGATCTGCCTGCCTCTGCCTCCCTAGTACTGGGATTAAAGGTGTGCACCACCACCACCTGGCGTCTTTCCATTTTCTAATATCTTTCTCAATCTCTTTTTCAGAGACTTAAACATTTTTAGAGGTATTTCACTGCCTTGATTATGTTTATTCTTAGACAGTTTTATTCTCTTTAAGGTAATATGAATAGGAATATGTTCATGGTCTCTTTCTCTGCATATTCATTTATAGTGTAAAGAAAATCTATTGTCTTTTTTTTCAAGTTGAGTCTAGAATTATCAATCATTTCTACAAGAATCTGGGAGAATCTTTAGGATCTTTTATATTTAGTATCACATCACCTGCAAATAAGGATCACGTGACTTCTTGTTGACCTGTTTGTATCTCTTTAATTTACTTCTTTTGTCTTATTGCTCCAGCTAGTATTACTGAAAAGGAGTGGGGATAGTGAACAGTTCGGTCTTATTCTGGATGTCAGTGGGACTGCTTCAAGTTTTCCTGTTTTTTCTTTGCTCTTGTTTTTCCAAATTGTGAGCTGCATGCTTCAGTCCTTTATCTGTGCTCTTCTGATTAAAAATATTTTTACTAGACTTATTAATTTTATTCATGTGTGTTTTGTGTGTGAATATTTTGCCTGCATGTATGTATGTGAAGCAGGTGCTTTCCTGGTGCCCATGAAGGTCAGAAGAGGGCATCAGATCCCCTGGAATTGGATATAGAGATGGTATGAACAATGATATGAGTGCTGATTATCAAACCCGGGTCCTCTGTATGGCGACAAGTGATCTTAACTGCTAAGCAATCTCTCCAGGTCCCTTTGCTCATTTTTTAAAAATGTAGGCACTGAAAGCTATAAATTTCCCTCATAGGACTGCTTTTAATGTGTTCCAGGGGTTTTGTTTTATTGTGTTTTCATTTTCGTTTAGTTCTAGGAAATATTTGTTTCTTTCTGATTTTTCCCCTTTACCTGTTCATCATTCAGTAATGTTGAATGTTTTAACCTCTGTGCATTTGTGTACTTACTAGAGGTTTCTTTGCTGTCAATTTTAAGTTTAATCACATTATGGTCAAATAGTGATAAACAGAGTTATTTCAATTGTTTTCTGAATTTGTAAAGATTTGCTTTGTGTCTTATGATGTAGTCTCTTTTAGAGAAGCTTGTGTGTGCTGCTGATTAAGACATGTGTTCTTTCGTGTTTGAATGGACTATTATGTAAATATCTATAAGTCTGTTTGATGTGCGGTGTCATCCAACTCTAATGTTTCTCTGCTTATACATTTGCCCAGATGACCTGTCCATTGGAGAGAGTAGGGTGTTAAAATCACCTACTATTAATTGGTTGGTGTTAATTTATGCCTTTTAATCTAGTAGAACATTTGTTGTGAAATTAAGTACCCCAGAGTTTGGTGCATATATGTTTAAGATAGTAATGTCTTCTTGATTAACTGTCCCCTTGACTAGAATGCAACGGCCCTCTTCATTTCTTCTGACTAGTTGTAGTTATATTAGGAGAGCAATGCCTGCTTGCTTCTTGGTCCCTTGGACAGGTAACTGTTGTCTATCCTTTCACTCTAAAGCAGAGATGTGTTTCTTTTTTTTTTGTTTGTTTGTTTTTTTTGTTTTTTTTTTTGTTTTTTCGAGACAGGGTTTCTCTGTGTAGCTTTGTGCCTTTCCTGGAACTCACTTGGTAGTCCAGGCTGGCCTCGAACTCACAGAGATCCGCCTGGCTCTGCCTCCCGAGTGCTGGGATTAAAGGCGTGCGCCACCACCGCCCGGCGAGATGTGTTTCTTGTAGGCAGCAGATAGATGGACTTTGTTTCTGATCTGTTCATCCAGCTTGTGTCTTCCAGTTGGAGAACTGAGGCTGAGAGGCTGATGATATTTAACGTCATTATTGAAAGATGTGTGCAGGTTGCAGACATTGGTTGTTGGATTATGCTGTTGTTACTTGTGTTCTCAGGGGTACTTCATGTTTCAGTAACTATGGCTTCATTTTTCTTTCCACAGTCTGCTGCCTACGTTCATTCCTCTCTTCAGCCCCAAATATTATTTCTTGCATTTTCTTTATGTTTAGCCTTTGAATATAAAATTTTAAGGCTGTTTATATAATGAGAACTTTTTCTTTCTCTTTCAACTATGGCAGACAGTTTTGCTGGGCACATTAGTCTAAGTGGGCTGCCAGGGACTTTGGGATTTGAAATTCATTGCCCCAGGTTCTTCTGGCTTTCAAAGTTTCTGTTGAGAAATCAGCTGTTATTCTGATGGGGTTTCCTTTATCTGTGATTTACAGTTTTTCTCTTGCCTCATTCAATATTTTTTTCTTTGTTCTAATTATTTAGTGTTTTAACAATGATTTGCTCTGGGTAGTTTCTTTTCTGGTTTTGTCTATTTGGGGCTCTGTATACTTCTTTTATTTGTATGGATATGTGTTTCCTTAGTTTGGAGCTTTGTTGTTGTTATTGTTTTGTTTGTTTGTTTGTTTGTTTTATGAGCTTGTTGATGATCTGCTCTATGCCATTGACCTGGGATTCTTCTCTCTCATCTATGCCTATCATTCAATGGTTTGGTCTTTTCATGGTGTTACATATTTCCTGTAGGTTCTATTAATTTTTTTCATAGTCTTTGCTTGTTCCTCTTAATCTGCTACTTACTTATCATGTCCTGATATTCTATAGTCCACTTAACTCATTCTATTCCTGAGGCTTTTCCTTGGATTTCCTAGCTAAGATACTGGGTATTTCAATTCCATCTTCATTTCAGCACAAGTCCTCTTCAATGTTACTAACTCTTTATTAAACTCCATTTTCAAATCCTGGACTATCTTTGTCATTTCCATCATCCTTGTGTTTATGTTTTCTTGGCTATCACTCAAGCATTGATTCTCTTTAGGTTATTTTTCCTTAAGTTTACTAAGTTGTTTCTTTTGTTGTTTTTACATTCCTTGAATTCTTTGATGAAGTTTATAACTGTATATTTAAATCTGTGTCCTGGGACTCATTTAGGTAATTCTTACTGGTGAACATTTCTAGAGAACTGGTGGATTGGGCTCGGGGGGGGGGGGGGGGGGGGAGGATACTGTCTTGATCTTTCATATTTTTTGTAGTTTTGTGATGAGATCTTGGCATGTGGACTTCTTTTGTTTAGTTTTGTGCCTGGTGTGGCTAGAATAGGTTAAGGCAGAGCACAGGATGTATGGGTAGTGTTGGGCCTAGAAATTGAATATGGCTTAGATATAATGAGGCCAGGTGGGCACAGGGAACTGCGATGGCATACAGAATGTGCCTCATGGTCTAAGGGTTGGGGAGGGTATGTAGGGGGGAAGAATTAATTAGGTAGACTCACCTGCTAGACTCTGGCAAATGATGTGGAGGATTTGGTTGGGCAGAGAGGTTGAATGTAGCATTGGAATGGTCTGTTTGTCAAGAGTAGACAGGGAGGGTCCTGGAGGAAGCCTGGAGGTTGGAAGGTAACAGAGGTAGGAATGACCTGACTAGGCCAGAGCACCAGATATGCTACCTGAGACTTTGTGTGGGTACAGGGAGGGTAGGAGATCAGACTAGCTCTTTGAATTTACAGGATCTGGGTGTGCAGTGTATTTGGATAAGTCATAAATATTTAATAGTATGTCAATTGATCATGGAGCTGGCTAGAAAAAAAGTGGATTCTGAGAAGAAATGGGAAGGTATAAAGAACCAAAGATGGTCAAAGATGCATTGTTTGAGAAATAGCAAAATCAAAAAGTCAAATCATTTGATGCAGAAAGCCTAGTAGTGCATTCTCATTTACTCATTGTAGCTAAAATCCAAGTGTGGGCCTGACTGGCCTCATATCCTTGTCTCTTAAATTACAGTAGTATCTTTCTAGGTGCCCTGGGGAAGCATTATGGCCCTGCTTCTCCTCACTACTCATGATCTCCTTTCTGTGGCTGGTGCCCTCCTGCTCTTCATACAATTCTTAGGAAGTCTTTCATGTTGCACTCTATTTAAAATAAGTGTTCTCCTTTGCTGCCAGTCTGCCTCAGTAACATGTTAGTTTGTCATGGTTGGTCATTCTGGTGCTTTCATTATTTATCTGCCATTCCATCTAGCCTATAAGTTCTGTGACATCAGATGCCAAATCTGTCCCATTCAATCATGTCCTCCAATTGCCTAAGCAAAAACTTTAAACATGGTCAGTGCTCAATAAGCACTCATGTGCTGTATTTGTGAGGTTTTCTTATTTTATCAATACATACCTTATGCAAGTAAGTCCTGGACTCAGTATCATGCCTTCACTCCAGACGACTATACATCAAGTATATAGACAGACACTGACAAGTTCCTAATCTGCAATAATTGCTTTGAAGCTAGTCTCAGAGGCAGAAACTCATCCAGTGGGTCTCTATTCTGCTCAAGTGGAGTAAAAATAGGCACTGCTTAGCAACCAGCATTTTGGACTGAGCTTTCTCCTCTGAGAATGTCAGAGTAATGTTCGGGCTCAAATAGTGAAAGGATTTAGGAACTGGTAAGTATATTAAACAATTAGAGAAAAGTGCTTTTGGAAAAAGGCTCTAAGCACTCACTCTAGAATGAGCAGGAACATGACATGCTAACGATGAAAGAATCCCCTTTACAGGAAGCCTTGCATATCCCAGATTAAGTAGAGCACTCAGGTCATGGCAGGAAGACTCTTTCCATAAACTACCCTGAGCTAATTGCACACAAATCTTCCCTTCCTCTCTGGTTTAGCTTGATTCATTTGTCCTTATTACTATACTCACCAGATCTGTAAATCAGTTAAAGCCAAACTGGAAAGTGTTTTACTTGTTAGGCTAAGGCTTTGGTTTTAATTTTTAATTCTCTCCTGCTAGCTTTATCTTTATCCAGAGTTCAGTTTTGATTTTACACCTACATATTTCTACAAATTTGGACCAGTCATCTTACTGTTCAAAGCCATTTCCCTCAGCCATCAAAGGAAGTTCATACAGTGACCATTAAAATTCTTATGAAATCTAGAAGTGGCCACTTGACCAGACTGTTTGGGTAAATTCTAACCACCCACGGGCCAAAGGGTGACAGTTGCAGAGTAGCTTAGCTGCATACTTACCTGCCACTTTAGTGAGTGACATGGAACTTCATTTGGTGCTTAATTTTGTTTTGTGTTTTTGCTAGTGGATAAGAGCAAAGAGACAAGATTCATTAAGCTTTCAAGTAACAGATTCTTGAATAACAAATGTGTACCTACAGGATAAAGAACCACAAAGATCTGCCTAGAGCAGAAGCCAAACACTACAGTTAAGTGGAAACCGAGTCTTCAGTTGATTTATACTTTAAGACAAGTTCCTAAAATTTTATAGTTCTCCTCAGAGGAGAGACGGTTTACTATTTTCTCAACAAGAATTTATAGGTATTACTTGCTCTGATGATTTTTCTTGGTGAAACCATTATTGAATTTTCATTAAGATTCGTATAGAGAAAGGACTTGTTCTTTAGTCTTTCTTTCTCTTACCAGTGCTTAAAGATCAGATATGGGGCATGTCTACACAGCACACCAAGCCTCATCAATTTATGTTGAAAGAAAAGCAAGTGAAATGAGTGAGAAATAAATCGCTGAAGATGTTAGCTACAAAACATCTTCCCTCCACCATTCAATGTTTTTAGATTCCAAATGTTCATGGAAGTGTCTCTTGCAGTATTTATATACAGCCATGGAATATCTGAAGTGAGCCATGGAAGCCAGAAGCCAAAAATAACATCCCCAAGTTAAACATGAGCTTCAGTGCACATATTCTTCAAATAAAGATACCTCAAAGGACCAGCAATAATCAGTGACAATGTGATCTAAGATATCTGATTGTTATTGAAAACATTCTCTCTGCCTCATGTGTAATAAGCACTCTCCTTTTCTTATACCTGAAGGAAGTTGAAAGCTGGAGACTTTGAATTCGAATCTTACTGTCAGACTCTAGAGTCCTTTCCTTGTAAGGCCATACTTGAAAGCAGCCTGAAAGTAGTCTGTGTCTTGCTCTGTGGAAGAAAGGTGTGAGGGGAGAAATAGCTTGTACAAAAGGAATTCATAGAGTCAGAACTCTAGTCCATGTCTGACTACCCATCTATTTTTTCCTTATTGACAAAGAAGTGTTTGTTAAGTTTATACTCCTTCTTTGCTATTTTGAAAAAAAATAATGTTATTAGTTACCTATAAGAACTCAAAGACAACTTAAAATGAAAAGCAATCATAATAACTTTAATGTATTATTTTCCTGAATTTTGTTTACGTATCCCTCCATTATAGATTGTAATCTTTAAGTATTTTCTAATATATCTAAATCTATTGGAGGCATATAATATGAGTAAATTGTTTTTGCTCTTATGGGTTTGTCTTGAGGAAGCCTAATGTAGGAGGCCAGGCAATTTGTCCCCAAAGGCCAATTGAAGAGATCATGGGAGTAAAAATGGGACATACTGAATTCTGTTCAGTACGGCCACACTGAAGAAAAAACCAGCAGTCTGGTGGCTGAATGTCTGTCCCTCTGAGGTCTAAACAATAGCCTTAGCAGGCGTCAGGCTGACAAAGCTGATGATTTTGGTTAGGTTGTGGTCTAGTTGATGATATCTGGTTCTGCCAGGTCCAGGAGATTCTTTAATCATGGTGGAGCAATTTGGTTCCATCATAAGATAATTGTTCCTACTTAATGGACAGTCTCATCATAGAGTGATCTACCTGCAAGCCTCACTACTCTATCAAATGTGGACATCTTTTAGGCTCCTATCTGGGTACCCTAAGTGTTGAGTAAGAAGGATTATCAGCTATAGATGAACACTCTTAAATGACTAATATATCCACCTGTGAGGATAAGTCTGGAATCCGTGCCATAGTTTTAAGGCAGTAAAGAAGACAAGTAGTACATGCAAAGATGCCAGGCTTTCAGCCTGTGATTGCCCAGCAGGGTCTCTAGGCTGAAGTGAAGAATCAGTGCTTTTTAGCAAAAGCACCCTCTAAATCTTTTTTATGATTTGGCCCTATTACCATATTTCAGTCAAATAGCCCAATAATATTTTAGTTTGGCTTTTCTGAGTGCTTCCATATATATTACTCTTCATATTCCACAACAACTGCAGATACAGCTGAAATTATATTCACTCCAGGGGCCGTGAAATTCCAGCTACTATTAAGCCACAATGTTTCCTCAGATAAAATCAAACCCTATCTTATTCTTCTAGGCACATGCTCTTCACAAGTTTTTCCAGTCTTATCTGGGGTCCATTTGGTCTCGTGTTCTCAAACTTACAGACACAAGGTTAAAGAGGTCTTTGTGGAGATAATGAGAATAAAGTTTCCCAGTGCCAGAAGAATCTACAAGAAAAAGTAGAAATATACCAGGACAGTGAGATTGAAGCATGATCAGCTTGAAAGTAATATACATGTCCTGTGTCCTAAGAGAGAAAGTTGCAACATGACGGAGAGATGCTCAAGCATCCCAGGAGGCAAGGAGAAAGGCAACTCTGGTGTCGGGGAGGAAGAGCAAGAAACCAGGAGAATTAGTTTAAGTGGTAAAAGTCTGCAAAGAATAAGGAAACGGATGCTCATGTCCACAAATCCAGGGATATTTAGGAAAACAGGACCTTAGAAGTCATATGGAAAATTCTAGAGCAAAAGCTAAGATGAGAGTATTAAAAATAGTATTTGTTTATATTCTAGAAAATATGGACAAGAAAAAGGTTAGACATCTCAGTTTAAGGTTGACCAGAACTCCCTACTCAAACTAGCAGGTGGGAATCATCCACTCCTACTGTGGTGGCTTATCTTGGTTGTCAACTTGACACATCTAGAAAGAGGAAAAAATTGATCAGATCAAATTGGGCAGTGGTCATGTCTGTGAGGCATTTTTTAGTTGTTAATGAATGTACATGGGCCTAGTCCACTGTGGTTGGTGCCATCCCCAGGCAGATGGGACTGGGATGTATAAGAAAAGAAGTGGAATGTGAGTCTGGAAGCAAGTGAGTTAGGTACAATTCCCCCATGGTCACTGCTTCAGGTCATGTTTCCAGGGTCCTGCCCTACTGTCTCTCCATGATGAACTGTGAAGTGAGAGTTTTAGCCATATAAACTTTTTATCCTCCAAGTTGGCTCAGAGTTTTAGCACAACAACATTTAGCAAATGCACCTGCTAGGTTAGGCATCTGAACAGACACATCTAACACGTGGCTAAGCTTGAGCCATGTCTCTAGGCACTGATGATGGACACAATGGAGAAGACTCTGAAGCTGGCAAACAAGAACTCTTCAGAGAGATACCACCATGCCCAGCCATTCTGCCAAGTGATTATTTGACAAATTTCTTTTGAAATAGACTTTTAAATCTTTGTAGAAAAAATCAGAGCATAGCATTTTAGACCCTGACTAGTTCAGAGGGACATATTAACTAACTGCTAGATTTTTTTTGTTGTTGATTTAAAACTGGGAATAACTTTGGAGTCATGGCTCATGTTCTGTAGCTTGCCTAAGAGAGCTGAAAATAGGATTCACTGACAGAGAATGTCATCTGCTGTGTTAGGGATTAAAACAAAAGCCAGATGGGCCCCAAAGACAGAAGCAATGGGGCAGATGGGAAATGCCTACCACAGGCTAAATAAAATGCTGCATGAGACACTTGCTTGAATTTTGCCCCTTTTGACCAAAAGGATGTTGGGAAACCAGATGATTATCTATACAGTGTGGCATTGAGGCTGCTGGAAATTTCCTGAATGGCTCTTCCTCTGATTAAATTCTAACTCCTGAAAAATATGTCCACCATTATCCTTTGGATAAGGTGTTTTCATGGAGAGATATACACAGTACTCTCTCAGAGCACTGGGGCCAGGGTTACACACTAAAATTGATATTAGATGCTGTTAAGCATTGTTGGATGTTAACAATGATGGTTTTGTGTTGATCTATTTTTAAGTCTGTTGTAAGTACCCTATAATTTTGTTGTTGTTGTTGTTGTTTTTCTATGAATGGGTGACCTTAAAGAGAAAGCTTTTCAGGCCTCTGAATGGCAGCAGATAGAGCCTTCCTTCAGACCTGGCAGCTTCAAGTGGGGACCTGTGAGCGTAGTGCCTCTTCTAACAAGAGAGCAGGCTTCCCTCACAGTGACCTGCTGTCTTGGGTGCTTTCTGCTCACTCTGTGAACATTATAGTTCTAAGATCCATTGTACCCGAAGCCATATCTCATGCTCCGGGAGGGCTTGCCCTAGTCTTCTCCCTTCCAAACAGCCTGCTCCAGCTTTCTAAGGCAGCATCCTAGGCAAAGCAGGTCTTAGTGAAATTCCTATGAACCTTCATCTATTCTTACTCAAGGTAAGAGGAGTGTGGATTGAACTGGAAACTGTGCTGTGGTTAATGTAAGTACAATCTTTCATTTGAATGCCACACTCATGACAAAGCTGCCCCCCCCTCACCCCCACTGTACAGCCAGGCTATTCCATTCACTTTCAGTCTGCCAGGAGACACCCTGTGCTGCCCTCTGGTGTTGTAACGTTAAAGCCCAGTTAAACGCTTTTGGGGGCCTTTTCATGCTTAAGTGTAATTTTTTTTCTATAAATAAAAATGGTTGCGCTTGTGGTAGGACACAGCAGCAGCAGCAACAAGGAAAGTGTGACTGTGTGGCTGAGAAGTTCCAGAGAGTTGTATGTGCGTGTTGAGGGCAGGAGGGGGCAGCAAAGTGGAAGTACCCAGAACTGAAGAACTAAGACAGCAGAAGGCAGAAGGTGGTTGGTGAGACATGTCTAGCCTTGTTCACTGGAAGAATTCCTGGAAACTGTCAAGCCTTGAAGGGTCAAAAACACCAAAACTAGCTATTGTAAAGGCCCAGTGTCCCAACACCCAACCTGGAGAGCTCTAACACTAGCTGGCACTGACTGCTGCTGTTCGGGATGCCACCTAGGCCCAAGATTATACTAGCTGCTGAGGACTGGCCCTTCTGGCAATCAGAATCAAGAATTGTAAGATTTTAGACCTGGTACCTAGAGCTGTATAATCTCTGGCTCCTATGGCTCATATCCATTAATTGTTAGCTCTCAGGGCTTGGAGGTATAAGCCAGGGATTCTGTCAGCCCAACACATAAATGTTTGTCACTCGAGGACCCAGAACCAACACAAGAAGTACTCCTTGCCAACTCTAGATTTCCAACCACATGAAGGAAAAGGACCCCATCAAGCTCATTGGTGGGATGAGCAACACCACAAAGGACAACACTGGAAAATTATCAACTGACCAGGGAGGAGGAAGCTGGAAGTGTGGCTCAGCTGTTAGCACCACTTATTACTCCTGCAAATGACCTGACCGATTCCCAGTATCCACATGGCAGATCACACCCGCCTGTGACTCCTGGTTCGAGGGATCTTATGTTCTTCAGGCTCCTGTACATACTTGATGCACAGTCAGGCACAGTCACGCACACAAAATAAAAATAAATAAAATTTAAAAATCAGCTACATTAATGAGAGGAAAATTAATCCACAAAGGATTAAGGTGCATACTTCGACACCTTCAGCCTTAGCGTTCCCATCTCTTGCGTCATTCACAGAAGTGGACGGTGAGGCGAGAAAGGTAGTGAATGGAAGGCCCCAGACAACATGCAGAAAGTTAGGGAGAAGGCCAGGTTCGTGTTTTAGTCGAGTGGAAAACAAACTGAAAGCTAAGTGAAAATTGCATGAATACTAGGATTCTTCTCTGAAAAATGAAAAGCAGTGCCTTCCTAAACTTTCTCCATACCCACAGTCATGTCTGTCTTATGCAGAATATACAGCTTCCGGTACAGTGGGAAGTGGCGACTCCATTTCCGTCTGTACTGCTAGGGTACCCTGGTATCTCTACCCTTCACCCCTAGGAGTTTGTATTTTTCATCCTTAGGGAGCTCTGCTGCAGAAGCAGAGAACTGCAGAACCCCCTTTCTTTCCTTCAGAACCCCCTGCTCCACTCTGCACAAACACACGTTTTTCTCTTGAGTCAGTTTGTCAAACCTTTTCTTGTTTACCCTTTGGCATTACAAATAAGTCTGGTCTTGCCAACATCAACCACATTGCAGCATTATTTATACAGCAGCGGTTGCTCTCTGCATCTGTGTTTATAACCCAAGGGAAGGACCAGAGCACTGGCTGGTCTTTCAAGTGCCTCCTTTTTGCTTAAGTCATTAATGATCCAGCATTCGGTTCAGGGGTTCTGCCATGGCTTTTATCTGCTAAATTAATGTTACATTAAAGTGATAGATGATGCTATAAAAATGAGGAACCCCTGCTGAGGGATTAATGCGAGGTACCCTTTAAAGGGGATTTAGACGATGTGTTTTAAATGTATTTGTTAAAAGATTCCTTTAGCATTTTGGTAATACACCAGTGTTAAACCCCTGCATTTTGATGTCGTCTGTTTAAACAATGTCAGATCATCTCTCCCTACATAGGCACTGAAGATAAATCTCATTAAATGAAGCTCCTTTGGTACCATCCACATAGACGCCCATGGAAGGCAGATGATTAAGCTGCTCCTCTGAGTTCATTACCATTCAGTTACACACTGCCTTTCTCTTTCTGATACCTTCCTCTTATGTAACCCACCCTGCTTTCCCACACCAAGAGTGCTGAAGCTCTGGTCTGGTGGTCTAACATATACAATGATGGTTTTGGCAAAGAATAAAATCTTCATTACTAAGGATTGTGCAACTGACTCTTCTCTTTAAAATCCTTACTTAAATCAATTATTGGTCAGTTATACTGGACCACTTAGAAAGTAATTAAGAAAAATGTTGCTTTCCCAGTTTCATCATAGGTGGATGCAATATTTCACTTTTCTGAGAACTTTTTGGAGTAATATTCTTTCTCAGTCACACCTTCAAGTGCTCTCTTTCAAAGTCATTGCATCATGAGATAAATGTGTTACTATGATTACACGCCCATTCTCTCGAATTATTCCTTCATATTACCTGTAAAGGGGAAATATTTCGTTCATCGTGTCTCTAATCTGATGTCACTTCTTTTCCTAGGACTCGGAAGCACTTATGGTAACGGATGGTGTCAGTGTGAGAGGCTTTGCCGCTGAGAGCAGGTTTAATTACTCTGCAGTGCTATCAGGATATCAATTAGAGTTTGCAGGGAGTTTGGCTCCTATTTTTTAAACCATGAACTTCTGTTTCGAGCTTAGGCAATTAGAAATCTGTGCAGACCAGCTACTCCATGTTACCTTCAAAAGTACATCTGAGCCCAGTTATTCTGGTGATCATCAGCATGGCAGGTGATTCAGGCTGATCCAAAGACAATGGGAGGGCCAGGGAAATATCCTATCCATCCAAGACAAAATGCTTCAGAGGATGCTTCTCTCATCATTTTCATTACAATCTTAATTGAAGAAGAAAAATCTGGACTGAAGAAGTCTTCCTACTTCTGTTTTCTTTGTTCTTTTCGAGTACTGATTCACACAACCTTGCTGATTCTGCATCTCTAGGCACATTTAAAGAAACAGAAACATTGTTTTATCCTTAGCAAGCCATCATTACAAAGTTCCATGTGTCTAATTTTTGTGCTCCCTCTATTCAAAACTATCTCTCTTATGTTTCTGTTTGCCTCTCCTTTCCCATTCTCTATGTTAGCATTTAAAAATCCTTTAGTTACAGAAGTGATTTCTCAGTATTAAGGCATAACTTCTCATGCCATCAGATCTTGTTTCAGTTAAGCCCACATACTTCCCATGCTATCGGCATGTTTAAAGGTCTCTCGAGCAGTTGATGGATTTGTGCTCACATGCACTAATCTTCATACTGATCTTTAGAACTGTGTTTGATTGTCCTGGAATAAAGTAGTCATAGACAGAAAATTCCCACTCAGAATCTTTTACCAGCAAGTAAGCCTGGTCTCTCTGTTATTAGCTGTCCCATTATTATGTTTTATTATATATAGATTATATATAATATGTTAATGCCCTTCATTAAAACAGTGTAAGTCAAAATTTCAAAGTGTCCCTGAGCGCACTGATTCAGAATCCTCAGAGAAACTCAGAGAAAGGGGAGACTCCTGGTTCCCTGCCCAATCTAATGAGTTGAAATTTCCATGTCTTTTTAACAAGCCCCATGGTACTTCCTAGGCTGCCAACTATTTACCTACCATAACCTTAACTACCCAGCTTGCTTCACAGTCTTATGTATGGTCTGATTTAAACACCAGCTTTCTTCTGTATTAGCTGGGTTTTTCTGGGTTTAGAACCAGAGATGCCCCTGAGTTTACTCAGGCTGGAGGTTTAAAAAAACATGTAAGTTCTAGGGACCCTGGATGGATTAATTGTGCTCCCATGCTCTTAAAAAGCCTACGGTCTTGGGGAAACTTCTCCACATGGAGCTGATTGTCCATCGCCTAATGTTAACTTTCATAGTGTGTGTGTGTGTGTGTGTGTGTGTGTGTGCGTGTGTGTGTGTGTGTGTGTGGGTGTGTGTGTGTGTGTGTTTGTGTGTATGCATGTTCTCTTCCATCCACACTTGGTGTTTCTAAGTGGATAAGGATTGGCCTCTTTTTACCTAAGCCAATGCACACTGTTGGCCAATCTAGAGTTGCATAACTTCTAATCCAGTGAGGGTAATGTAGACACAAGGACAACAGGGAATCTTCATGACCACCTGAGAGAAAAGCCCTGAGTAGAGCTCCTCGGAAGGCATGTGTGCAGGGGAAGTCCTGTAAACAGTAAACAGACTGCACTCTCCCTCATCTTAAATACATACAGTGTATGTCCCTTTTGAGATATGCTGGACTTTTCCATTCCCCTACCCGGTGTGTATGTATAAATATATTTTCTTCTATCGGAAATGATACACTTTCACTTCCTCCATTTGAAGAGTCACCATTTCTTAAAAACATTTTCCCTGTCTAACTTCATGGTTTTCCCAAACTCTCTAAATAGAATTAAACTTTCTCTTTAACCTACACTCCAATGTCCCTTTTAAATATTTTTGCTTGCTTGCTTAATTACTTGGTCCATAAGCTTTCTGTTCATACTCAAAGTCACTTGGATGACTGGAGGTGGAATTCCTTTATAAGCTTCCTTAATGTGGTGTTTACTTTTTAATTTTCATGCCTACTTTGCTTTGGTTGATCTTTTGGACTCTGTCCTCAGCCCCTCACTGTCTTACTCAGAGCTCTCCTCTCCATATTCATGCCACATATTCTATTACCCTCATCCCCCAGCTTTCTTGAAGCCTTTTTCTACTTTCCTGGTCCTCTTTCTAATTTCCTGGCCTCCACACACTCACTCACTCACTCCTATATCAATATGTGACATATATGTGGGAAACTGCAAAACTTTGAGTGGAATTTACACTGGAATTCCTGCTTCTGTGCTGGCATGTGACTTCGACCAGAGTTCTGGCTGAGGGAATTTTTCCCTTCTTATGTCCCCAAAGTTTTTCCTATTTGTCTGTTTGACTCCAAATATGCACTCCCACCAACAGTGAGTAAGGTTTCACCTTTCATCCTTACCAGAATTTTTGTTTGTTTGTTTGATTTTTGAGACAGGGTCTCACTATGTAGCTTGACTGATCTAGAACTCACTATGTTGACCAGACCAGACTGGAGCTCATAGAGCTCTGCCTCCCAGGTGCTGGGGTTGAAGGTATGCACCACCACATCCAGGGTCATTTGTTATCTTGCTGTCGACTATTCTAACTGGGTGAGAGAGAATCTCAACATGATTTTCATTTGTATTTCTGTTATGGTTAAGGATATTGAACACTAGAAACATTAATTTTCCGTTTGTGCTTTTCCTTCTAAGAACTGTCTGTTCAGTTCAATTCAGAATTTAATTTTTGCAGTTCTTTATGTATCCTTGACATGAACTCCCTGCATGAGGTACAGCTGGCAAAGATTTTCTCCCCTCCCTTTCCACAGACTATTCTTTCACGCCACTGGTAGTGTCCTTTAGCATAAGGAAGCTTTTTAGTTTCATGTAATATCATGGGTCAATTCTTGGGATTACTCCCTGTGCTCCTAGAGCTGTATTTAGAAAATTATTTCTGGGGCTTGAGAAATGTCCCACTGGCTGCCTTTTCCAGAGGAAATTACCAACACTCACACGGTGATGCACAACCCCCTGTAACTCCAGTTCCTGAGTCTCTAACGCCCTCTTCTGGCTTCTTTTGGCACCAGACGTGCACATGGCTCACAGACATACATGCAGACAAACACCCATACACATAAATATGTTTTAGTGTTTCCAGTTTTAAATTAAGGTGTTTGATCTATTTTGAATTGATTTGTGATCAGGGTAAGAGACATAGATCTAACTATGATCTTCTGTAAGTGGGTATACTTGTGATTTTCCAATACCATTTGTCAAATAGGCCATTTTATTTCCAGTGTATGTTTTGATACCTTTGTCAAAAATTAGGTGGTCATAACTTTTTCTGGATCTTCCACTATGTCCTATTGGTTTACATGGTCTAAAAATATTAAATTTACTATACAGTTCTTCAGCAGAGTTTCATAGTGTCTGTAAATAGTATGCACCAAAACAGTGATTTTTAATTGAATTTAGTGAGGTGGCTAATTAAAAATTGTGACGTTCAAGTCATCATTTCAAACTGTGGGTATGATTTAGGCTTGTATTGCACTGGATATGGTTAAAATAGTTTATATAAGACCAAAAGAAACAATATAAAAATAGTGTCTACAGTGTATGTTTGCTCAAAGCAGAAATTCTAAAAGGTTTTGTGTATCTTATAGGTTATGTGATAATAAGTTAGAAACTTTGAAAATACCAAGTTCTAGTTGGACAAAGCAGCACAAACCTTAATTCCAGATACTCTTAAGGCTAAGCCAAACAGAGTGAGAACCTGTCTCAAAACCACCATCAACTGGTGTAGTAGTCTTTTCACTACTCTGAGCTTTGTTTACCCATTTAGAAAATCAACGGATTAGTCTGAATGTTCTTGATGGTATATGAATCCCAGTCCTGACCTCCTGAACCTCAAGGCCCCCTGTGCCATCCTCAAGTGCCACTCACCATGCCTGTCACTCCTCTTTCCTCTTCCTTTTCCAATCCAAGTCTTCTGGCATTGTTTTTGCTTTCTTTTAACTCCAGATAAATTGTGGGCCTTTTGTGATGGACTTGTGTTAGCCAGAGTCCCTTAGCTCACCACCCATCTTGAGATTATGGTAGGATTTTCATACTGACCCTGTGCACTTCCATGGGGACCTTGTGTTCTTCCATAGGTTCGTGGTAGGGCCTTCACACTGATTCTGGGCTCTTCCACAGGTTTGTATTGGGGCCTTGCCTTCACACTGACTCTGGGCTCTTCCATGGTTTCATGGGGGAGCCTTCACACTGACATTGTGGTTTTCTCTGGGTTCATGGAGAGGTCTTCACACTGACTTTGTGCTCTTCAATTTTAACCTGCCGTGGAAGAAATGCTCTCTGTCCTTTTTAGTTTAATTTGCTGGCATCTAACTTGATTAGAACTTTCTCTGTGACTATATAGCCTCACTGTCACAAAGAGATACATATGGAGATCTGGGCAGCTTTCTGGGGTACAGCCACCAGGGACTCTTTCTACTCTGTCCTCCTGAAGGGGCCCAATTGATGAGTCATATCCTGGGCACTGGCAGAGCCCCAGAAGATCATGGAAACAAGGCCACTCAGGAAGAGGAGATTATGCTCTGTAGAAAATGACAGGTTGACAAGGCAAAAGCTGAATGACTGGCTTTACGTCAGCAACGATCTCAGAACGGTAATTAGCTATTTTCTCCAGTTTTCAGAACTTCAAATCACTGTGAATCTATCTGCTGTAGTGTTAGTGTGTTTGTTAGTTGCTTCTCTCAGAAGGAACAGCCCCTCTCCTTGTATGTGCACATCTACATGTGTTCTTGCACATGCTGCATAACTTGTATATTTTTCTTGTTTCTTCTCTGGCTTAATTTTCACACTGAACCTTTTAATATTCTCGTCACCTTTATTAGTGTAGAAAGTGGGATAGGAAGTCAGCTACATCTTTATTTTAATGCATCTTTTATATTCATATAGTCTTATCAAAATTCATGTACGATAGTGTTTATATTCTATTTCTCAACTTTTCCTAGTTTTTATGTGTGTTTACTTATCTAGCCTTCCATGTAAGTATTAGAATTAGCCAATATAGGTATGAAACCAAAATTCATGTTTAGAGACAGCTTATTACTATTAAATTTTAGGACTAATTAAATATTTCTTTAAGAACACATTCTTCAGCCAGGTGGTGGTGGTACACAACTTTAATCCCAGCACTTGGGAGGCAGAGCCAGACAGATCCCTGTAAGTTCCAGGCCAGCCTGGGCTACAGAGAGAGTTCCAGGAAAGTTGCAAAGCTAAACAGAGAAACCCTGTCTCGAAAAACAAAAACAAACAAACAAACAAAAAAAACCACATTCTTCTTCATTGTTTCAAGTCTTGACATGTAAATTTAAATTTGTTTTTATAGAGACCTCAACATAATTTTATATAGAAAACTTTCTAAATTTCAATGTGACAGTATTAAATGTGAATATCCAATCAAATATTAAAAAAAAATAACAGAAGTCTTTCAAATGAAAGAGGAGATTAAGATAAGGCACACACACACACACACACACACACACACACACACACACATACACACACACACACACACACACACACACACACACACACACACATATATATATTAAGGCAAGATAAATATGAGTTTGTGGCCAGGCTCAGTCACATAGTGAAACCTTATCAATCAATCAATCAATATCAATCTATCACTGGAGATAATAAATATAAGTTTTAAAAACTTCATAGAATGAGAACAGTAAAAACTCAGAAGTATATCTCATAAATGAATAAAACTTAAATACCGTGGTAAGGATATAAATAACTTCATGGAAAAATCCTCAGAAGCTGTGAAAGAGGAATTTAAGGAAATCTTTTAATTTTAAATAAGTGTGATTAAATTCTGATTTGGGTAGGGCAATAATTTTATTATTGAATATGTATTCATGCCCTGCACTTTATTTTTAAATTCTAGTGTATCTCATGAAAATAGTTAAAGCAAATACCCAAAGAGGTTCAAGAAATCTTATCTCCCCACAACTAGAGAAAAGTAAGCTCTCTAAAGTAGTTTGGGCTGGGCAGATCAAGAATGACAGTGGTCTGTTTGTTATTGATTCTAATAGTTCATTTGATATGTCAATTTTGTTGGACCACAGATTGCCAAGACATTTGATCAAACATTCTGACTATATCTGTGGCCTCATTTAATAGACTGAGTAAAGCAGCTTCTCTCTCTCTCTCTCTCTCTCTCTCTCTCTCTCTCTCTCTCTCTCTCTCTCTCTCTCTCCCCTCTCTCTCTCTCTCTCCCTCCCTCCCTCCCTACCTCCCTCCCTCCCTGCCTCCATATAATCAGGTACAGATGGGAACAGACAGCAGAGGCTGAATAGAAGAACATCCCTCCTGTTTGGCTGCTTTGCTGCAGGACTCGGGTCCTTCCCTCCCTCTTAAGTTGAAATACTGGTGGTTTCTGGAACCACATTGGTCTTTTGTTGTTCCATTCATTGAGAGCAGATCTTGAAGCTCGACACCATTTATGGTTCTGTGAGCCAATGTTGTCAGTATTGTTAGAACAATGTCTTTCTACGTGTCTCTCTGTCTCTGCGTCTCTGTATGTCTGTTTCTCTCTCCCTCTCATGTATAACCCAGGCTTCTGATTGAGAACAGTCAAGAACTTCTGGCTTCACTGGTAGGGCTTTCCTATGCATCATCTAATTTCCAAGACTATAAATGAATGTCAGTTCGTAATAATGTAGCCAATCATACATAGTGTTTCCAGGGGTGCTTCTAAGAAAAGAATCGCTAGTAAAATTAATGATGGCAAAAGTGTATTAGCAGAAGAATTACAGACAAGTTCTTTGCAAACCTGAAATGAAAAAGAAAATAAATTATTCACTGCTATTGAAATACTGTGGTTCCCAACAATCGCTTTAAGGTATTTATCATGCTGTATTCATATACCATACAAATGTGAAATTTCAAATATACTATGCATGAATTAGCTGATAAAATACCTTAGAGCAAAATATATTTAAGTATTCACTGTTAAATGGTTTTGGCAAGAAGCTTGACTAGATAACGCCTCATGAAATGTGCCAGCCATTGTCATCTGATTTCAAAGTCCAGACTAAAACTCCATCAGGATCTCAGAAATGGAAGAAAAATCATAACTCCTCTGTTTTTAAAAGTCACTCCCTTCTTTCCTATTCCTTTCCTTGCAGGATTAAGTGGAACTTAAAGCTTGAAATCCCAAATTAATTATTTTTTCCTAGCTTTGTTTCTATATGCCAATTACAAGTTCTATCTGAGTACGGATTCTAATGAGCAAACGGATATGATGTAGGCAGGCAGAGCTAAAAAGTAACTGCTTGGAAGATCAAATGTAATTTAAAAATTCCTCCTTACTCATTTACTGAAGAGTAAAAAGCTTATTAGGATCCAGAATTATAGTCACAGTTTTAAGCTTTAAATCCATAACACTCAGCTGTATTTTATTGCACTGCTGTTCTTCTATGCGATGAGGACAGTGAAAGGCCTCTCCGGCAGCAGCCACTCTGACTGTGGGCTCATCATATTCTTAATTGCTTTGTCTAAAAAAAAAAAAAATGAACCCGTTCTATAAGTTAGTTATCAGATAGGATAATTTCTGCTCTAGATCTTTCATTCCAAGCTGGCTTGAAATCTAGGCAAAGGAAAATCTGCTTAGGGCCACAGCACATCGGTCTGTGGTTATTTCATCTTCAGCTGTGGGATTGACAGCAATGCCAATTAAAACTCAAACCCCCCAATGCATCTTAGGAACTTCCTTTGGTTTTGCAGAAGGGATGAATTAATACTAAATGGACAACTGAAGACGGCAAGCAGAGTTGTGTACAGAGCCGGTTGTGTGGGATTGTAAGTAGAAGGCTTCATAACGCACTGCAGATGTCTGAAGCCCATGGAGAACGGCCACAGAGGTCTGGTGATAGAATCCTTGCACACTGATATGTAGAAAGTAAAGTGATTTCCTCGGGCGCCAAGCATTTCAAATAGGACTAAACATATACTTCTTCTAGTCTTGACCCGCCTTAAACAGTGATGCACAGAGAACATCATTGACCTTCACCTATCTCTTTCTCTATAGTCTAGGGTGTAATCAACTATGGAATATACGACATAAATGAAATTGAACACTTTACACAGCAAACTGTAAGTGTGTCAGTTCTGTGTGGTTGTGAGAGACTTCCAAAAGCCAAAACTTCATGCTTGTGATAATTTTAAATGCTAGACAATTTAATAACCTAGTGCTTAGGAAGAGAATAAGAGAAAAAAAAGGTAGATATGGCAGGGGATATAGCTTCACTCAGAGAGAACTTGCCAGCAGTGTTTAAAGCCCTGGGTTTGGTCACTAGCAGAGCAAACAATCAACAATAGCATGTGAGAGGAATTGACAGATGGAGAAACAAATGAATATAAGCATGCAGGAAGTTTCCAGCTCCTAGCCCTTTGGCAGCATTTGAAGGCAAACCACAGCTCCAGAACAACCCAATGTCATTCAGATTCACACAACATACCATGATTTCTGGCCACAGGAAATAAGAAAGGGAACGGAGGATGAACGGGATGAAGATAGAGGGAAGAGAGCTAGAAGAAGGAATGACCTTACACAACTCTCCACCTAGCTACATGTCCAGGACTGAGTCAAACAGTGACGGTCATTGTTAAAGAACTAGATTTCAATGGACCCATCACCTTTACAAGGTGAGACAAAACTATAATCTAAATACAGTTGGGTTAGATGCTTTCTAAAAAGGAAAAATAGAAACACCATCCGGAGAATTACAGCAGAACCCCCCAAGTAGACTCAAACAGCTGAGGAAGGACAAATTCACCTGTTCATTTGGTAATGAGACATTCAGTCCCTGTGCCCCTGGGTCTTGTAGCTCTATAGTTTGCAAGCATTTGACCTCAGATTGAGCCTTGGCTAATCTAGTTTCTCAGCATTTGGATGTGGACTGAATACCACCACTGATTTTACTAATTTTCTAGATTGCAAATAATTTATAGTAGATCTTCTAATCTTTGTCATTTTATGGACTAACTTCTACAATAAATCCTCTCTTCTATAGTTTTTTACATCCTGGTCCTGCTTCTTTGGATAACTCTACTATGAGGGGAAGAAGGGAAGAAGGTCATACCACATTTTCTCAAAATATGAATATATTAGAAATGTAGAAATAATTCAGCACAGTGATGGGGGAGAGAAAATGAAGTTGGGTGAGTATGGAGGTGAGGTAGACCTAGGAAGAATTAGGGATGATGAATATGATTAAAATATATTGCATGAAATTCTCAAAGGTTAATAAAAACATTATTTAAATATTTTTTCTATTTCAGTTGTATTTGCTAACTTCCCAGTTTAACTCACATTCTTTTCTGACGTATAGCCATATGAATTTGAGGTTACTTTTCTGAAAATGCACTAAAATTACTTATGCTTGCCTGTTTACTTTTTAAAATGCTGATGAAAGAACACTACAAACATACCACTATTGAGGCAAAATAGGAACAAAGCTCAAAAACACCAGACAAAAACCAAGTAAGAGTAAAAATGCTAATTTTATCAATCTGTTGCTCCCATCTCCAATGTATAGCCCAAGATGGCCTGCTGGAATTGCAGGCCTGCATTATCACAGCCAGCTTCTCCTCTTTCGAATATTTAAATGCCCTCAGTGTCTGAGTTTAAACTCTTCCAATGTTAAATGGAAGGCTGATATGGATGGAGTTATTGTCACAAGAGTCTAGGACAGAGGTATAAGGCAAGCAAATGGTACCACTGGGTGGTGCCCATGCACATATTCTAGTTAGACCAGACTACTCAGGCTGGCTGGGCTCAGAGGCTGATCTGGACCCTGTAGGTCATTCTTACTTTATTGGGTTCTATTTTGTTCCATATTTGCTTGTTCCACTATTTTGTAATTAGGACAAGGTGAGAGGTTCAGTTAATCTAAGAATGCTTAGCCACACCTCAAATTGTCTTACTCAAATATTTTTATCCTTCTGAACATATTCCTAATTTCCACCTACAGTTATTTTAAAGATATACAGTAGTAAATCAGCTGAAAAGACAGGTGGGGCATGGGGCTAAGGACTGCCACCACCCTTGGGCATGGCTCTGATGAGTAAGTTGCTCAATGGTGGTGGGCAGGACCATCTAGTGAGTTTTCTCCAGGAAGGCCTTGCAACACCTGAGGCATTGCTGGTACACCACTTCGAAGTCAGAATCATTGCCATAATAGGGATCTTCAATAATGAGTTGTTTCTGTGGATCATAGCTCCCAAGTAACTCAATTTTAGCTTTGCAGTTTTTAACTTGATTACTTCTTCTATTCAAATCTCTCAGATTGCTTTCATCCATACACAGTATATAATCGAATGTGGCAAAGTCTTCTTTTGTAATCTGGCTTGCCTTATGAGCTGTGCTAATGCCATGATTTCTTAGGCAGTTGACAGCTCTTGGGTCTGGGGTCGGCCCACATTCCAGTCGGAAACAGAGCTGCTGTCAATGGCCCAATTATCTGAAACATTTTCATCAGTTACCAATTTTCTGAAAACTGCTTCTGCAATGGGTGACCAGCAAATGTTACCGAGACACAAGAACAACACTGACTTGGACCCAACCTCTGCCATCTTTTGGTACGGACGCTGGCCAATTTAAATATTTTTTGAGATAGGTTTTCCTACACCACTCTGGTTGCCGTGGATCTCAATAAGTAGATAGGCTTACCCCATATTTGCAATAATCCTTCTTACCCTTTCACTGCTAGACTGATTTGGAAATATTTTAATGCTAACCAATTCAATAATTGCATCTATAGAAAAATTCAGTAGTGAAAACTGACTTTCTAGTAATATGAATAGTCTTTTACCTATAATATAAATTAAATTCATGGTTAAAACATCCCTTAAGAGAACACTCCAGTCCCCCTGGGTTACTGGTTTGTTGGCTTATATAGTCCTGGCTATGGATGGGGAGGCTGAGACAGGGAGATGATGAGTTCCTGGTCAGTCTGAACTACACAGTAGGAACCTGACTCAAGGAGAATATGAAGATGAAGAAAATGAAACCTCAACCTTCATAGACAGCTGGTGTGAATGCAACATGGTATGGCATGGCCACTCTGGGAAACATTCTATCAATTCTAGGAGTTAAATTTGAAACAAGTGTGAAACTTTGAAATTAAAACATGGACCACTTTCTTTGCTAAGTTAGAACAGGCAAAAATTCATTAGAAAATGCACAGAAATCATGAACTATAAGACCAAAAATATTGGATTTTATAAAAATAAAAACGCAAACAACTGAGCGAGAGGAAACATTTGCAGCATGTCAAATTGTTTTTATCCAGAATATATAAAACTTATACAACTCCATATAACCTACAACTCATTCTTTAAAAAGGTAAGATTTGGACATAATAAAAATATGTCCTAGTCAGGGTTACTCTTGCTGTGATGAAACACCATGACCAGCATGACTTGGGGAGGAAGAAGTTTACTTGGCTTATGCTTCCATATCTGCTCATCACCAAAGGTAGTCCGGGCAGGAACCCAAACTTGGCAGGATCCTGTGGCCATGAAGGAGTGTTGTTTACTGGCTTGCTCTTCTTGACTTGCTTAGCCTGCTTTCTTATACCATTCAGGACCACCAGCCCATGGGTGCATACCTGCAATGGGCTAGGCCCTCCTACATTAATCATTAGTTTAGAAAATGTCCTACAGGCTTGCCTACAGCCCTGTCTTATGGAGGTATTTTCTCAGTTGATCCTTCCTCCTCTCTGATGACTATAGCTTGTGCCAAGTTAACATAAAAGTACCCCACACTGTATATAAATGGCCAGTAGGCATATGAAAAGGTGATTAATAGCTTTAGTCATTACAGTAATAAAATTTTTTAAATGTAGTATGCCAACACACGTCCTTTGATCTGTAAGCAACTGAATGAATCAAATTTTAACAAAAATATTTAGTTTTAACAGTCATCTACTACTTCTCATGATGATGTAAACTATTAGGCATTGACAAACATTTAAATTTTTCATACATAGTTAAGTACAAACCTCCCTAATCACATACCCATTCCACACCTAGGCCATTTGCTAAAGAGGGAGAAAACCATGTGTTCCCCTCAAAGCTTGTTTGTGCATGCGCATGTAAGTTTTATTTCTAATCCATTATACTCGTAGATGACAAATTGTCTACAAATAAGTGACTCTATCAATAAATTGTGGCAAGCAGGATATTAATCAACAATAAGAAGTGAATGATTAAAATATGAAACTGCTTGTCTCCTAGTGTAAATCTGAGTGAAAGAAGTCAGACATGAAAAGCTCATGCTGTATAAGTCCATTTGCATAAGTTTCTGAAGCCTTCTTATGATCAGTGTATCAGAAACCAGAGAATGAGCCTGAGAACTTGGAGGACTGAATATGTCACAAAGCAGCTATGGGAATGTTGAGAATTTGTGGGATTTTTCAGTATCTTTATTACAGTCGGGTCACAGGCACCTAATAGGTAAAAATTGAACTACAGATGATTTGTAATTTATTGAATGCTCAATATGCTATAATAAACTTGTAAAAATGAAACAAAATAAAGTGATTGAAGCAAACTATTCACTATTTGATCTAACGTTTCGAGAAATTCTTTAGAATTGTTAGAACCGATGAAGTCATGGTGCATTTTGATACAAGGCTCCATAGTCTTTAGTCAAAACAGAAAGTGTGAACTCGACAGTTATATGGATTCATTAGACAGCTAAAGCATAGGTAATGCATCCCTTGCCAATTTTTAAAGGAGCATGATGGACTGGATGGAAGCAGTAAGGAAGGTTCCCTTTCTCCATCCTGCCACTAACCCCACCTTTGCCCTCACCACTCTTTAGATTGACACATGTCAAGGTAGTAACAGTCACCCAGAAAAAGATCTGATCATGTAAGAAAAAGGACAGCCATTTATCTCTGCCCCTGGAATTTCTGTTTTAAGTTTATAGGTGAATGTGTTGACTGTGACCACACATCCATATAATTCTAGCCAAGGTGAGCACTCCTCTCTGCCATGGGCTTTCAGAAAACACAGAATAAAGTTCACTTGGGTCTCCCTTAGCTTTGTCCCATCTTCTTTCTTCCTTCCTCTTCCTTATCCATCTTTACTGCTGCCTCTTACCCCCCCCACCCCCACACTCCTCTTCCTCTTCATCTTCTCTCCCTGCCTCTGCTTCTCTTTCCTCACTCTTCTCTTCCTCTCCCTCTCTCTGTTCTCCTCTTCCTCCACTACATTCTTTCCTTATCCATATTTAAGAAGGATTACATCGACTCATTAAGATCCAGAAACACTTGATCTGCCTCCTCCTACTTCTTTCCTTTATGCACAAAATTAGAGAGACTGAAATTTAATTCCGGAAGCTGTTGGAAGCCAATATGTATTTCTTAAGGGGCAGAATTATGTGATCAACTTTAAAGCTTGAAAATTCAGTCTGCCTAGAAAATTATAATGGGAGATGAAGAAAATGATAGGAAGTAGAAAATAGTAAAATCAAAATAAATCTATAATAAAAATAATAAATGGTTGAAGAGACTAGTCCTTAATTAGTATAAATAGAAGGCAAATAGGAGGCTTTGAGAGACATTTGAGGCAATAGAAACTGTGTGTTGGTGGACTGAGAGCTGGGAGTAAAATGATGGATGAATTATTATTGAACTACATTATTTTTATATATGAAAATTCACAGAGAAACTCATTATTTCATACAAATAACATATATTTGTTGGAAAAATATCACACAGAAAATATAGAATGAGTGCTGCCTGAATATAGGATTCTGTGGATAGATTTGGCTGGAAGAGTGTGTGTAGCTTTGAAAAGGATACAGCTGTATGGTAGATGAGGACACGGACTGTTGCTTAGAGAGTTCTCATTCAGTGAGAGCTATAAGTAGGGATAGCGTACAGATGACAATTGATGCCAAAGGCAGAATGAAGTTATCCAAGTTTCACCTAATGACCAAGGCAATCAGTGCTGGGCTACTCGGAAGACTTTTGTTGAAGAGGTTAGATAAATAATAACCTTCATCTGAGAGATAGGAAGAAAGCCAAAAGAGAGGCATGCCACAGAAATGCAGACTAGGAAAACTGGAGGAAATGAAGTTGCCAACCTTTCCCCATGTACATGAATTTAGGACTACCACATTTCAGATGAGGCAAGCAAAGTAGTTAATCCAGAAAAGTGAAGAACATAAGTGTGAGAAAAAAATCAGTGTGAAACTGGAGGCCTAATGTCTAAAGACTCATCAAATGCAGGATAGAACAGATTAGGTTTTTTTAAAAATGACTCCTGAAGCCAGGATTAGTAGCAAAGTACAGAAATTTGACAAAGAACCCAGTTTAAGGAGAAAACCCTCTTCATTTTGTAAAAATTACTCAAAGATTAAGTGGGAGCCTCTGGAAAAAATTTTAGTACTACATTGATCCAAATGGTCCATGTGTAGACAACATATAGACCTGTCACCATCAATCAGATGTACTTACAAGGCAGTGAATAATATATTGAATAAGATATAATTGGCAATATTAAGCAAGTTAATTAAAAGTGATCATTTTAATGATTCAATCTAATGTTCATTAAATAAACAAATGAGTTAATGCTGGACTGGGAAGAACTTTTGATTTTTCAGTGGATGAAAAATTATTTCTCAAAAAAACATTTCTAAAATGACTAAGGACAATAAAAACATGAGCTGACGATAGTAGCAGAAAAATACAGAACAATATTTATATTTCATTTGAAAGTAAAGGGTTTATCTTCCAATTCAGATTATATTATTCCATTTCTGTTGGCTTTTAGCACCCATTTCTAAGGGTCATAAGTTTCACAGAAGGAAAGAAATTGCTAGTTGTAGATTTTTTAATGATTCTGAGTTACTATGATTATAATTTTCTCCTGTTGTTGCCAGGGAATCATAAATGTCACTACAAGTGTAATTTTTTGTTCTTATTTTGATTTTCATTGACAAAGCCTTTCCATTTCCAGCCACTTAGTGTCACCCTATTACAACCCAAATTATAGTCTAAATTACAAAGACAAAGTGTTCATTCTCTCAGCCACAGTGGAACTTCAAACTCATGGAGCAGGGACTGCTCCCTGGAGCACTGATGAGCCAACCTTTCATTTCCTTTTGCACTAATCATTCATAAGAATCTCTGGCAAAATCAGGTGATAAGAAAATAAATGTTTTTCATTTTGGACACTTTGTTTCATTTATATTCTAAAGTCTATTTAATCAAACTAACTGCTAGTATGTTTAACATCTGAATAAATACTAAGTGATTCTATGATTGTTTATTAATTCTGTTCAATAATCATTAATAATATTTGACGTATCTACACTTACTTTCTGGCTAAGATGTTAATAATGGCAAGCCCTTCACTTGGCATTTTCGTCATCCTGAACCATAACCAGATAAGATACTGATATAATATCCCCCGAACAGTTTCTTTCATAAAGGTAAAAACATGCCTGATTTCTTTATTCTGATAATGCAAGCCCCTGTGAGCTGCCCCTATAGCCCTACTCATAGCCACATGATAACCTTTGGATCCAATCCTCAAACAGTCTTACATATCTTGACTTTGTTTCAATTCTTTGCTTTATGTGTCCTTCAGAATTCATCTCCAACATCTTCTTTTCTACAAAATCTGCTGTGAAATCGATGTAACACTTAAAACACTCACTATCTAGCCCCCAGGCTTCTCTGGTCACTATTTCCTAAGACTTCATCTCTTGATCCTCAGGATCTGGTATACAATGGAAACCAAAAGGTCTGTAAATCCCAATAGAGAGAACATCCCACATATCCTTGAAGAAGCCAATGATGGCTCTGTGTATATCCCACATGTGAGAGTCAGTAAGTTGAAAATAAAGAGAGAATGTTTTGTTATGCACACTGCTGGCAGACAGTCCTCTGTGCTGCACATTCTGTATCTACTCTCCTCACCACAGGAATGTTGGCAAATTGTCTAAGTTCCATGATGGTACTTACGCCACATGGATAAGGAATGGCTCCATGCAGATTAGTTACAGAAAAGCCCAGGTGAATCAGCCTGAAAAAGTTCCACAGACCCGTGGTGGAAACTCAGGACACAGAAAGCATAGCTAACATGACCTGCTTGAATCAGAAAACCGTTGGCCATTTAGGTCTATTTGGAGTATAGAAACAAAATATGTTTCCCAGAGTTGTGTGTGATCCACAATCCAAGGAGAGCCAATTTCCTAACAATAGATGTGAATGGCAAGTCATGTGTACCACTTATTAACTATCATGTAAAAAATAACATAGTTAAATGCTAAACTCATTCATTATCTCTTCTAGTTTTGAAATAACAAAACAGCTCTGAAAATTTTTTAACCTTTTTAAAGTTTATGAGGAGAAATGAACACCAACATTCCAACTGGATTTAGAGAGGGAAGCAACATGATATGGAAGTGAAAAACTAAGAACAGAATCCCTCATGTATTCACAAAGGTTTTTGTAGTGTTTTATAAAACCGATTTTAGAATTGAGACTCCTATGCTTCAAATATTTGGTCAGAAGAGAAAGTCTACTGAAATCTGTGCAAGGAACTGCAAGTTAGAGTTTATTATCGGTCACATAATATGTACTACATCAATGTTTATCCAATGGCTTTGGAAACATAACCAGAATGCATTATTTTTCAGGAATTCAATGATGTCCTGAGTAAATAAACCAACTTCTCCTCTTACACACATCCAGACTAAGCATGGCTTGTCAATTATTACCATAACCATCTGCACTTAAAGCAAATGTTTAACTCTAAGTTATGTCAAAGCACTTTTCAAAGGGGTATAATTTGTGTTAAATCTGCAGAGGACTACATTTAACGGTTCATTTCAGACATGGTCTCTTAGTAGCTGGTACAATCTAGTAATGAGTGTAGAACAATCCAATGTCAAGTTTTTCCACTCAAAATGCAATAGACACACTGTGTCCCCAAGCTGCTGTTTGATTCATCTAAATGGTTTTCTTCTGAAGTGGCCTGATCTGCTTCTTCCCATTGCACTTCAGCTTGATCTGCTTGACACCTTCTCATATTTATATAGAATTAGCTTAATAAAACTTCAGCAAAAGTGATCTAAAATTGAAGCCCATTTTTGCCCTCTCACATCAACTGGAATGTGACATCACAGCAGGAGGACATCTTCCTCCTATCTCCTAATTTCTAGGACAGTACACTAACAATCAATCAAGCAGTTAATGTAGTCACCAAATGTTTTTGACTGTCTAGTGTGCAGAGAGCACTGTTCAAGGTACTTCAGATACGCAGTGAGTAAAACAAGAAAACACCTCTTTGTCAAGTTTCCACTCCAGAGGGTGGGGAAAGACAATGAAGAATTGTCATCCATTTGGTATTGTGACTTGGTATTTTCAAAAAAAAAAAATCTCTGGAAAATAAGGCCCACAGAACAAATCAGGAGTATTGGCTGGGATATTATGGTGGTGTCACACAGAGTGAGAAGGAAATGTTAGCAGATAATGCAATGCCACAGCAAAAGAGGCCAGAGAGTGAGTGGCCTTGAGACACGAGGGGATGCATTTCCAAAAACAAGAAAAGCGAGAATCCAGTCTGTTTGTGAGGCAGGAGCATACCAGGGATATTGAAAGAAAGTGAGAAACCAAAGCCAAAGATTAATAACTCTTTCAACACTTGCCTAAGCAGCAACATGTATACTAAAATTGGAAGGGTTGCAGGGGGCATGCAAGGATGACTCCCACATTCACAAAGCATTCCACTAAAAGATACATAGCTGATTTACTGTTACACTGATAGTTCGTGTTGTCTTCAGTCAAGATCTCTCAACTCCTTGAGCCTCACTCTGATCCCTCACTTTCCATGAAGTCAGCAAATGACTGCTTCTTTTCGATTATTTGGCCCTTCTTTATGCATGCCGCACACACTCATACCTTTGATTTATTCTCACTTAATCCTTTGAATTTCCGTCCTTAGCCCTTTTGAACAGCTGGATTCTATGACCTTTAAGGACAAACATCAATATGACTTTTGAGCTTCAGGGAATTGGGGTTTTTGCTAGGCTCAGAATCCAACAATAGTTTTCATAGTCAATAGTCGCCATCCGTTTGGGCAGTGTTTCATTCTCTGTAGCAAAGAGAAGGCCCAGGGAAATGAAACTGAACAGACAAATGTGTAGTGTCCGTGCTCTTGTTACAAACTTAAAGATCTAAGGCTCACCATGCAGGTACTCAGGAATCCAAAGTGCTGAGTTTCATCTGTTATTACAATAACAATATTTATCCTTTTTCTTCTCTTCAGTTCTTCTTGGGACTTTTGCTTCCTCAGATCCTTATATTCAGATGTAAGTGTGTGTGAACCTAAGTGACCCCATTAGTAGCAAAATCAATTGCCCATGTTCAACTCAAGTTTCTTGTCATTAGGATTCACTAACACATGTCCATGCTCATAAGCACAGTTAAGGAGATGTTTTAAATGATACAACACAAATAGTAAAAATCCTGTGGGTGGCTGTTCTGTCCCTGTGCATTTCCTCACTGTGGTTCCATACAACTGTTATGGAAGATGCTGCTACTAGGGAAAACTGGGTGAAAAGGAGATGCAAGCTCCATACTAGCTCTTAAAACGGTGTGTGGCTCTCCAATTACCTCCAAATAAAAAGCCAAACAAGAATTCAGGTCAAATGTCATTCATCATCACCACTTTTCCCCCAAGACCACCCAAGTGTGCTGATCCTTGGGAGTCAATATAGAGAAAGTACCATCTTAGGTCCACTGAATCATGCACACCTTCAGACCAGTACAGAGAAGTCATAGAAGTAAATGCATGATAAACCGGGGGATGAAAGAAGTAATGAGCATGATTTTTCTGCCAGCAGAAATGGAGCTGTGGTGCTTGCAGCATCGCTGTGCCTGAAGATTGTGTCTCCATTCAGTGGCTGAGCCTTTAGCCAGCCACCTGCTGCACAGTCATATGTTATTAGACAAGAAGTATTTAATCCTTGCATTTGGTTAGTCATTGTGACGGTTTCTAAGGCTAACCCAAGCATGCTGCCCTTGTCTCCATTCCATCTCTTTTCTCATCATCTGGCCTTCCCTTCCTTCCCAGCAATTCTTAAGACCATTGACTTCGCTGACGGAAGTCAGGCTTCTGACCGACTAATAAATAAGTTCACCAGTGAAAAGCCTATTTTTCATTCTGTTTAATTACAGGCTTCAAAGACACTCAAAATGGAGGCTGTCTTGGGCACAAATAATACTGTAGGCTTGGTTTACTTTCCTCCTCTTGGCCTTGGCACTGAGCCCTTCCTCTGCTTTGAAATTCATGGCTGTGTCTGTGTCTGCATACTAAACAGACCATGGCCACCACTGAGCCTGCTTCGCCTGTCCAGATGCAGCTCAAATAATCCAGAAGCCTTAATGGCCAGTTCAGAGCTGGAGTTTAGTTAACTAATATGGTCCGTTTGTTTCCAGTGTAATCTATGTATGTGATCATAAATGGGTTCCTATAGAGTAGTTTGCATTGAATTTGTTAAACCTAGAGTGGGAGTTAGGCTGCAATGTGCTTCTGAATTCCAGATACCTGACTTCAGATTTGGCCCTTTGAATACGAATGCATAAAACATCTGAATGGCATATAGACACTGCAAAAGATACACTTGGCAAACAGACAAGAAACTAACAGTGAAAAGAAGTTTCCCCTTCCACACTTCTTTTCTTTTTCTTCATTTCCAATCACTTTGAACGATTTATGCCACAAATTTTACATTGAGAAACACTCTAACTATGCCTTTCTTTTTGTATAAAAAATGCAGCACGGTATAGGCAAAGTCCTAGAATTTATTCCTTTTGCTTAAAGATCGCACTTGAAGCTCTCTCTACATTATTTTCTGTATTCTGCCCACAGACTTAAAAACAAATTCCTGGAAATAACCACCACAGCCTCCAACTATTTTGTTGCATGGATGTAGCCATTTTGTATTTGATCATGTTGATGGACATTTGATATTTTAGTAGACAGCATTGCAAATTACTATAAACCGCATAGTTTTATATATACAGGTTTAAACAATTTGAAGGTATAGGACACATTCTACAAAGGTAAAGTCTTGGCCAAATGGTGCTATTTAATTTAGTAGATAATATCCAATAATTACTTTCTAGTATTTTTAATTATATATGAAAAGATGTTTCTCTATATCTATCACTTCTCATTGTATTTCCAAATTTTAAACATGCTAATCTGATCATTGTAGACTCAAGGCTGAGGTCAACAGCTACTCAAAATGTTATGTAGGAAAAGAAGTTCAAGGATGAGATTTGTAAAGCATGGAACATTGAAGCAATATTTCCAGGTAAGAGATTCTGTTTAAAAGGAGGAGGGAGGGAAGGAGGAAGGGAGGAAGGGAGGGAAGTAGAAATGAAGGAAGAAAGAAAAGAAAAGAAAAGAAAAGAAAAGAAAAGAAAAGAAAAGAAAAGAAAAGAAAAGAAAAGAAAAGAAAAGAGAAAGACCTCATATGTTCCCTGGAATAAAAAATGTGCTTGAATGTTGAAAGTTATTCAAACAGCCAGCTGGCTTTGCAGGTCAGCATTTAAAAGCCTTGACAAACAGTACCAGTGTTCTGACCGTAAACTCCTTGAGCTCTTAGTACCAGAGAGCATGAACCTAACATTCTGTCCCTGGATGCCCTTTATTGGTCACAGAGTCCATCATTAATGCATACTGCGGCAGGACACATAGCATAGAGCAGCTAACAGATTTTGGGAGAGTTCATCAGAGTGAGCAAGCCACTGTGTCTGGGCAGATCATTCCTTTGAGTATGTCAAGATCCAGTCCTTTCTGGGCCACTTCCAAAATCCCAACAGCAGGAAGCCTGTGTTTGCCACTGTTCCAGGTAACCATCAATACTTCTGGGAGCTTTCTGGGGTTCTCTATGGGCTTGATTTGCTTCGGGTTTGTCCTTTGTGTAACTCCTGCACGTAAAAGATGTTCCCTTCCAGGTGTTGCTAGCACCTTGTGCGTTGTGTTATTTATTGCTCCAAGACTGAAAAACAAAACATTCAAGACCTTAGACTCATTTCTTTGTTATTTAGCTGCGATGCTGTGGAACTAAGTGATGCAATATACCCTTTACTTTACTTTGTTATGCTTTGGGACGTTTTTAAACTCAGCAGTGCTGTTGACACAGAGATGCTATGGCTATATTAATTTAGAAAATATTTATCAGTTTCTTCAACTCACCGGACTCTTGACAGTTTTTCAGTTCCGACTTCTTTAGAAAGAAGCATTTTAGGGTTTATGTGGTCACTCTGTGCCAGTATCTCCTAACCAATAACGGCATCCTTGTGTCTCTGTTACTTGAATGTAATACATCTGAAAGATATAGGTGTACAGCGTATTAATCCCTCCTGTCACTATTTCATAACAACTTGGGAGACCAGCAGCTAATACATTCGCAGTTCAGTAGTAATAATGAGATACCATGCACTCCAGTAAGAGTACAGCAGAGTGAGAAGACTAGGAGCTGACTTGAAAGGAAAATGCTGGCTTAATTTGTTTTATCTGCTAAGTGAGATTCCAAATGCTTGCATCTACTCATAAACAAAGTTTCTTTATAGACAGAATCTGAATGTTCATTTTCCTCTCGGTTAGTATGCAAATCTCCTTGCAGCATTCTAACCAAAGAGAATGCAACTCCTTTTCTGTGCTTATAAATTGTTCATTATCATGCTCTCTGATGGTCAATCCATTGCTCCATCTGGCATAAATACTAGGTGCTGAAAAAGGCACATTTGGGATCAAGGGAGAAACACAGACCCCATGCAAAATCCAAAGACTATCACTTGAAATTTTGTAACATCTTACTTGTACTTGTATTTATATACGGTAGTCTGGAAAAGTAAATGCTTCACCTGACCTCACCCACCCTCAAGGCTACGTGCGAGTGATGTTTGAAAAGTCTTCTCATTGTACAAAGGAATCTTAATTCATAGAGTTAGAGTAACACATCAACACAGTCTCCAGAAAGAAACATCTCTTTTCTTGTGATTGTTGGTGTGAAATGTTGTAGCCTCCTCTAAGGTTCAACACTGAGAACTAAGATAATTTTGTTAGATTGCTTAGGGTTTGGGCCTCTCAAAGATTATTTCTTTTTTCCTCTTTGATAAGGAGAAAATTTTATTTTATGAGTTTTTCCCAAACAGAAATATCATGTGACCATAAGTTAACCTCAGTGATTAAAGTCACCCCTTTTGTACATATATTTAACTTCTGTCGATGCCAGCATGGTTGACTTCCCTTTCCCATGACTGGGAAAGTTTTTCCTTTGCATGAAAATAGTACTCAAATCATGACTCTCCTCCCTCTCACTAAAATATGAAAACGAAGAAATTCAAGGGTATCCATGACTCTCTAGATCAAGCAAAATCTACAGAGAAAACAAAATACTGTTCTGATCCATCTCTTGGGATATGCAGAGAAATTTTAGTGGATCCCCTGCTCTTGCTGAGCTTAAGAATCTACCCAGAGAATTTTTTCCCAATTAAACCTCTGTGTATCAACAATAAACTATGCTGCAGAGCTTTTAATTAAAAAAAAAAAAGATGTAAAATCACACTGTCTCCAGGCACTGCTTTCATTAAAGGATTAGACCGATGAAATGTTTGGATTTTATTGTTCTAAATATGTGTTTCAGCTGGTGCTCTCAGATCTATCGTGTGAAGAAAATGAAATGTAAGTAAATAACAAGATATTTCATGTTTTTATTTAGCATTTGAAAACTACAAAGAATCAAACTCAATTCATTTGAAAAGCCCAAAGGTAAAAAAAAATCATGATTTCTAAAAAAAAAAAAAAAGGAAATGCTATTGCCATTATGATCACTTTGCTGAATAGTAATAATAATAATAATAATAATAATAATAATAATAATAGAGCTATCTGCAGGTGTGTAGACTCTTGGGTTCTTCTACTATGAGGTTCCCGTGGTTGTTAGGCCACAAAAAAATTGTGATGTCCTCTTCCCTTGCCCCCACATTCGTAAGTATGGCAATTTCAAGGCATGGTTTCAAGACAGTTCCTTTCCAAATACAACCAATGAACTCAAATCTTAGCCTGTGTTACATGTGCGTTTCAAAGGGCATCAGATGCAAATTATGTGAATAATTGATTCATCTCCTTACTTTTGGAGAATTAATGGTTCTCAGAATTCTATTCAGGAGATGAGGAGGTGCCATTAATAATGCTGATGATGATGAATGGGAACTGTAATGCAGTGTGGCTGAGTGCAAGTGTCGAAAAAGCACTTCTGCCAAGTGCTGTGTTCTGGGTGCAGCACTCTGCCAGCCAGCTGTTTTCAATTATCATGGCCTCATCCTCTCAGAGTCCTGTCTGTGGGCATTGCCTCTAAGGAAAGAGACGGGGCCGAGAGGGAGTTGTCCTTAGCCCTGGAATCATTCACTGTTTCAGATCATCATCTTGTCAACTGTGTGTGTGTGTGTGTGTGTGTGTGTGTGTGTGTGTGTGTGTGTGTGTGTGTGTTCCTTCTATTGCTGTTTCTTTACATTAATTCTTGGACCTACTATTATGCTCTGTCTTCTGCTGCTTGTGACCGAGCATTTTTTCATAGTGTTTGCTTGACTCTGAACTTCAAGGCTGCCCACATCTTGCCTCCTTAATTTTCTGCCTTTGACCCAGAATAATAGACTCCTATGATTAGGAAGAGCCTTAAATGTTAGCTCTACTAGCTAGTCAATACAAGAAGGAGGGATGGTACTGGGAAGCGTATAAGCTGCATTACTGCTTCTGGGGTTACTGCTTTCCCTTTATATAGAATAAACTGAGAAGAGGGGGATAATCAAGTCCACAGCACAGTTTTAAATGATGTTTAAATATAAGCTTTCTTTAGTAAGCCATTTTACATCTCAGCATCTGTTATATTTACCCTCATTTATTTTCTGTTGAGTAAAAATCAGAAACTGCCTCAGTTAACATTCAAAATAGCAGGAAAGAAAGGTAGAAAAGACAAGGAAGTGGCTGGTATTCCAGGGAAATAATACAAAAGAAGTCAATCTATTGACGACTACGGACAAAGTCCTTTGTGCAAAATGCCTTGACAAAGCAGTGTTAGTTGGATGAGTCTAAAAAAAAAAGACATGCTACTGTAGGAGAGAGCAAAAGTCCCATATCCAAACAAGATTTTCTTTTTCCCAAGGACTTTTAATTTAGGCTCATTTCTATGATCTGAGACAATTATTTTAAAAATACAGTACTTGACTAAAAGATTAGCATCATCCAATACCAGTTTTTGGGATAAAGAGTAATATAAATCCACTAGATTGGAGGTTAAAAAAAAGATCCATAGGTGTGGTTAACTCTTAACATCTTTTAGAAAGGAAAAAACAAGAGCGAAAAAAGGCTGGCCCAAAGTTCATGTGCAAACCGACACTAAGAAGGAGACTTACGTTTGGATGGAAGGAAAAAAGGAGGGTCAGTGCTGGGGAGAGGGAGGCTTGCTCGGGTGAAGGCCCAGCCCAGAAGAAAGGTTCTGATTAGCTAGATATCATTTTTTTAGTGCCTCAACTTTTACGTTCCAAGATTCTCCAAAACAGTTTATATGAATTATAAAATGATCAACTAATTAGTTCCACTTAAATTTGTTTTTAAATACTGGATATTTTTGTGATGTGAATTACTCTTTTTTATATTTGTAGCTGAAATTTTAGTGTAAATAATACATTGTTCTGCTTTGTATAAAATCTAAATACTATAATTGATTGTATGAAATGAAACATGAGGCAGACCCCTTTCATTTTAATTAGTTGTGCTTTTAATCCATTCCTCTCCCTATAAATAACCAATTATACTGTCAAAGAGTACATAGTGATTTATAAAATATGACTGTTTTATATATATATATACATATATACATATATAAAAAATGACTTTATAAATTAATTACATGAATAGATTTCCTAATGAGATGTTGGCAATTTGTTTGGTTCAGTGGGTTAAACATTTTGTTTAATAGTAGGAAAAGCTCAAGGTGTGATGATGCATGCCTATAATCCCAGAACTCTGAGGGGAGGCTGAGGCATCTCAAGTCAGGGCTAGCATAAACTACAAAATCAGTGCAAGAAAAGTCTGGGCAAGGTAGTGAGACCCTGTCACAGAAAGTAAGGACATAACTAAATAAAGTAGGAAAACAAATGAAAGGCAGAACTTCTACCCAGAACTGAGAATTCAATGCCCCATATTTTTACTGCAAAGACATATTTATATTCAACTTTTAATTCAATTTCTTACATACTTGGTGAAATACCTGAAGGATAAGCAGTCTGTGCTTTTTTGTAGAGATCTTGCAATTTACGGTCAAGTTTTAGATAATACCATTTCCCCCTCACCCACTTCCAAATTATTATAGTTGAATTGCACATTGACTCATGTTGAGAATTTAGTTTTCAAAAGAAAAAAAGTGAAATCGGTTGTTTCATTTATTCTAAGAGTACTATAAAGACATTGTTCCTCTTATTAGCAGAATTTTCTTCTGGCTTCTATACAAGGAGTAATTGTACAACTGACGAGCAACTCTTCACTTCATTCCTCTCCATATGACCTTCTTTCTCTCCTTCTATTAACTGCAGGAAGCTTAGGCCAGAGTCAGAGATCAGCCCCCCCTTGCTGTTTTATATGAGATTTTCTGCATTCAGTCAGCAAACTGATGTCACTCTTGGCCTATTCTCTTTTCAGATACTCTCTCTGAACTTGCCCCTCAATTCTTTTCCAGCATTCCTTTAAAGCATTTTGGAACGAGCTTCTGGGTGTAAACTGCATATGGAAATATGAAGCCTGAGGTTCCCACTTGCAGTATCACAGGGTGCTAAAGGACAGGGCTCCATTGCCAGGTCATTTCTACTCATGCTCTTGCATCTCCCCAAAAAGCTATGCCACACAAGTCATTTCACCTCAGACTGAGTCTCCTCAATTTTACAGGAGGAGCAGAGAAATGTGCTCCCTCCTTATGTCCCTGGGAGTAAACAATTTCACAGGAAGCTATGCACCCGTCCATAACAGTTTCTGCTGTAGCAAACACTGGATGATATCAGCAGAGGAGGTTCTCGAAGTTACCACATTAATGAATTTGCAGCTTCAGTCCATAGACTTACAGCACAAAGAACAGTAAGGACCAGTCTAGCCATCTGTGTAAGCAGGAACCATTCCACAACATCCAAATAAAGACAAGTCTACATGTTCTGGTTCATAGAGCAATATCCTTTGCCATCTACTTGAAGAGAATTTTAATCACTGCAAATGTTTCCTTAAATCTGTTAGTAACTCTTATTTTTTTGTTTGTTTGGTTTTTCAAGACAGGGTTTCTCTGTGTAGCTTTGCGCCTTTCCTGGAACTCACTTTGGAGACCAGGCTGGCCTCGAACTCACAGAGATCCGCCTGCCTCTGCCTCCCGAGTACTGGGATTAAAGGCGTGTGCCACCGCCGCCGCCGCCGCCGCCGCCGCCGCTGCCGCCGCCGCCACCCAGATATAACTCTTATTTTTCCACACATCTTTTCCTTTTTTCTTGAAAACGTTTAGTTGAAAGTCTTATTTAATATTCAGCCGGGTGGTGGTGGCACACGCCCTTAACCCTAGCACTTGGGAAGCAGAGGCAGGCCAATCTCTGTGAGTTCTAGGCCAGCCTGATCTACAGAGCAAGGCCTAGAACAGCCAGGGCTGTTACACAGAGAAACCCTGTCTCCAAAAGACAACAACAAAATATTCATACAATTTCATATAATGTGTTTGAATGCAATCTACACTTCCAATTCTTCTTTCCCTTCCAAGTTTTTGTGCTTCCTTCTCCTTCCTCTCTCATTCACTCTCTGGGTTGTTCATATCCACTGAGTTCATTTAATGCTGCCTATATGTGCATGGGTGTGGGACTTCATTCCTGGAGAGTGAGCAGTCTCTCAGGGCCTGCAAGCCTGAAAAGAAGTGACTCTCCTTCTCTCAGTAGCTAACCACTGTCAATAGCTCCTAACATAGGGGTGGGACTTCATGAGCCCATTCTCTATTCATGCTGGGAATTTGTCTGGCTTAATATTTTGCATGTTTTGAACATGCAGTCCCAGCCACTGTGAGCTACTGTGTCTATCTGCCACATCCATCAAATACTGTTTCACTGCAGACACACTCCCCCTGGCTCTTATACCCTTTCTACCTGCCCCACTTCCATGATGAGCCCTGAGCCTTTGGGACACAAGTGTAATATGGCCGCCCTATTTTGATCTGTGCACTCCGTGGTCTCTTTCTTTGCAAATGGACTGGTGGTTGGTTTACAACTAATATCAGCCTCCTAGGCTGACTATTATTTGTGGTGATATTATGTTCCCCAAAATATTGTGCACTCTAATAAGCTTATCTGGAGTTAGAGAACAGAACAGCCACAATATTAAACATAGAGGTTAGGCACTGGTAGCACAAGCCTTTAATCCTAGCATTCCAGAGGCAGAGATCCACCTGGATCTCTGTGAGTTCAAGGCCACACTAGAAACATCCAAGCATGCTGACTTACGCCTTTAATTCCAGGAAGTAATGGCAGGAGGCAGAAAGGTATTTAAGGCGTGAGGATGAGGAACTATAGCCTGGTTAAGCTTTTAGGCTTTCGAGAAGCAGTTCGGCTGAGATTCATTTTGGATGAGAACTCAGAGGCTTCCAGTGTGAGGAAACAGAATCAGCTGAGAAACTGGCGAGGTGAGGAAGCTGTGGCTTGTTCTGCTTCTCTGATCTTCCAGCATTCACCCCAATACCTGGCTTCAGGTTTGTTTTTATTAATAGGACCTTCTAACAATTCTGCTACAATTATTCTTCAATGATAACTTTATTTTCAAGAATGCGAACTCTTCCTACCCTGAAAATATTACATTTAAAATCTGAGCAAATATAATATTTTTAGTGTGCACTTAAGAGTTCAAAAGTTGCTTTTGTAAAACACAGTTTGGGAAAGGACTGGAATCTAAGAAGGAAGGATGTCCTCACTGTCAGAAGCGCCATCTTCCAGCTAAGACTTGCTCCTGAATAACTCTGTAGGCTTCTTCCAGAATTCTCCAAGTTCAAGAACCGATGTCTGTCCTCACTCTGGATATCAGGTCTGCATGTGTGAAATGATCAGAATGAAATAAATGTTCCCTCAATGCTGGACATTGTGAAAATAAGCCATGGCTTCATTTCTACAGTGAGGTTGCCTGACCTTTTGTTTATCAGAACCTCCACCAGAGGGTGCAAAGGGCTCAGAAGGAGAAAATGAAATGAGGTTATGTGTGTTAACACTGAAATCCATGTTAAATGGCTCAAAAGTTGCAATTAACAATGAGATACTTGGTATTTATAATTGGCTTTAAGTTATGTGGACCATCTTAAATGGAAAAGAACAGAGACGGAGATTTTTATTTAAAGAAAGATGAAATGCTCCATATTCCTAGCCAGGAGCTCAGGTCAAGAGTCTAGAACAAGAGTTCCTGTTTTGTTTTGGGGTTAGGACAGCATAGCTTAAGTAGCATTGTTGGTTAAACGGCGTGCTGCTTGTGAGAGGAGAGTGCTGATCGAAAGAATCACAGGCCATGGTTACCTTTTTAGAGCTTTATTGGGAGAGAAGGGGAGAGAGAGAGAGGGAGAGAGAGATGCCAGATGGAAGGAGAGAGCAGAAAGTATTGGGAGAGAGGAGGGGGAGAGAGAGAGAGGGAGAGAGAGAGAGGACAGCCGGAAGGAGAGAGCGGAAAGAGAAGGGGGCGCACAGAGGGCCCACCCACTTTTTAGGCTGGGACACCATGGCAGGATGGTGACGGAATTAAGGACAGAATCCTTATAAGCATACTATGTTTTTAAGATTTTTGCAATCAGTACTTTAGAATTTTATGACTACAAAAGATATATATTTATATAATTGCAAAAATAGTACACGATCTCAAAGGATACAATTTACATGTGATAATTTTTGTCTCTATGAGACCAACTAGACTCCTTATGTGTGGACTGGCTCCTGCTTTAGACGGATGGTTTGACTCTTTGATCTTTATAGTTATTCTTTGGGCTCAGCTGGTACCGTATTCACTGCACAAACACTTGCACCTGACCTCAGTCCACAGAACCGGTGATGAGAGATCATGCCTGCTTCTAAGATGTGCCTCCGATGATTTTCAAGATCCTGCGCTGATACTCACTTTGCTCATGGTCCATTTGTTTGTTTGTCTGTTGTTTGGTTTTTCTAGACCGGGTTTCTCTGTGTAGCTCTGACTGTCCCGGGACTCACTCTGTAGACCAGGCTGGCCTGGAACTCACAGAGATCTGCCTGCCTCTGCCTCCTGAGTGTTGGGACTAACAGTGGAGTGTCACCACGACCCGGCCTCTTAGACACCTTTTTAAGGTTACATTTGAGTGTCCATTTTTCTCTTAGCCACTTGTGTTTATGAACTTTTCAAGCAACTGCAGGTATCCAAAACTGAAAACAAACCTCAAATTCAAAGTTCAAAAAAATCAAAATTAAGTCAAATTCTGCCTTAGTGAAATCTTTTTTGTCTTCTAAGTTTGGGGAAAAAAAAAAAATCCATGGTGTTACTTTAGATATGTCACACATGACTTCTGACTACCGTAATGGAACACCTGGTGCACCACCTCCTGGAGGCTGCTGGGAGCCATAGTTGATGAATGCTTTCAAGCTCAAAATGACTTTAATGTTGCCTGAAGATAACATGACTAAAAACAGCTGCATCTCAGAAGCTGATCAGGCTGTGGGTTCCAGTCATTCATATTGTGCATGCTGAGGAAGCCATGACAGCCTCTGTGTATTGAGGTCTTTAAAGAAGTCCCTCGGCATTCAATGTACTGTACTTCCCCACATAGGGGGGCACTCTGAATTGAATGCATGCATGGTCACACCCTAGAAGTTAATCCCACAGATTATAAACCCTCCTCAGGGAATTTGAATTACAAAGGGCTCTACTCTGGGTATCTGAGAAAAGCAGAATGAGAATGGTGGTATGATTATCTGCCCAATGCCTCTGGCATTTTGACCTTAAAATGCTCCTGACTAACTTCTCCATGCTTAAGACAAGACGGGAAGGGAGGAGGAACAGTGGGTGGTATGTAAAATGGAAAAAAAAATAGAAACTTTAAATAAATAGACCTGGAGCGTGGGGCCGAAATCTATCTGCTTTGAAGCTATTGCAATGAAGCATTTTCTTTGCACGTCTAGTGGTTTCCAACTTTCCTGTCTTCTCAGCACCTTGAATGAAGTAGACATGGGGAAAATATTCTCTTAGTCTATTGGGAACGGATCTGTAGGGCACTGAGCAGCCGAATATTATAGGAAAATAGATGTGTTGAGTATAAAGTTTAAAGCACCAAAGAATAGTCTTTAGCTGTCTAGAATTAGATACTTATGTTCTTTCTTTATTACTAGGTGTGTAAACTATGATAACCAACATCCTGATGGCTGGTATATCTGGTAAGGATTTCCTCAGATTGTTTTATAAAGCATGTGGTTGTCCATGTATACTTGTTCTCCTAGATAATTTGAAACAGCACATGCAATCAACAGCTGAAGGGAAATTTAGGGGAGTGTGAGTCAACAGCTGTAGAAATATCAGTATCAGGACAGTATTTGCTAAATGCCTCCTGTGATAAAGAGTCTATTGTTTTCAAGACTGGATTTATTCTATAACTCGAGTTTGTTAATGATAAAATAATTGTCCCCTCTTGAAATCTTTCTAAATTATTCTTCCACCTCTGGTGGTAAAACCCATTCAACATAGCCAAATGTGTCTTTAATGAGATACTCCTCCAGAAAATTTAAAACAGTTCTAATTCCCTAAATCACAACTTTTATACCTTCCAAACTTAACACTAAGCAATTCTGTTAATAAAATACTCAATTCCTCAAAGGCAGAGACACTGTCTTGGCTTTCTTGAATCCTTAGCCCCAATATCTCAGATATTTACATTTGTTTAAATACTAATGAAGTGGATAGAATGTTGAATAAAAAGAAGAAAAAAAAACGGAAAAAAGAAGGAAGCAGAAAAGACTTCACTTTTTAGATTAACCCTCTAGTTTTCAAGGAACAAATGATTGTCACCAGCCATCAGTATCAACCCTGCCTGAAGACCTCCAGTTGCACTGGCAGTGTAGGATGGTAGTGGATTGCCCCCCGAACTTGGCATTCAGGTTTGCTTGCACTTAAGCTTAGCTGAGTCCCTGTATACTTCCCCGGCACTTCCAGAAACTCCAACTCCTGCATGCTCCACCTCACTTCTTCCCCATTAATTTTGGTGCCAGGTTCCTGCTGCTGATTTTCTTGGCGGTTCTCCTCTGTGGAGTAGTGCTTCTCTGTCTCCAGTGCTGGCTGAAAAGGTGCCGAGCTGACCCTCCCAGACGCACCGTGGCTGTTTTTGCTGTTGGAGACTTGGATCTCATTTATGGTGAGTTGTCTGCATACGTCTGGATTCCTCTATGAAACCTTGAAAAACTATCATTGAAAGCACATTTATACACTTAAAAAAAACCGCATACCTATTGGGAGACTCAAAGACATGTATTAAAGAGAGGCCATACAAGAAGAGACAACAGAGAAGAAATATGCCTCACTGACTCTCAGAGAATGGCAAAAGAGGCAAAGCAGTTTTTTCAATCAACAAATGAAGAGTGTTATGCCCAGATCATGGCGACCCCCAAAAGACCACCACAGAGACTGAATCCTCTATGTAAAATCAAAGAGCCTTTATTCAAGCCTGCTCAGTCTTGGACCCTCAGTGTGTCCGACTCAGGGGTAGGACTGGAGAGTTCTGGGCCAGGCAAGGAGGAGTTTTTGTCATAACAGAGGTTGGGGGTGAGGAAATTTCCAGGGTTTGGGACCCTGATAGGCTCGGGACATCTTGGTAAAAGAGAAATGGATGTGTGCCTGGGCTAAAGGACCCCAGGTGATATCTTATAATGGTTGGAATGGAACGTTTGGAATGTCAGGTATTTCCCCTTAAATGTTGGCCCTCCCTGGGTGGGGTCAGTTTATGGCTTTTCCTGGGAACTGGGTGGTACCTGGCAGTAAGCTTGTCCTGGCAGCTGTGTGGTCAAGCTGTTTTGGGCCCCCCACAAATAGAAATTTGAGGAGATGAACACTTGAAGTGAGGTGGTAGGGCTTACAGTTCAGAAGAGCATCTCTTGGCTTTGATGTTCCTGGATCCTACACTGTAGTTAGAATCTTTTTTTTTTTTTGGTTTTTTGAGACAGAGTTTCTCTGTGTAGCTTTGCGCTTTTCCTGGGACTCACTTGGTAGCCCAGGCTGGCCTCGAACTCACAGAGATCAGCCTGGCTCTGCCTCCCGAGTGCTGGGATTAAAGGCATGTGCCACCACCGCCGGCTAGAATCTTAATCATTAAGCCTTTGCCAACTCATTTAACTCATCGGAAGTGACGCTGAACCATGTTTTCTGAAGTATCAGTTGCCAGTGCAGAGTCTGAAACCATCAGCATCGGGCAGAAGAAAGTCAATAGTGGTGTACTTACTCTGCAGAAACACCAAGGAATGCGGAATCTGCCCGCACCCATCTTATCTATCCCAAGTCATGCCATGCCCATCATTTTCGAGTTTTCAATTAGGATTAAAAAAGGAAAAAGAACTATCTGTAGCAGTCAGTCTTTTCAGTAAGCCAAGTGAAAACCACTTGTCGCTTGATTGTTTCCAAGTGGCTACAATTGATAATCCTTTCTTAACCCGTAAGCATGGTCCTTTCACCCAGAGATGGTGAGATTTTTCCCTCCTAGATTTTACTTTACCACACAGTTACCCCAAGGGTTCTTGATGAGAACTAACTTGGCTACCTTTCAGAAACTTGGGCCAATGTGGAATTTCCAATATATAAAACAGAAAAGCAAACAACTGTGTTGAAGGGGTAAAAAATAAGCTAAGAGGGTTTAACTTGAACATGTAGTGCTCTTGAGATCTAGTGATTCTTAAGCATCTTTGGAGTGTTCAAACACAAAGGGGGACATCAATATCACCCCCTCCCAATGTTCAGGGATCATTGCAGAAGAGAGAGCCAAAAGATCACGAGCCAGAGGCCAGGAAGGACCAGAACCAAACAGTGTCTTCTGGGCACAACAGGACCACCGCACTCATCAACTCACAACTGCTGTGGTTGCCTGCACAGGATCCTGCTCCACACAAGTCAGCCAACAATCCAGCATGGAGAGAGGGGTATACAGGACCCTGCTCCTAGATGGGGAGCTGTTGACAGTTAACAGTTTCTAAGGGTGTGGCCCCTGGTAGGCCAGTCATGCTCCAGGGGATGGTCTCTTCCCACAGGCAGCACAAAGAGACTCACTCGGTGGGTTAGTAAAAAAAAAAAATTAAAAATTTAAAAAAAAAAAAGGATAAAAAGTTGAAAGTAGGTAGGGAGGTAGATGTGGATCTGGAAGTGGGTGGGGAGGTGGGGGTGGACCTGGGAGTGGTTTCCAGAAGGAGTTAGAGTAATTATTATCATGTACACGTGAATGCAATTATCAAAGAATTAACAAAAATATATTAAAAAGAAAAATATTTAGTGATTCTTTTTGTTTATATGCTTCCCAGCATGAAGTCATTACTTAACAAGGAAAAGACACTATCAACCTGAGAAATTGTTGTTTGGGAGAGGATAATTAAATTCTACAATAAAAAAATAGATTTTTCTCCTGAAATAAAAATTATTTGTCATGTGGCATCAAGGGAATTAGGGTCACTAACCTAACAAAATGTTTGTCAAAGGGATATGCATGGAAATATTGATCTCCTTTTCTTTATTTAAATAGAGTTAGTTAATAAATGTAATGTTCTTTCTTCCGAGTAAGCTTTTATTCCTAAAGAAGAGCACACAGTCTTATTGTCTCGACTCTTCCCTCCCTCTGAGGAAAACACTTCCATTAGGCTACCTTCAATCTTATGAAAAGTCTCCTGTATCTTCAACATCATACTGCCTGATGATTCTGTTACAATTCTTAAAGATTGCTGCTCTAGCCATGGTTGTGTGGTGTTCTTGGTGGCTCACCTATCTGCTATTGAATTTTCTTGTACAGCCTCAGAGTTGAGGAAGAAAAACATTAAGTCTAACACATAACAATAATGTGCATAGAAGCTCTGTATTAGGCTGAAGTCATTATAAACATAAATAAACAAATACCAGAAAGACACTGTCTTCTAAAAAAGCTAATATTTATTTCAGTTCTACCAAGTCCTAAGCGATAGTTTGAGACTTTTCCAACCTTATCTCTATTTCATAAATGTCATCTCCAGAGAGTGCTCATCAGTTCTCTTAGAGAAGATCTGTTCCCCCATCCCCCAGTTAATATATTAGTAGAGCTTTGCTATGAAATAGGGGTAGTTAGCTATACAAATTAGGTGTGAGTGCTCATATCCTAGCCAACTCTAACATTCAGATATTTAAAGACCCATTCCAAATGGTAGGGATTACATTATAGAATCTTAATTCTTGTCATTTTCCAGCCTTTCTTCCCAAGCCGGCTAGTAAAGCTTCTTGTTCTTACTTTTAAAGAAACATTTAAACGCTCTTGCGATGTGTCTTCTACTGCTGTGTATCGTGGAAGACATGGGCTCAGTTGCTTCTTCTCAAGGATATTTCTCTAGCCAGTTCAGAGTGGGCAGAAAGCAGCCCTATCTTCTTCTGCCCCTCCCCCAGCCTGTCTATCTTCTTCTGCCCCTCCCCCACCTTCCTGAGAAGGCAGTCTTTGATGCAAATATTGGCCTAGAGTTGTGCCTTTTGGCCTTCTTATTTCTGTTTTCAGGAACAAAATACAGGAAAGTAATTTAGACAGTGGCATTCTCTGTCATTCTAGGGAGTGCCAACTACCAATTTCAGGAAGTAAATTCCAGAGAATTAATATTTTGGGACAATTTGCAGCCTGGACCCACACTGTATTTACATAGTAGATGAAACTGTAATTATATTTTCACATCCTGAACACGTCTGTTTCGTTTCTCCATATTTACTCTCCCAGGAAATAAGAACCTTTCTTGATCCTGCAGTTCCTGCAAGATCCAGGAAGGATCAAAACAACCATGCCTATCTCCACAACTCCTACAAAGCATGTATTTACAGCCCGAGCCCTAGCCCGAGCCCAAGCCTGAGCCCAGCCACTGAGTGATTCATGGGCCTACTCTGAGGTTATGGGAGTGCATTTTTCAGTTTTCCTGACATCCACTATTAAGAAGAGGGAATAAATAAATAGAAATCACGTGAATGACACTGATGAGCAACTAGAATATAGAATAGGGCTCCTGACTCTGCCGTGACTGACACACAGAGGATGTTCCCCCTGGACACAGGATGTGGGAAGTAAGCCACTGGAAACGTCTTAATGGACACAGTACAACTGCTGTATTAACCTCCATTTCCTCCTGGACCTTTATTTTATCTCTTTAGAAGTTATTTCACTTTAATATCACTACTTATTGCATATATTAATTGAAATTGCTCTGTCATTCTGACATAAGGGGCAGAGGTTTCACACTCAGGATCTCACAAACATTGCCCTCAAGAACGAAAAGCCAAGAAGAAAATTTTTTATGATTATTAAAGGCTGGAATTAATTGAACTTTACTATTACAAAAATGTATAAAATAGGCAATTTTATATACATGCATTTCCTGCCAATGTTACATCGCTCAAGTTGCCAATTTATTTGATTAGAAATACTAAAGAGAAGGAGAGTAGGCACAGGGCTCTGCGTCCATATATATAAGGTGTACTTAAGGAAGGTGTTGTCAGCATAGTCCATAGCAATGTCTGATGAGATGCCAACTCTGAGAAATGTCCCTGGACCTTGGTGAAACACTGCATCTCGTGGCCCAGTGATGGCATTGGTACTTGGCTGCACTCCCAGGGAGCATCTCGTGGCCCAGTGATGGCATCTTTTCACAGTACTCTGCTGACTTAGTGCTCAGGTATACAAATACTACCCACTTCCCCCCAACACCTATGCCCTTGAATGAAGTAGTCTAGAGTCAGAAGCCCCCTATGGAGCCACTGGATCCAACAGAAGACACCTTGACATTTATTGCACTCGATCTTCCTTTTTGTGTCCATGCTTGCTATATATTCATTATTCTTGGGAGAGGAAGAAATAATCCCTCTGTTATAGCTTGCTGTGAGCCACGTTGTGTACCCATTAAATTCATCTTATCACGTCCTATTGTTTAGTTGTGTTTGGACTTTCTTTGGACCACCAGCTCCAAAATAAGGACTCAGAAACTTCTTATTAATTATGAAAGCTTGACCTTAGCTTAGGCTTGTTCCCAACTAGCTCTTAAAACTTAAATTACCCCTTTTATACTAATCTACATTCTGTCATGTGACTTCTCTTTGGTACCGCGTGTCCCACTTGCTCTGTGTCCAGCTGACAGATCTCACCTAATTTCTTCCCGAAGTTCCTATCTCTGCCCAGAAGTCCCACCTATTATCTCCTGCCAAGCTATTGGCCATTAAGCTCTTTATTATACAAATCACAAGGTGCCTAGACCAAGACACATCTTCATGGTATACAAAATGATTATCCTACAACACTTAGTACCTCTGAATATGAAACTATTTGGAGCTACAGCCTCGAGAAAGGCAGTTCAATTAAAATTGTATAACAAGTGTGGATCTTAATCCAGTCTGACTAGCATTCCTCTGAAGGGATATTAATTAGGCCCAGACAGGAACAGAGGGAGGATACTGTGAAGACACAAGGGGAAAATGGCATCATCTGCAAGCTGAGGAGGGAGACTTCCCAAGACAAGAGGGCTACTGACGCTTGTTCCTGAATGTCTCCTTCAGGGTCATGAGAAAAAAAAAAATTCTGCTGATAAAGGCACCCAGCTAGTGGTACTTGGCTGCAGCAGCCCTAACAAACTCATACAGCATCTTAGCAGGAGCAGGGGTTCCCAGAGAATAGAAGGAATAAGAAGGACAGCAGTTAAAGGAGTAGAGCAAGAATCTTGGTTGGATGTATGAAAAGCTCTTGGCATGGATTCATTTCATAGAGACTTTAAACCATCCCTTTCTGCTCTGCTGTGGGCACATTTCCTCTTCCCGTCTCCAGCCACAGACTCAGCTAGGCAGTTTTCCTTCCTTCGTTATCCTCATTCCGACCCTACACCATCTTCTGTGTCCAGTTCTGCATCAGCATCTCTGCCACAATATCCACCCAGCCCTGGGTCTTCCCAAGTGCCACCAACTACGAGCCAGCTTCTCTCTTGCTCCTTCCTCTTTCTCCCAGGCTTTAATCCTACAGTTATTTAGCTGTTTTTTCCTAATTCCTATTGAATTAGGCGTAAAATGATAACTTGTTTGACCTTTTTGTCAGCTTCAGGTTACCTATGATTTTAATAATTATTGTAACGGATAATTGAACAGAAAATGCAGAAGGTGTGAAACCATCAGTTATTACTATAATCCATTATGTAAAGTAAAGATAGTAAAACAGTGAAGTAAACATTGCTGGGATTTCAAAATAAGTAAAAAAAAAAAAAAAGTAAGTAAAAGAATTTGAGTTTGTTAGATTGTGTTTTAGTTTGTATTTGAAAAGTAATGTCAAGTGACTTTTACAATGTATCCACAACAGAAATAATGAATTCTCTAAAAATAAAGGTGAAATTGTGATCTCATGGAAAGTAAGGTGATAAAGCTGAATAGGAGCCCATTTTAATAAGGAAGTAGGCATTTGATGATATGAAGGAAGATAAATTGGAGGTTTGGGAGGTGAGTGGAAGACAGTTAAGGTATGTAAGTGACCTAGCATTCATTAGAAGAGCGTATAAGAGACAACTCCAACTTTGTTTGTCCACATTTAAACAAACAACAGCAGTTTACTATGATGTCTATGTAGCCGTCCACCTGTCCTCATTCCACTGGTCCCACTTGTCCCTGACAAGGACCTCTGACTTTCCTCCCTCTAGGAAGGCTCACTCTGCCTCAGCCTCTTAGGGCTGATGGGCCTAGGTACGCTGCCTTCCAGCTCCGCAATCTCTCTAACCCTGTCTTTTTCTGCAGTTTCACAGATGACTTTCTGTTTTTCATATTTCAGAAGAAAAAAAAAAAAAGAGCTTCTGGTTTTTTCGGCCATGATTAAATGTTAGTACTCTCAGTTGGAGAAAGGAAGGAAGGCTGGAGGGATGTAGATAAGAAGCAAGCCTCTGCATATCCAAGTCTTTCTTCTTGTAGGTGGCTCAGGATTGTCTTTATCACAGGATCTGTTAGAGATTTTCTACGTAGGGTTCTTATTGCACATGTAAGTATATTATGGCATATTTGAAAGGGAAGAGTGCAGGCTTCATTCCCACACTGGTGGGAAGACTTCGGAATGGCAGATGATTCGGTGTTTCCCACATGTATATACCTCAACTTTCACTTCTTCTTCCCAACGGCACTCTGAAAACTTTGCTACCATTCTTTATAATCTGAAGACGAAGAGAGAAAGGTGTTCACAGAGGAAGCCACGTGCTCACTGTATGATAGAACAATGGCTCACATTCAGGCTTTTTAGCCATTCCTCTATGTGAGGAGGGAGAGATGAAACGGGAGTACGGCCAAGCCTGGTGACTCATATCCGTAATCCCAGCACTCAGGAGACTTAAGCAGGAGGACTGCAGGTTCCAGGGCAGCCTGGACTACAGAGTAAGTTCAAAGCCTGGAGGAGGAAGCAGTGGGACTTCCTCCTTCCCCACTTCCCAGCACTCCAATGAGGGGTAAGAAACAAAAGAGGTGGAAAGAGTGTGTTAACGTACATCAGATCTGTTGGAATTACTATCAATGATATATGCAATCTGGACTCTCATTATAGTAACTCAGTGATAAATGTGTGGATTTTACAAAATTGAAAAACAAATGGGTCCTTCAACCAACAGTTTTCTGGCAAAGCCATAGGGTTTTCTCAATACTGTTAAACTGAGTTAACTTGTTATAAGGTAAACATAACACAAGACTAGCAAAATGTCTCAGTTGGGTATAGGTGCTTGCTGCCAAGCCTGATGACCTGAGTTCAATTCCTGAGAGCCACATGGTGGGAGTTAGTTCTCCACTAACTCCCACAAGTTGTCCTCTGACCCCCATACAGGCCCTCTAAATAAATATGCAAACAAATAAATAAGTCCCCTGCTCCACCCACTCCAAGCCACATGCAATTGTATATTAACATACTCAAAAAAAGATGACAGTTTCCAAGTTTTCTAAGATCATTGGTTTAATTAGTTTGTCAATAAAACACCTATGGTTTTCATAACAATCATAAGAGTAACAGGCAAATTTGTAGTTAAGAAATACTGTTTCCCCACCACAGAGACCAATTGTCAGGATCATATCACTGGGATCACAATATTGATGTCAGCAGGAGAAATCAATTAAAACTAACATAAAAAATAAATGTGTCAAGCCACTGGCCAAACATTCTCAGGCAGCAGGCTAAGTGACTTCTGACTTTGTGCTGAGTACATTAGCAGCAGTCTACCAGGAGAACGGCTACCGTTCATGGCTTGAGTTCTGAATGGAGGTAATTACCGAGATAAGGGGACTGTAGAAAATCAGCTTTAACTCTGTCTGATGGAGTCCCCCAGCTTAGCTGACCTCAGTCCAAGATTATGTACTTCATAAGGTTTTACCTTCTACACTTTTATTTAGTGATTTTTGTCATATCTAATAATGATAATGATGATTTAAATCACTAAATAACCATTAATATAGAATTGATAAGAAAATAATGTTACAGATTTAAATTGCTACACATTCCTAACATGGCACCGTATCTGATGCTATGTAAGAGCAGTAACCCTTAACTGTATGCCTGGCTCATTTTAAACATTAGACATGTATTTGGTTTTTCTCAGATTTCCTTCTTCAGTGCTGGGGATTAAACTCAGGCCTTGCACATGCTAATCAAATGCCCCACCACATCTCCAGAGAGTTAATGTTGCTTTTACAGAGATAGATACCATCATTATCCTTTTGCTCAAGAAGAGAAAAGTGAGCTAAATAATTGTAATAGCATAGGGGTAGGTTATTCAGTTTAAAAAAAAGCATTCTAAGAAAAATCCTGGAGCAAGAAGCAAAACATTCAAATATTTCTGTCTTTCTCATGTAATGCTAATAACCAAGGATCAGCAAGATATGAAATAAGGCAAATGCATGTGTAGAAAACATGATTCTACGTTATCATAATTCACACAAAGTAATCATTTTGATAATGTGCATATGGATTCCTTTAGTGAGCTAATGTCTAGTACTCTGAATTCACTGGTAACTATGGTATATTCTTTGCAGTATAGCATTCTTCCAGATGCTACCAAGTCTGAATCCTTTCAGGAAGGTTAGTGAACCTCTTCTGTTGGAGGACAGAGAGAAACAATTTTGACTTTGTAACCCATAGAGTTTCTAGAGGAACTAATGACCCAGTCATTGTAACTTAAAAGCAGACATAATCAATATGTAAATATTTGAGAATGCTTGTGTTTCAGCTAAAATTAATATATAAAAATGTCAAAGTAATTCAGCATTAGATAAATATCCAGGATAAAAATAATAAGTATGCAAAAAGAGAGGGTTATAAAATATTACTATTGATTTTTCCAGTGACTCAAAATAATCCTTCAAGGCAATCCTGATTTCTGAAAGAGCCACTGGAAAAAATTCAAGGTCCCTCAAGGTTACCACTTTGTGAAAGGAAATGTTTGTTTAACGGCTGTATT